>NC_041386.1:281983147-282104266 GCF_002162155.2 Triticum dicoccoides | reverse complement strand
ATGATGACCCTCAGGAGCGCGACTCCCAAGGGAAAAGAAAAGGCTAGGTGGCAAAAGGTAAAACCAATGTTGGGCATTGCTGTAAGAGCTTTACTTAAGGCAAACTGTCAAGGGGTTCCCATAATATCCCAACCGCCTAAGGAACGCAAAATCCGGGAACATAACACCGATATGACGGAAACTAGGGCGGCAAGAGTGGAACAAAACACCAGGCATAAGGCCGAGCCTTCCACCCTTTACCGATTATATAGATGCATTAATTAAATAAGATATATAGTGATATCTCAACAAGTAAACATGTTCCAACAAGGAACGGTATCTCCATGTTCCAACAAGGAACAAACTTCAATCTTCACCTGCAACTAACAACTCTATAAGAGGGGCTGAGCAAAGCGGTAACATAGACAAACAACGGTTTGCTAGGACAAGGTGGGTTAGAGGCTTGGTTCAACAATATGGGTGGCATGATAAGCAAGTGGTAGGTATCACAGCATGGCATAGCAAAAGAGCGAGCATCTAGCAAAGCAAAGATAGAAGTGATTTCGAGGGTATGATCATCTTGCCTGAAATCCCGTAAGGAAGAAGAACGCGTCCGTGAAGAAGACAAACGGACATAGCCGAACGGGTCCTCACAAACGCGACGTTACCGGAACCAACCCGAAGAAGCAAACACCGGAAAGAAGCACACAACATAGTAAACAACCAACACATGACCATGGCATGATGCACAACCAAGTATGATGCATGTCCGGTTTAATGAAGCATGGCATGGCAAAGGGCACAAGCAATCCTACAAATTAAGTGGAGCTCAATATGCAACAAGTTGCATATTGACGAAACACCACGTGACCTATTAAGTTCGATCTTGTTTATGTACCCAACAATATTAAATGTTGTTAAACATGGCAAGAGGGTGAAGCAAAGAAAACTACCTATCTAGTCAAGTTTAAATGAGGCCGGAAACAACGAACAACAATTTCCGGAAACTCCTCATATGCATATATTAGGTTCGGTACTGTTCTTCCCTAAACACAATTTTAGGGTTGTTAAACATGCAAAGAGATGCCACCATGTTTAACTATGCAAAATTCTACCCCATTTACATATAAAGATTATTAAATTCTGAGTTACGGTTATTTAGTTATGAATTAAACCATTTTAGCATGGCATATGGACAAAGTTACACAAATAGTATTTTAAACATTTTAAACGTGGATGAAAATGACATATTATGAAACTAGACAAAATTCTAAGCAAGTTTCATATATAAGTTATTTACATGTGATGCACGGTTTAGAAGTTATTAAATGCATGATCCTAAAGGGGTTTTCTGTAAAACTGCAAAACCTGGGATAATAGACAAATTCGCTGAAACTAAAAAAACACTACTGGGCTGGGGAAACTGCTCACATGGGCCAAAGGCCGGCTCGGTGGAGGAGGGCTGGGCCTTAGGGCGCTGCGGCTGGAGAGGCCCAGGCAGCGGGGCGACGTGGAGATGGGCCGGCTCAGGAGGAGCTCGGCTGCTGGCCTAGGGCACGATTGGGCCTAGGCGCGAGGCCGACCCAGGGAGGCAGCGACTCGGTCGTTTCCCCCGAGCAGGAGGCCGGGCGAGGTCGGTGGCGGCTCACGACGGGACGACGGCACCGGCGAAGGAGATCCGACAGGGATGACGACATGGCAAGGCGGGGAAAACCATGAATGTAGATCCAGGCGTGGAGAGCTCGGATCCGGCGACAAACGAGGCCGAGGAGGCCGGCGATGACCTTGGCATTCGCTCCTGCCCAAAAATGGCGGCGGCACTTAGAGCAGAGGGAGAGCACGGGAGAAAAGAGGAGAAGGGAAGGTGCGACCTAGGGTTGGCGGCGGCGGAGCTCATCTACAGCGGCGGGGTTCTCCTGGTGGGTGCTCTGGATGGATCTCGCCAACAGGAGGCGGAGCAATGGTGCTGGCTAGCACATGGGACGGCGGCGCTGGATCGAGGGACTCCTTCCTTCGATCTAGATCGGGCGCAAGGAGGACGGCGGCGCGACGCTTCGGGCCCGAGCGGGCCTGCTACGGGCCGGGAGGGCCGTGGGGAGGTGGGTGGATGGTTGGGTGACGTGGCGGCTTCCTGATGGTGGAGGGCGGCGGCTACGGCGGCGCTGGCCGCACAGGCGGCGCCAAGTGGCGGAGGCGATGTGGTCGAGCGCGGAAAACAAGGCAGAGGGGAGAGGTGATGGCGGCTGAGGGTTAGGGGAGGCTAGGGGTAGGTGGATTGGGTCTAGGTTGCCCAAAATGATAAGAGGGGGTCTATATATAAGGAATGTTTAGGGTTAGGCAGGATTAGGAGGGGTTTTTGGGGGTTTCCGGACCCTCGGATCGCAACCGATGTGTCCGATCAAGAGGGGGGATAGGTAGGCCTAGGTGGGATGGTTGTGACTGTGTAGAAGGTCGAGGGCTGCAGGAGAGAAGAGAGAGAGACCCGACAACAGTTTTCGGAGACCGAAAACGTCCGACGATAGACCGGCTATACTGCTGCTACAGTTTAACGGTTGGGCTATCAAACGAACTCCGAATGCGATGAAACTTGACAGGCGGTCTATCTACACTATAATAAGGCCACACGCCAACTTTCAACCCAATCCGAGAACATCTTCCGGCCACTTATAAAATACTATTTCGGACATGCCGCAAGCGCGTGCAAGTGTTTCTGGGCTCAGAACGGACAACGGACGGAACTGGGAGAACCCGGGCTAATGCAAGTTTTGAAAACATGATGATGCAATGCACATGATGACATGGCAAGATGCAACATGCAAGCGAATGACACGGCAACGACAACGAATAACTGGAAGACACCTGGCACATCGGTCTCGGGGCGTCACAACACTCCACCACTACGAGAGGATCTTGTCCCGAGATCTAGAATGGCACCGGAGAGAAAACGGATGAGACAGAGAAGAGGTAAAACTAAGTTGCTCCTTTTGACAAAGGAGTGAAACCAAAGAACCTTGCGAGGTTGAGCAAAAGACAGAAAGAAAGCAACGGAGAAGAACAAAGTTGAAGGCATTCCGGTAGGGAAGAGGAACAAGGAAGAACAAATTCGTATGGCACTCCTGTTAAAAGAGATGAAGACTTGATAAGGCAAAACGAACTTGAGCAAAAGGGCACAACACTCCAGTTAAATGGACAATCATGAAAAGAACACAATCTTTGATGAAACGAGATGATGGTTAAAGAGAGCAACATCACAATGCCTCCGGAACAAAAGAATAGAAGATAGATAATTGAAAAAGGAGAAATGAGGAGAAAATGCCAACTTCTGCCAAAAGAGCTTGAGAAGGCATCCTTAGGAGAAGGGTCGAACGAAGTTGTTGAAAAACCAACAACGAAAAGAACAAGGTTGTAGTGGGCTTATGGAGAACATCTCAAAACTATGAGGTGAAATTGTGCCACTAACGGAAACGATATATTAGATTGATAACAACAAGGAGATGAGAAGCTTATTTCACCGGGAGGATAGATGAATAACTTGGGTCATTTCTAAACACCATAGATAACAACAATCCTTAGGGAAGGCTTTAGGTGAAATATAACCCAAGATAATTCCAATGACGAGATTGATGGATTTAAAATATCCCAATCTTGGCAACATGTGAATCATGAAAACATGAACTCCAATTATCAAGAATGACATAATACCACCTTCAATGATATAGAAGAAAGAATTGCACTCCGGATAGCAAGATGAAGAATGCTTGAGCTCCTTAGAAACGACTGTCGATGAACACTTCGAGAAGGAATTAAATCCTTGATGAATCCATCATGTAGAACCTTCATGAAGAACTCCGGTAACAAAAGGATGAACAAACGGAAGGAAAGAGAAGTTGAAAACACAAGGTGAAACCTTGTAATGATTTAGATGAATCTCCATGGTGATATAATTGAAAGAGGTTGGAACTCTGGGAAAAACATAAGATGAACAATTGAGATCAAGAATAAGTATGATGAGCCACTCCGGAAAACAGGAATTGAACAAACTCGATGAAACAAGAATAAGAATTATATTATGCTCGTCCTTCATCAATTAAATTGATGACAAACAATGGATTTGGCACACTACTTCTTCTCGTAGAAAGGATTAAGAGAGATATGGCACAAACTTGAGAAGGTATTGAACGAACCACCGGAAGGGTTGAAACATCGAAAAAAAATATGGTGACCAAGGAAGAGAACTATTGAACGGACCACCGTAAGAATTGAAAATGATCGAAGTAGGGGTGCATCACCGGTAAGAATTAGCAAATGAACGCAGGTGCTTGAGACAAACTAGATACATGAGAACGAAGAGATCAAGAACTGATTAGAGGATATTTGATTGATGCACCGGCAAGATAGGAGAATGATAACTGACAGCTGAGAATGAATAAACCTGAATTGATGGACTCTGGATAACAAACTGAGAAGACTCTTGAATTACCCCGGATAGGTGAAAAGAATTCTCACGATCAAAACAATTACGAGAGGATGGCAACAAGCTCGAATCACGAATCTTGAAGAGAATGGAGTAAGATTAAAGAGAAACTCTTCTTCGGTCTTCAAAATCCGAGAATGACGACGAGAAACATCACCAAGAATTATTCAGACACTCCGGAAGAATCAAAACGAAGAGGTTGAGCCAACGATGAAAAGAATTGTGAAAGATCTAGGAGATGGCTTTTGACTGATGATAACTCATTCTTCTTACGTCAAACTTTAAAAATAATTTAGGATAGCTCCGGGAAAATAAGAAGAGTCAGGTAAGATCCTGGGAAAAGACCTGTGGGTTAGGGCCCACTCAAAAGATACATCGTAGAACTATTGCTAGAAACTAAAATTGCACCGGTTGAATTAAATGGCTAGAACGAGATAACAACCTCGAAAGAGCTTGAACGAATGTAGAGTGGAAACACGAATCTTGGAGATATCTTCAGCACTCCGGAACAAAAGAATAGCGAGTGGTGAATGATTAAGAATTTCACCGGCATGAGAAAACATTTGAAATACGGAAAAGAATATGAACAACACCGAAAGCTTGAATTGGATCCACCGGAGAAGAAAAGGCAAATATTAGTATCTTCATGAGAATCACCGGATAAGAACATTGAAGGAGAAGAATGGAAAGACTTCACATCAATAAGATGGATACACGATAAAGAAATCCGAGTCCTAGGATAAACAAGGGTGGGAGGGCGGGAAAACAAAGGCAACTTTGTAAGGATGAAACAAACACCGTTGAGAGGAACTGATAATTGATCTTACTGATGTTGAAATGATTGGATCCACTTGAAGAGAAACACGCCGGTGAAAAAGGATTGACAAAACAATCTCGATGATCGAGAAGGATTGGTATTCACATCGGAGTATGAGAACACCATTTAGGAGAAGGTATGGAATCAACATTTGACTTCGAAGCAACTCGAATACCACAACTCAAAAACAAAACAAAGGATTGGCTTGCAAAATAAGCCGGAACAAACATATGATAGAGATTTCGTCCGAAGTTTTCGTGGTGGGGCCTACACGGGCTCGATCGTACAACACCATCATGTACAAGGCAGTGCACATGACATACGAAGCGTCCCCGAGTCGACATAGCCAAGGACTCTTTAAGAACAACGAGACCACTGTTAAACCAACCGTGAATAGGCGGACCACTAGACGTCGAACCCCAATTTCATATCATACATCTGTCGGAAAGATATCCTAAGAGCTACTTGAATTCCCACCTATGAAACTCCCGAACCTTTCCGGTTATGCAATCAGGTGTTGGGGATACATGGGAAGCAAAATATCTCACCCAAAACTAGCAAATCCTACATCCAGCTGTATCCATCCTTCAACACATAACCAAGAAACCTTCGGAAATCATCTACCTCAACCTTCGAAAAGCATCCGTTATACGAGTTATGGCGATACTCCCGAACTCCCGCCCCAGTACTGGGTGGCGTCGAGGTTATCTCACCAACGAACTGCATAAAAGAGATTTTCAATGTCGGCGTACTAAACTCAGGTATTCCAGAACTGCAATGATAAAATTATGACGACAACACCTCAGAGCTCAACTCCCCGGGACACTTCCACAAAACCCCTGACAGGAGGCACCAAGACAATGTTCTCATCATAAAACCATTGGAACGATTCCAAGATACCCGCGTGATCCTAAATTTTTTTAGTGAAATTTGAGAAGAGAATAGTCAAAACTCTACGTCAGGAAGCCTCACCAGAGCGATGAAGGGACTGGGGAGTAAAAAGAATTCCTAAACTCTCCGATATATAATTCCTAATTGACTCAAAACATTTTTCTAGACTCAACAACGGCTGCTAAAAATGATCAAGCAGTGGGGGCTCCTAAGGTCGGGGAAGGCTCTGATTACCAACTTGTAACACCCTCGATGCGGCTATATCTCCCACATGTCGAAGCACGACTTAGAGGCATAACCGCATTGAAAGCAATGTCGCAAGTGAGGTAATCTTCGCAAACAACCCATGTAATACATAAGGGACAGAGATACATAGTTGGCTTACAATCGCCACTTCACACAATTACATGAATAAAGCATTACAACATCCAAATACAATCAAGGTCCGACTACGGAACCAAAATAAAAGAAGAACCCCCAAATGCGACAAAGGTCCCCGATCGACCCCAACTGGGCTCCACTACTGATCAACTAGAACGAAGCAACACAAAGGACAAGATCTTCATCGAGCTCCTCCCGAGCTTGGTTGCGTCATCTGCACGGTCTCATCGGCACCTGCAAGCTGGTTTTGGAAGTATCTGTGAGTCACGGGGACTCAGCAATCTCGCACCCTCGCGATCAAGACTACTTAAGCTTATGGGTAAGGTAAAGGTATGATGTGGAGCTGCAGCAAGCGACTAGCATATATGGTGGCTAACTTACGCAAATGAGAGCGAGAAGAGAAGACAAAGCACGGTCGATAAAAGTATGATCAAGAAGTGATCCTAAAACAACCTACGTCAAGCATAACTCCAACACCGTGTTCACTTCCCGGACTCCGCCGGGAAGAGACCATCACGGTAACACACGCTGTTGATTCATTTTAATTAAGTTAAGGTTCAAGTTATCTACAACCGGACATTAACAAATTCCCATCTGCCCAAAACCGCGGGCACGGCTTTCAAAAGTTCAAATCCCTGCAGGGGTGTCCCAACTTAGCCCATCACAAGCTCTCACGGTCAATGAAGGAATAGACCTCCTCCCGAGACATTCCGATTAGACTCGGTATCCCGGTTCTACAAGACATTTCGACAGGGTAAAACTAAACCAGCAACACCGCCCAATGTGCCGACAAATCCTGATAGGAGCTGCACATATCTCTTTCTCAGGGCACACCGGATCGTCCAAACTTCTGGTAGGCCAGCCCAGAGTTGCCCCTGGTGGCCACCGGCGGCTGACAAGTTGGACCAACACCCAGAGGAGCACTGACCTGGGGGAGGGGGGTAAAATAATGATGACCCTCAGGAGCACGACTCCCAAGGGAAAAGAAAAGGCTAGGTGGCAAAAGGTAAAACCAATGTTGGGCATTGCTGGAAGAGCTTTATTAAGGCAAACTGTCAAGGGGTTCCCATAATAGCCCAACCGCGTAAGGAACGCAAAATACGGGAACATACCACCGATATGACGGAAGCTAGGGCGACAAGAGTGGAACAAAACACCAGGCATAAGGCCGAGCCTTCCACCCTTTACCAAGTATATAGATGCATTAATTAAATAAGATATATAGTGATATCCCAACAAGTAAACATGTTCCAACAAGGAACGGTATCTCCATGTTCCAACAAGGAACAAAGTTCAATCTTCACCTACAACTAACAACTCTATAAGAGGGGCTGAGCAAAGCGGTAACATAGCCAAACAACGGTTTGCTAGGACAAGGTGGGTTAGAGGCTTGGTTCAACAATATGGGTGGCATGAAAAGAAAGTGGTAGGTATCGTAGCATGGCATAGCAAAAGAGTGAGCATCTAGCAAAGCAAAGATAGAAGTGATTTCGAGGGTATGATCATCTTGCCTGAAATCCCGCAAGGAAGAAGAACGCGTCCATGAAGAAGACAAACAGACATAGCCGAACGGGTCCTCACAAACGCGACATTACCGGAACCAACCCGAAGAAGCAAACACCGGAAAGAAGCACACAACATAGTAAACAACCAACACATGACCATGGCATGATGCACAACCAAGTATGATGCATGTCCGGTTTAATGAAGCATGGCATGGCAAAGGGCACAAGCAATCCTACAAATTAAGTGGAGCTCAATATGCAACGAGTTGCATATTGACGAAACACCACGTGACCTATTAAGTTCGATCTTGTTTATGTACCCAACAATATTAAATGTTGTTAAACATGGCAAGAGGGTGAAGCAAAGAAAACTACCTATCTAGTCAAGTTTAAATGAGGCCGGAAACAACGAATAACAATTTCCGGAAACTCCTCATATGCATATATTAGGTTCGGTACTGTTCTGCCCTAAACACAATTTTAGGGTTGTTAAACATGCAAAGAGATGCCACCATGTTAAACTATGCAAAATTCTACCCCATTTACATATAAAGATTATTAAATTCTGAGTTACGGTTATTTAGTTATGAATTAAACCATTTTAGCATGGCATATGGACAAAGTTACACAAACAGTATTTTAAACATTTTAAACGTGGATGAAAATGACATATTATGAAACTAGACAAAATTCTAAGCAAGTTTCATATATAAGTTATTTACATGTGATGCACGGTTTAGAAGTTATTAAATGCATGATCCTAAAGGGGTTTTCTGTAAAACTGCAAAACCTGGGATAATAGACAAATTCGCTGAAACTAAAAAAACACTACTGGGCTGGGGAAAGTGCTCACATGGGCGAAAGCCCGGCTCGGTGGAGGAGGGCTGGGCCTTAGGGCGTTGCGGCTGGAGTGGCCCAGGCAGCGGGGCGACGTGGAGATGGGCCGGCTCAGGAGGAGCTGGGCTGCTGGCCTAGGGCACCATTGGGCCTAGGCGCGAGGACGACCCAGGGAGGCAGCGACTCGGTCGTTTTCCCCGAGCAGGAGGCCGGGCGAGGTCGGTGGCGGCTCACGACAGGACGACGGCACCGGCGAAGGAGATCCGACAGGGATGACGACATGGCAAGGCGGGGAAAACCATGAATGAGTAGATCCGGGCGTGGAGAGCTCGGATCCGGCGACAAACAAGGCCGAGGAGGCCGGCGATGACCTTGGCGTTCGCTCCTGCCCAAAAATGGCGGCGACACTTAGAGCAGAGGGAGAGCACGGGAGAAAAGAGGAGAAGGGAAGGTGCGACCTAGGGTATGGCGGCGGCGGAGCTCATCTGTCGCGGCGGGGCTCTCCTAGTGGGTGCTCCGGATGGATCTCGCCAACGGGAGGCGGAGCAATGGTGCTGGCTAGCACACGGGACGGCGGCGCTGGATCGAGGGACTCCTTCCTTCGATCTAGATCGGGCGCAAGGAGGACGGCGGCGCGACGCTTCGGGCCCGAGCGGGCCTGCTACAGGCCGGGAGGGCCGTGGGGAGGTGGGTGGATGGTTGGGTGACGTGGCGGCTTCCTGATGGTGGAGGGCGGCGGCTACGGCGGCGCTGGCCGCACAGGCGGCGCCAAGTGGCGGAGGCGATGTGGTCAGGCGCGGAAAACGAGGCAGAGGGGAGAGGTGATGGCGGCTGAGGGTTAGGGGAGGCTAGGGGTAGGTGGATTGGGTCTAGGTTGCCCAAAATGATAAGAGGGGGTCTATATAAGGAATGTTTTGGGTTAGGGGGGATTAGGACGGGTTTTTGGGGGTTTCCGGACCCTCGGATCGCAACCGATGGGTCCGATCGAGAGGGGGGATAGGTAGGCCTAGGTGGGATGGTTGTGACTGTGTAGAAGGTCGAGTGCTGCAGGAGAGAAGAGAGAGAGAGACCCGGCAACAGTTTTCGAAGACCGAAAACGTCCGACGATAGACCGGCTATACTGCCGCTATAGTTTAACGGTTGGGCTATCAAACGAACTCCGAATGCGATGAAACTTGACAGGCGGTCTATCTACACTATAATAAGGCCACACACCAACTTTCAACCCAATCCGAGAACATCTTCCAGCCACTTATAAAATACTATTTCGGACGTGCCGCAGGCGCGTGCAAGTGTGTCTGGGCTCAGAACGGACAACGGACGGAACTGGGAGAACCCGGGCTAATGCAAGTTTTGAAAACATGATGATGCAATGCACATGATAACATGGCAAGATGCAACACGCAAGCGAATGACACGGCAACGACAACGAATAACTGGAAGACACCTGGCACATCGGTCTCGGGGCGTCACAATGGCTTATGATTTTTTCCTCATCGAAAGACTCCATATAGCAGAAGATGGGCATCAGAGGGCCACCAGGGGGCCCACAATGTAGGGGGCGCGCCCCCACTCTCGTGGGCAGGGTGTGCCCCCCTGGTGAACTTCTTGCGCTCAGTATTTTTTATATATTCTGAAAATGACTTCCGTGAAGTTTCAGGACTTTTGGAGCTGTGTAGAATAGGTCTCTAATATTTGCTCCTTTTCCAGCCCAGAATCCCAGCTGTCGGCATTCTCCCTCTTTATGTAAACCTTGTAAAATAAGAGAGAATAGGCATAAGTATTGTGACATAATGTGTAATAACAGCCCATAATGCAATAAATATCCATATAAAAGCATGATGCAAAATGGACGTATCACTGTGCGTGCACAAGCCATTATGGGCTCTGGCATAGTTGAGTATGTTGTGTGACCTCTTTCAGTGGTAGACTAGCAGATGTAGGGGATGTAGGTGGTACGGTCTAGCCATCGTAAAGAGTTAATGCTTCTAAAATACTATGTCTCGGTCATCCATTTCTCAAACATCATGTACTACAAGAAATCCAACGGAGGAGATCGAGTCTTGTGGGGAAAAGTGCACAAACCTCTGCAGATTGTATAAACTAATCATGGTTAGCCGTGTCCCCGGTTATGGACATCTTGAGTATCTGGTGCTTGAATTATTATGTTGATCTCATCACTTTACTTAATTAACTTGTTGGGTTATTACTTTTTAATTTGGGATTGAGATGGGGTTACCATCCTCAATGTTTTCAACAAAATTTGTAGTTAAATAAAATATATTCCTTTGTTGTAGGAAAAAATTGGCTTTACACAAAATGATAACCATAGAGCCTCAGCCATATATGCATATAGTTATAGCTGTTTCATGTTCATTGCTCTATAGTGTTATTTTGCCAGCATATTCCATGTGCTGACCTACACAAGCTGTAACGTATTATGTTGCAGAGTTTTCAGACGAAGAGTAAGGTGCGCTAGGTCGTTGTCATGCACTCAGCTATGCCATTGGAGTTGATGGACTCATTTACCTTCGAAGCTTCCGCAGTTATCTTATTTAGATGGGCTTCAGCCATATTATTGTAATAAGTACTCTCTTTGAGACATTCAACGTAATAAGTGTGTGATTGCACACTGCTATAAATCCTCGAGTACTGTGTGTGTCAGCATTACCAATCCAGGGATGACACTTATACACAGAGATTTGACCGTTTGAGGTCGGATTGCTACACAAAAATAAATGATAATGCATATAAACTTGAGTTGCCTGCAGATTTTGGGGTTAGTCCCACTTTTAACATTGCAGATTTGAAGCCTTACTTGGGTGAGGAAGATGAGCTTCCATCGAGGACGACTTCAATTCAAGAAGGGGAGGATGATGAGGACATAACAAAGTTACACCCACATCCCCTACTGATACATATACATGACCAATTACTAGAGCTCACACACGCCAATTAAATTACCAGGTACTTCCGTTTCTTGGTAATGATTCTAATGTTCGTGAGAATATGATGCTGCCTAAATTGTATACATTTGTCTTGCTTACAAATGCAGGGCCTAGGTTGGACAAGAAGGATGATCATTGGAGCAAGATCAAGCATGGAGATGATGGCATGCGCAAGGGGAACAAGAACAGTGTTACAAGTGATGATTTCAGGACTCTGAAGCCACCATAATGAGTGCGTGAAGCCTTGGACAAAATATACAAGATGCCACTTCATAAATTTCGACTAGAGGCTATTATAGGTGCTGCATCACCTTATTAGTGGGCCAGGCCCATGTAATTTCGAAATACTTGAGTATAGGCTGTTTTTAGAGTCTGTATGTGTGGGGAAACAATAGTTAGGGTTGGTTTCGGACCCCTCTTCCAAGGGCCACGAAATTACCCCCTCTTCCTCCATATATACAGCCCTTAGGGCATCGTTTAGACATTGGGCTTTGTTTAGATTAAAGTTTGCCATAGCTGCAACTTCACGTACTTCATTTGTGTTCAATGACCAGAGAAAGGTGTCATAGAACCCCACCTTGATCAATAAAGCTTTCCTCTTATATTCGTAATATCCAGATTGTAATCTTAGTTTCTTGCTTGTTCTTTGTTTGCTCGCAGGAAACAGACCCTCATGGTCAGGTTGATCGTGGTCCGGCGTGGTCAATAACCCCTCGGAAGTTGGTTTAGCAATTGCTAAGGCGCGACATCTCGTACATTCATAGTCGGATCGTCAAGGTTGCGCATGCCGCCTCGCCTACTCGCCTCACCTAACTCCCACAGAAAACAATAGCCACCATCTCATCGAAACATGGGGACACCTTAGCCTCTATCACCCCTAACCTGCGCATGCCGCCTCGCCTACTCGCCATGGCCGCAAACGCGGAGCTCCTAGCCTCCTGCAGCAGTCGCTGTTGTAGTCTGACCGCCATCTTCTCCCTTGCCTCGCAAGCCGCGCCTCTCATGGCCTCGCAGCCCGGCCTCCTGTCCCATGAAGTCGTCGCCCCGCTGCTGAGCATAAGCGTTGCTGCTCTGCTCCGCTCTGCCGCCCCTGCTCCGTCCAGCAAGCGAGCCGCCGCTGCCCTCCTCTGCTGCGCCTTCGTTGCGCCAAGGCACCCCGGCCACCTCTTCCTCCTCACCGGCATTCACTCTGCGCGCCGCTGCTTCCCTACTTCAGGCCAAGGTCGACGCTGACCACTTCTTCCAGCCGTTGCTCGGCCATGCCCTGACGACCAGCAGCTCGAGCTACCTCCAGCACCTCCGATGACCTCCCGATGCAGGGCCTTTGCAAGTCCCTCGATGCCCCTTCAGTTCACCAAGTACACCACCGGCAAGACCCGGACTCCGAACGCCAAGTACAACTACAAACCCGAAGAACTCGGATGCGCCATGTTCCTCTACCGATGACTCGAACGGTTACGAAACGTGTACCACTATCGTCGACCCGCGAAGACCTTGTGGACGTTAAGTTCCTTGTCGTGACCCCGAACATCTATGGAACATGAACGACTACTTCCTCTTCGACTCGTGAACCACTACGCCCGGAGACCACGGATCCGTGAAGTTCCACTACCGCCATCATGGATCCGACAAGTTCACAAGTACGACTAATTCCCACGACGACCTTGTACCACTACCATCGCAATACCACGAGTACCTCTACCGTCATCGTGTACCACTACTTCCCTCAATGAACTTGAGCTGTTACATAAACGCACGTTACAAAGGTATAACCCCCGAGACGACCCTTGGACGAATGCTTGGGTGATCTATGAGAGGCACCGCTTGTTTCACCCTATCCGAATTGTCGTTTGCGCGTTCTTCGTTTGCCATGTTACTAATACATGGGATACCCGGTTACCGGGATCACTCCCCGTTGCTTTGCACATCCGCACACTTGTTCTTTTGCACCGGTATCTCAGCAAGTTGCTGAATCCTCGAATTATTGCCGTGGCATCATTTCAATTTTCACCGTTGTGGCACCATTTCAGTTTCGCCGTCGTGTCACCTTTTTCCTTCTGCCATGGCGACAAATGCCTCATATCATATTATGTCAACATTTTCATAAAAATTGCATAAAACTTGTTTATGTCATCTCCATCATGATAACAACATTTAAAATGTTTAAAATTGTTGTTTGCATTAAATTGCTAAATGCATATGGGGACTTTCTGGAATTGTTGTTTGTTGTTCCAGCCTCATTTAAACTTGCCTAAGTGTGTAGTTTACTTATGCCTCACCTCTTGCCATGTTAACAAACATTTAATATTGTTGGATACATAAACGAGAGTTAACTAAATAAATGAATGTGATGTTTCATCAATATGGAACTCGTTGCATATTGAGCTCCATTTAATTTGTAGTATTGTTTGTTGCACTTTGCCATGCCATGCCTCCTTAAACCGTACATGCATCATACTTGGTTGTGCATCATGCCATGTTTATGTGATGGTTGTTTACCATGTTGTTTGCTTCTTTCCTGTTGTGCTCCTTCTCGATGGTTCCGGTATCGTTGCGATTGTAAGGATCCATTCGATTACGTTTGCTCGTCTTCTTCATGGACTCGTTCTTCTTCCTAGCGGGATTTCAGGCAAGATGACCGTCACCTTGGATCTCACTACTATCTTTGCTATGCTAGTTGTCTCGATGCTATCGCTATGTCGCGCTACCTACCACTTGTTTATCCAGCCTCCCAAATTGCCATGATAGCCTCTAACCTTTTCACCCTTCCTAGCAAACCGTTGTTTGGCTATGTTACTGCTTTGCTCATCCCCTCTTATAGCGTTGCTAGTTGCAGGTGCAGTGTAGGTTGTTCCATGTTGGGACATGGATATCATGGATATCATGGGATATCACAATATATCTTATTTTAATTAATGCACATATATACTTGGTAAAGGGTGGAAGGATCAGCCTTATGCCTGGTGTTTTGTTCCACTCTTGCCGCCCTAGTTTCCATCATACCGATGTTATGTTCCTTGATTTTGCGTCCCTAACACGGTGAGGGTTTATGGGCCCCTCTTGACAGTTCGCTTTGAATAAAACTCTTCCAACAAGGCCCAACATTGGTTTTAACTTTTGCCATAATAATATTGAACTAAATAATTAATTGGCATAGGGCGTCATGAACCCGAGGATTCTTTTCTACATACAGGGGGCCAATGTTGATGGTGTTGGTCCCAAACTAGAGCACCGTGCGGGACCGCCCCTTGGAAACTTGGGGTATTTTGGTAACTGTACGCTTAGCTCATCCGTCGTGGCCCGAGACGAGATACGCGCGGCTACTATCAGGGTGTCGGCACATCGGGAGGTCTTGCTGGACTTGTTTTACCATTGTCGAAATGTCTTGTGCACCGGGATTCCGAGGTCTGGTCGGAGGGTCCCGCGATGGAGGATTGTCTCTGCGGATCGTGAGCTTGTCATGGGCTAAGTTGGGACACCCCTGCAGGGTTTAAACTTTTGAGGGTCGTGCCCGCGGTTATGTGGCAGATGGGAATTTTTTAATATTCGGTTGTAAAGGACTTGAAGTAAACTCAATTAAAATACACCTACCGCGTGCGTAACTGTGACCATCTCTTTTCGAGTGAGTTCGAGAAGAGAAGGCGATGGGGTTATGTTTGAACGTAAGTAGTTCAGGATCACTTCCTGATCATTACTAGTTTGCGACTGTTTCCGTAGTTTCTCATCTTAATCTTGTACTCATAAGTTAGCCACCATACATTGCTTAGCCGCTTGCTGCAACCTCACCACTTATCCTTTCCGTACCCATTAAGATTTGCTAGTATCGATACCCATGGTAATGGGATTGCTGAGTCCTCGTGGCTCACAGTTTACTACAACAACAGTTACAGGTATAGGTAATGCGTTTATCTGATGTGAGAGCGATGCGTGCTTGTCTTGGAGTTCTTCTGCTTCTTCTTCTTCTTCTTCTTCTTCTTCTTCTTCTTCTTCTTCTTCTTCTTCTTTGATCAAGGGATAGGTTCCGGGTCGGGGAGCCTGGGATTAGCAGGGTGGATGTCGTTCTTATTTTTTGTTTGATTTCGTCCATAGTTAGATCCTGCTCTTCTGTATGATGGTTGCCATGTATTGATGTATTGTTTTATGAATGTTGTAACTTGTGGAGAGTGTAAGCCATTATCTTGTATTCTCATCTATTCACTACATGGTATATTGTAATGATATCCACCTTGCTATGCGCTCGAAATGCGGTTGTGCCCCAATCATGAGTTCATCACGTGATTGGGATAGAATCGCATCTTGGGCGCTACAAGTTGGTATCAGAGCCTTACCGACTTTAGGATCCCCCTTGATTGATCGAACCGTTACCGTCGTTGAGTCTAGAAGAAAATTGTTTTGAATCTTAGTTATATCGGAGAGTAGGAATTCTTTTTACTCCTTATCCTTCGTCACTCTGGTCAGGACTCCTGACGTAGATGTTTTGACTTCACTCTCCTATTTTTCACTCATTTTTTTAGGATCACGCGGATATTGTTGGATCGTTGCGATATCATTGTGACGGCGATTCTGTCTTGGTGCCTCCTAACATTTAGGGGTTGTGGAAGTGTCCCGGGGAGTTGAGCTCCAAGGTGTTTTTTGTCACAGTACTTATCGTTTCAGTTCCAGAATACCAAAGGTTGCCGACATCGAAAACGCTTCTATACTCTTTGTGGTGAGAGTAGTTTGACGACACCCAGTACTGGGGAGAGCGATCAGATGTATTGCGACATCTAGTATATCAGATGTTTTCGAAGGTCTGAGGTACACGATTTCCGAGGTTTTCTTGGTTATGTGTTGACGGTTGGATACAGTTGTAGCGTAGGGCTTGTTAGTTGTGTGATATATTGTGCCTCACTGTATCCCCAACACCAGATTGCATAACCAGAAAGTTTTGGGAGTTAATAGGTGGGAATTCAAGTAGTTACCTAGGATATCTTTCCGACAGATGCATGATATGAGATTGGGGTTCGACGTCTAGTGGTCCGCTTGTCCACAGTTGGTTTTACAATGGTCTCGTTGTGTCTTAAAGAGTCCTTGGCTATGCTGACTCGGGGACGCTTCGTATGTCATGTGCACTGCCTTGTACATGATGGTGCTATACGATCGAGCCTGTGCAGGCCCCACCACAAAAATTTCGGACGAAATCTCTATCATATGTTTGTTTCTGGCTTATTCTACAAGCCAAATCCTTTGTTTTGTTTTGAGTTGTGGTATTCGAGTTGCTTCGGAGTCAAGTGTTGATTCCATACCTTTTCCTAAGCGGTGTTCTCATATTTATATGTGGATGCTAATCCTTCTTGTTTATCGAGATTGTCATGTCAATTCTTTTCCATCCGGTTCGCTTCGCGTCAAGATGATCCTATCATTTGCCCCATTCGCAATATCACCTCTCAGTTTTCCCAACGTTGTTTCATCCGTCCCCAAGTTGCCTTTGTTTTTCCGCCCTCCCACCCCTTTTCTTTAAAGACTCATATATCTTAATCAAGTTTCCATTTTATTCATGTGAAGTCTCTTCATTCTTTTCCTACAATGTTTTGTCCGGTGATTCTCATGAAGATGCTCAGAAGCTTTAATTTCATCATCCTTCGTTACCATTTTCTTCTCCGGTGGATTCAATTCAAGCTTTCGATGTTGATCATATCCCTTTCCTCCTTTAAAATGCTTTCTTATTCCGGTGGACCTCTTAATCATTCACTTCTTGCTATTCAAGGGTTCCAGAGTGTTGAAGATATCTTAGAAGATTCACATTTCCATTCTCATTCTGTTCAAGTTATTTTTGAGGTTGTTATCTTCATTCAAGCCATTTAATTAACCGGCGCATCATCTCTTTCTAAACAATCGTCTTCAACGGTGTATCTTTGAGTGGCCCCTAACCCACACTTCTTTTTCCAGGATCTTACCTGACTCTTCAAATTGATCCGAAGTTATTCTCAAATTCATTTGAAAGTTTGATGTAAGAATGAATTACCATAGGTCAAATGATCGCTTTCAAATTCTTTTCATCGTCGGTTCAACCTTTCTATTCTTCATTCCGAGTGCCTAAACAATTCATGGTGATGTTTCTCGTCGTCATTCTCAGCTTTTGAAGACGGAAGAAGAGTTATCCTCCAAATCGTGGTCCGTTCTCTTGAAGATTCATGGTTCTAGCTTCATACCATCCTCATAATTGTTTTCAATTATGAGAATTCTTTTCATACCATCCGAAGTATTTCAGGAGCTGTTTTCATTTCTAGATCATCCGAAGGCCATCATTTCGGATTTATTTGTTCTCAACATTCAACTCTCATTCCCCAATTGTTCCGGTGCATCGTTCAAGTTTCTCTAGTCAGCTCGTGGTCTATTCGTTCTCTCGTATTCGTTCTCTGGTATCTAAATTCCCTCAAGTATCTTCATTCATTTTCTAACTCTTCCCGGTGATTCGTTCCCTTTTCTTCGTTCGTTTTCAATTCTTACGGTGGTTCATTCAAGATTAATCTTTCCTTGTAATCACACCAATTCATTTGTTCTTCCCAAAAATCATACCGATGGTTTGTTGAAGACCTTCAAGTTGAGCTATATGTCTCCTTAATCCTTTTTTTCAATGAGAATAAGTAGTATGCCAAATCCATTGCTTGTCATCAATTTAATTTGATGAAGGATAAACATACAATAAATCTGATCTTGTTTCCCTCGAGGCGATTTCAATTTCTTTTTTCTGGAGTTGTTCATCATGTCACATTCTCGGTTCGAGATGCTTCATCTTTTCTTTTCCGGAGTTCTAAGTTTTCTGCGTTATCTCATCACGAAGCTCCATCTAAGTCATTGCAAGGCTTCATCTTATTCTTTCAACTTTCTTTTCATTTTGATCATCGTGTTATCTATCTGGAGTCTTCCTGGAGGCTCTACATGGTGGTTCATCAAAGATTTAATTCATTCTCAAAGTGTTCTTCAAGATTTTCCTTGGAGGAGCTAAAGTATTCTTCTTCTCGCATTTCAAAGTGCAATTCCTTCTACCTTATCTTTTGAGGTGGTGTTATGTCATTCTTGATAATTTCCCTTCGTGTTTCATGATTCACAAGTTTTCAAGAGTGACATATTTTAAACCCATCAATTTCAATTCGTTCACGAGATCTTTTCAACCCAACAATCTCTTTGTTGGTGTTATCTTGGTATAGATTTCACTTAAAGCCTTCCCTAAGGATTGTGCTAATTGTGGTGCTTATCAGTGATCCAAGTTATCTCTTATCATCTTGGTGGAAGAAGTTTTTCATCTCTTTGGTGTTCTCAATCAAATTAATTGATTCCGTTAGTGGCTGGTATTCACCTCATAATTTTGGGATGTTTTCCTTAAGACCATTGGAAATCATATTCTTTCATTGTTGATTTTCCAACAACTCCATTCAATCCTTCTTCGCAAGGATGCTTTTGAAATTCATTTGTGGTAGGAGTGGTCATTTTCTTCTCCTTTCTTTTCTTTCCATCAATCCAGCTTCTATTCTTTCATTCCGGAGGCATGATGATGTTGCCCTCTTTGACCCATCGTCTCGTTTTATCAAGATCATGTTCTTTTCTTGCTTATCCAGTTAACCGGAGTGTTGTGTTTTCATTCAAGTTCTTTCATCTTATCAAGTTTTGCATCTCTTTTCAACCGAAGTGCTTTTCGAATTTGTTCTTCCTTGTTCCTTGGTTATCTCGTTTCAACTAGAGTGGTTTCAATTCCTTCTTGTCCATTGTGCTCATCATTCATAGCTATGCAACCTCTAAGGTTCACATGGTGTTCCTTGTTTCTCTTTCTACCGGAGTGCTCTCAACTTCGTTCAACTCTGTTGTGTTCTTTCTTTCAAGTTTTCAACCTCTCAAGGTTCATTAGTTTCACTCGGTTGTCAAAGAAGCAACTTTGATTTACCTCTTCCGCTTCTGTTTCTCCCTGATGCCATCCTTAGATCTCGGGTCGAGATCTCTTGTAAGTGGAAGATAGTTGTGATGCCCCAAGACCGACGCTCCAGATGCCTTCCATGGATTCCGAGATTCGTCATGTGATTTGTTTGGTTCGTTGCATTCATCTTTGCATCATGTGCATTGCATCATGTCATCTTGCACCCCTTTTTAAAACTCAACTAAATAAACCGTATGGATCTTCGATCCATTTAAATCGAGGGAATTCACATGGTGAAATTCTCTTTAAAACATACCAAAGCCTCCCAATATTTTTAGGGAGCTATAACAAAATATTCCATTTACTTCAAAGCCATCGTAACAAACTTGCATTTTAATTCCCTCTTGTTTCTAAAATATTTTTGCATCCATGATCTTTTCTCCGTATGGCCCATTTCAAGTTGTGGCACTTTGTCAATATGCCAGGTGGCTACTTGTTAAGTTTCGTCTCAATCAGAAAATATTTGAGCCCTCAAATATTTTCTCTTCCTCTCCATCATTTTCTTTTCTGAACTATGGGAGATCAGAGAGAGAAGAGAGCCCAGCCTTGCTGCACCTCCCAGCAGCCCAATTTGGCCCAAGGCCTAGTTAGACCTCCTAACCCTAGCCCGATCTTCTCTCGATCCCTCTCCCCCTCCTCTCGATCCCGTCCACCTCATTCTCTTCCGCCGCCACCACCCACGCACGCAGGAGCCCCCGCGCCCGATCCCCATCTTCGCCAGCGGGCCTCGTCGCCGAGTCGTCGGTCCTCGCCGCCTGGTCCTGCCGTTTTCTTCCCCCTACCCCGTGCGTGCCGCCTCGCCTGCTCGCCATGGCCGCGATCGCGCAACTCCTAGCCTCCTGCAGCAGCCGCTGCTGTAGTCCGGTCGCCATCTACTCCCTTGCCTCGCACGCCGGGCCTCTCATGGCCTTGCAGCCCGGCCTCCTGTCCCACGAAGTCGCCGCCCCGCCGCTGAGCACGAGCGCTGCTGCTCTGCTCCGCTCCGCCGCCCCTACTCCGTCCAACAAGTGCGCCGCCGCTGCCCTTCTCTGCTCCGCCTCCGTTGCGCCAAGGCACCCCGGCCATCTCTTGCTCCTCACCGGCCTTCGCTGTGCGCGTCGCTGCTTCCCTGCTTCAGGCCAAGGCTGACGCCAGACACTTCTTCCAGCAGCTGATCGGCCATGCCCCGACGACCAGCAGCTCGAGCTACCTCCAGCACCTCCGATGACCTCCCGAGGCAGGGCCTTTGCAAGTCCCTCGATGCCCCTTCAGTTCACCAAGTACACCACCGGCAAGACCTGGACTCTGAATGCCAAGTACAACTACAAACCCAAAGAACTCGGATGCGCCAAGTTCCTCTATAGATGACTCGAACGGTTACGAAACGTGTACCACTATCGTCGACCCGTGAAGACCTCGTGGACGTCAAGTTACTTGTCCTGACCCTGAACATCTATGGAACATGAACAACTACTTCCTCTTCGACTCGTGAACCACTACGCCCGGAGACCACGGATCCGTGAAATTCCACTACCGACACCATGGATCCGACAAGTTCACGAGTACGACTACTTCCCACGACGACCTTGTACAACTACCGTCGCGATACCGCGAGTACCTCTACCGTCGTCTTGTACCACTACTTCCCTCAACTAACTTGACCCGTTCCGAAAACACACGCTACAAAGGTATAACCCCTGAGACGACCCGTGGACGAATGCTTGGGTGATGTATGAGAGGCACCGCTTGTTTCAACCTATCCGAATTGTCGTTTGCGCGTTCCTCGTTTGCCATGTTACCGATATGTGGGATACCCTCCCCGTTGCTTTGCACATCCGCACACTTGTTCTTTTGCACCGGTATCTCAGCGAGTTGCCGGATCCTCACAATATTGTCGTGGCATCATTTCCATTTTCACCGCCGTGGCACCTTTTTCCTTCCGCCATGGCGACAAATGCCTCATATCATATTATATGAACATTTTCATAAAAATTGCATAAAACTTGTATATGTCATCCGCATCATGATAACAATATTTAAAATGTTTAAAATTGTTGTTTGCATTAAATTGCTAAATGCATATGGGGATTTTCCGGAATTGTTGTTTGTTGTTCGGGCCTCATTTAAACTTGCCTAAGTGTGTAGTTTACTTATGCCTCACTTCTTGCCATGTTAACCAACATTTAATATTGTTGGATACATAAAAAAGAGTTAACCTAATAAATGAATGTGGTGTTTCGTCAATATGCAACTCATTGCATATTGAGCTCCATTTAATTTGTAGTATTGTTTGTTGCACTTTGCCATGCCATGCCTCATTAAACTGGACATGCATCATACTTGGTTGTGCATCATGCCATGTTTATGTGATGGTTGTTTACCATGTTGTTTGCTTCTTTCCGGTTGTGCGCCTTCTCGATAGTTCCGGTATTGTTGCGATTGTGAGGATCCGTTCGACTATATTGGCTCGTCTTCTTCATGGACTCGTTCTTCTTCCTAGCGGGATTTCAGGCAAGATGACCGTCACCTTGGATCTCACTACTATCTTTGCTATGCTAGTTGTCTCGATGCTATCGCTATGTCGCAGTTGAGGGAGTCCTGGATTAGGGGGTCTCCGGACAGCCGGACAATATCCTTTGGCTGGACTGTTGGACTATGAAGATACGAGATTCAAGACTTCGTCCCGTGTCTGGATGGGACTCTACTTGGCGTGGAAGGCAAGCTAGGCAATACGGATATGTATATATCCTCCTTTGTAACCGACATTGTGTAACCCTAGCCCCCTCCGGTGTCTATATAAACCGGAGGGTTTAGTCCGTAGGACAACATACAATCATACCATAGGCTAGCTTTTAGGGTTTAGCCTCTTTGTTCTCGTGGTAGATTAACTCTTGTAA
The DNA here is from genome assembly GCF_002162155.2 of Triticum dicoccoides. NCBI lineage: Eukaryota > Viridiplantae > Streptophyta > Magnoliopsida > Poales > Poaceae > Triticum > Triticum dicoccoides. The sequence goes on along the minus strand of NC_041386.1, from coordinate 282,081,607 downwards.
TACTCATATCATCAAGAACTATCAAGCAGGACATAGGGTATTACCTCCATCAAGAGAGCCCGAACCTAGGTAAACATCGTGTCCCCTGCCTCCTGTTACCATCCGCCCTAGACGCACAGTTCGGGACCCCCTACCCGAGATCCGCCAGTTTTGACACCGACATTGGTGCTTTCATTGAGATTTCCACTGTGTCATCACCATAAGGCTTGATGGCTCCTTCGATCATCGCTAGCGATGTGGTCCATGGCGAGGTTTTTCTCCCCGGACAGATCTTCGTATTCGGAGGCTTCGCACTGCGGGCCAATTCGCTTGGCCATCTGGAGCAGATCGAGAGCTGCGCCCCTGGCCATCAGGTCAGATTTGGAAACTTGAACTATACAGCCGACATCCGTGGAGACTTGATCTTCGACGGATTCGAGCCCATGTCGGACGCGCAGCACAGTCGCGACGAGCATGACGTAACTCTGCCATCGGACAGTGTTCGGGAGATCACATCCGCAACTACTCCGGCCGTTAATCCGGAGCACATCGCGCCATCCGAGAGCAGAGGGATAGACCCCACCATGGAGGCCGCACTCTCAGTGGCGATAGAGCCAGATACTAACTTCACCCCTTTCGAGAGCCGCATCGCCGAACCACTGGATTTACCTCCGGCCACGGACTCCGAGCCGCATACATCCGTGCCCGTCGAATCCGACGGGACGTCGATCATGGAGTTCACCTCCGCGGATATCTTTCAGCACTCACCTTTTGGAGATGTGCTAAATTCATTAAGGTCTCTCTCCATGTGAGGAGAACCTTGGCGAACTATGTCCGGCTATAATGGGATGCAGACGACGAAGAAATTCGCTGCCCACCCACCACCCACTTAGTAGCCACTGTCGACGACTTAACCGACATGCTCGACTTCGACTCCGAAGACATCGACGGTTTGGACGACGATGCAGGAGACGAACAGGAACCACCGCCCACAGGGCGCTAGACCGCCACTTCATCACATGACGTATACATGGTGGATACACCTAGAGAGGGCAATGGCAAAGAGACAGCGGAGGATGCCCCCTCCAAGCAACCCAAGCGCCGACGTCAGCGACGCCGCTCTAAGTCCCGCCATAGCAAAAACAGCGATAACAACACAAGAGGAAATAACAGTCCAATCGACTCTAGAAGAAACGACGACTGCACCACCCCGGTGGCAGAGCACGATCAAGATGCAAACTGCAAACATAGTACGGATCCAACGTCCGAACACGACGACGCCAAGGATAAGCCTCATCAAACCCTCTCTGGGGAAGAAAACAGTCCGGACAAAGATGCACACATCATCCCGGAAACACACTTGGAGCAAGAGAACCTCTGCAGAAGGCTTATTGCCACAGCGAGGAGCCTGAAGAAACAGAAGCAAATGCTCAAGGTTGCACAAGATACGCTCAACAGCAGGTGGAACAAAGTAACAAAGTATGGTGAAAGTTACCATAAAAATAGTTATCCAAAGCGCAAGCTATTACCGGAATTCGACGATGAGGCCTTAGAGCCCATACAACCGAAGAATGATACGGCCAACCGGCCGGATCCACCACCTTGTGAACACGATAGAGAGGCTAACAAAGTCACGCATAAGTCAACACACGATCTACGTGAGAACTTGCGTCAAAAATCCGGCGCGACCAGATCCATGTATTGATCTAGGAAGCGCGCTACGGTACAAAACCAACGCCGAATACTACAACCGTCCGAACACCATGGCACATCCCAATACAGGGGTGCCACACACCCCTTATGTTTCACTGATGAGGTGCTGGATCATGAATTCCCAGAGGGATTCAAACCGGTGAACATAGAGGCGTATGACGGGACCACAGACCCTGGAGTCTGGATAGAGGACTTTATCCTCCATATTCATATGGCTCGTGGAGACGATCTCCATGCCATTAAATACTTGCCCCTCAAGCTTAAAGGGCCAGCTCAGCACTGGCTGAAAAGCCTCCCCGAAAACTCAATTGGAAGTTGGGAGGAGCTCGAGGATGCTTTTCGGGCCAATTTTCAAGGGACTTATGTCCGACCTCCAGATGCAGACGATTTAAGTCATATAATCCAACAGTCCGGAGAGTCCGCCCGAAAGCTTTGGAACAGGTTCCTCACCAAGAAGAACCAAATCATCAACTGTCCGGACGCCGAAGCCTTAGCAGCTTTTCAACACAGCGTCTGAGACGAATGGCTCGCCAGACACCTCAGCCAAGAAAAACCGAGAACAATGGCAGCCCTAACAAGCCTCATGACCCACTTTTGTGCGGGTGAGGATAGCTGGTTGGCCCGTAGCAGCACCAGCGACCCAAGCACATCCGAAGTCAGGGATGGCAATGGTAAACCATGACGCAACAAAAACAAGCGTCAAAATAAAGAAGGTAGCCCAGATAACACGGCGGTAAACGCCGGATTCAGGGGCTCCCAACCAGGTCAGCCGAAAAAGCCTTTCAAAGGCAGCAGGGAAGGACAATCTGGCCTAAACAAAATTCTTGACAAACTCTGTCAGATTCACGGCACCCCAGACAAACCTGCAAATCATATCCACAGAGAATGTTGGGTCTTCAAGCATGCCGGTAAGCTAAACGCCGAACACAAAGGGGAAGATACACCAAGCGAAGACGAGGATGAACCTCGCCAGCAAAGCGCCGGAGGACAGAAAAAGTTCCCACCAGAGGTTAAAACAGTAAATGTGATCCATGTGACAAAGAGGAGAAGCAAGCATGCACTCTGAGGCACACGCGCCATAGAGCCCGTCACCCCTAGGTTCAACCCCTGGTTGGCCTGCCCGATCACTTTTGATCGTAGGGATCACGAGACAAATATCTGGCACGGAGGACTGATGGCCTTGGTGTTAGACCCAATAATAAATGGGTACCATTTCACATGAGTCCTCATGGACGACGGCAGTGATCTAAATCTGATATATCAGGACACAGTCCGCAAAATGGGGATAGACCCGACACAAATAAGCCATAGTAATACTACCTTCAAGGGAGTAATACCAGGCCAAGAGGCCCACTGTACGAGCTCTCTACTACTAGAGGTGGTATTCAGTTCTCCCGATAACTTCCAAAGCGAAAGGTTAACTTTTCACATCGCCCCATTCCGAAGTGGTTATCAAGCACTACTCGGAAGAACGGCTTTCGCTCGTTTTAAAGCAATACCGCATTATGCTTTTGTCAAGCTTAAGATGCCCGGTCCATGTGGCATCATCTCAGTTAGCGGAAATACTGAACGTTTCTTACATACGGAAGAGGATGCGGCGGCTCTAACAGCCGCAAACTAGATGGCCTCACCAACTAGAAAAAATGGCAGGTCGTCAAGACCACGGACACGGTTAAACGAATCCGGCGTTCCATCATATATACATGAGATTGGTTTGATGATCAAACCCTCATAAACGATACCAGGGGCTTCCCGCGTGTAATCAGGGCCAGCCTGGCTCAACTTGGCTTCTCTTGAATTTTGATAGTTCATTAATAATAACCAATTCTTCTTTTTGGCATGACAACTCTCACCTAAGTTCTTTCCTTTTACAGATGACAATCGTGCTACACCCGTCCAGGACACGGCACAACGGAGACACACGCGCAGACGTGCAGCAGGGACCCGCCCAAAGGTTTCTTTTTAGATTAAGACCCTGCGTAAACCTTTTTTTACTGTCTCTTGTTGCTCACATCCTCCGGATACTCCACACAACCGAGAAGGATGCTGGCGTCAGGATTTTGCACGTACCTGGACACATGGGGTTTCTTATTAAGGGCATTTTTAGCCCGGTATATGTTATAAAGACCGAACACCTTAGGGAGTGTTCGGCGTCGCGAGTTTGGCCCTATATGCATCAGCTCCGAATCATGTCTTTGGTCACATGTTGGGTTTGCCCAGCTCCCACGTTTTGGTACCTTATGTTCCGTTATATCGGCTAAGGTAGCACTGGGAGGACTACTGCGATTGTGCCCTGGTTCATCTGGATGAGCACCTCAGTAGAGAAAGCCGAAAACGGACTGTCATGATATAGCGAGAGACTGGTCAACCACTCGATGACTCATCGGAATCTTCGGGATTCCTCCGCATTAACGAAGGGCCGTTTCCCGGTCATGTAAGTATGCACCCCGTATTTGGACGAGCGCAGAAGTACCAGGGGCTATATAGTAGCCCCACCGTCAAACTCCTATGGCTAAGTGAAAGTGTTAAAGCAGTATAGTCTGATTGCCTCGTTCGCTGTGCTATCACCTCCTTAACGGACCAAGATGTTGGATCAAGTGTGGATATGCATTTTCTGCCAACACCCCCGCATTATATGCTTGGGGGCGGAAGCCAACGACTGCAAACTTTCAGGTCATATACATATATACATAAACAGCTGCACAGGAGGCATCATAGTACTTTCGGGCAAAAGTACAAATACAACCTTGATAATTCAATAAAACATTGTTTTTACAATGGGAATACATGTCACTAGAACATAATATTCTTCGAACACTGAGCCTCTATCGAACGAGCGCCTTCAAGAACTTCTTCAAAGTAGTGCTCGGCCCACTCGTCCATTCGCTCATTCAACAGTAGCGAACGGACTGGAGCGTGAAACTGTGACCAGAACAGCTTTTCCACTTCGGGACCTTTCTGATCCTTGAATTACTCGGCCGCATTAGTAGCACTTGCAGCTAATCCATGTAGGCGTTTGCAGAACTCCATAGCCAGTCCAGAGCAGCATACTTCGGATCTCTGAACTTAGTCCGCAACAAGAAGGGCTTCCCAGACACGATATCCGCAGCTTGATACAGCTCCTCCTTCGTCGCTCTAATTTTGGAGCGGGCTTCCTTGGCAGCCACCAGGGCCTTCTCCAGGTCCATCGCCTTCGCCCGATTTTCTTCTTCAAGAAGCTAGTAACGGTCAGCGGCATCTTTTAACTCTACAACCATCTTGGCTATTTTTTCCTTGCTCTCGCAATGCCCGGCCTGTTCGGCCCTTAACTCTTCGGCCGCCTTTAGAGCGGCCGCATTGCTACTCCTTGCTTGCTCCTTGGCTCGGGCAAGCTCCGCCCGAAGGATCTCCACGGTGGCAGCTCCATCTGCAGTCACAACATATTAAAGATACTGGCATCATGCTACTCTTATTATGTGACAATCACCAGAGAAATCACTCACCCTGTGCCTCATGAAGCCGCTGGTTGACAAGCACGATATCGGCATCGGCCGCATCAAGTTGCCGCTTTAGCTTGGTAAATCCATCAGTTCGGCTAGCCACCGTAGCCTCAGCCACTTGCACATAAAAGCAGTCGAACTATTACCTGGGTATATGATCCTCGGGTTGCTGCCGTTCTCGACGACAACCAGAGTCTCAGGGGCTACTATCTGCATAGGGCACACCTAACGTATGCGGTACTATCAAAAACATACACTATTTCACGTACCTCGAAGCCTTTCAGCAGACTCATAAAGGCTTCATGCAAACTGCTTTCAGCGGATGAAATCCATTCAATTACCGTACCTATTAGCGTACGATGCGCTTCCGAGACGGCCGCTTGCCCCAGAAGATCCTTCAGCGCGTCCGATCGCACACTGTATGGACCCTTGCTGTCGCTCTCCTTAGGAGCCGGATACTGGGGATTCCGGGTAGCCAAAGGGTTATCCTCTGGCCTTAGTGGATCCGGAGATACCCTTCGCGACGACACTTCAAGGTCACCCACTTCATGAGGCGGGGTGTCAGGGGGAGGCGTTTCGCTCTCCATCATCTCCGGAAGAAGATCCCTCGAAGACGAACTCTGTCGAGAAGGGGTGCGATCTGGACTACAATTTACAAGCATCAGTTATTGTCTTCGGAAGTAAGGTAGGATGTTTCCACTATTAAGTACTTTTAGATTACTTACAGCTCGGTAGAGGGCTGATCCCCGCGCGGACATTGTGCAGCAAGAATACCCTCCGAGGCAGGACCCTCTGATGAAGATTTCTTCTCCTGTTTGGAAACCTTAGTTTCCGGATCTTCAGAGGTAGTCCTCTTCCTTCCCCGGGGAGAGAGAATGTCAGATTCTTCCCTTTGGTTGTCCTCCCTCATGGAGGCGCTCATTCCCTCGGCTGGAATAAGTAGCGAGTGAGGCCCGCTTTTGCCCTCTCTATTCCCCCCATCATCTTCCTTTGAGGGCACTAGATAAGGCGTCGGCTCAAGCATCTTGTCTAGTACCGGATTGTCCAAGCCCTCAGGAAGGGGGGCCGAACACCTGATCATCATCGCCTTTGTTATCCAGTCCTGGTCAAAGAGCGGCTCTTTAGAATGATGCCATGATAAATAAAAGGACAGTAGGTTCGACATGGGATTACTTACTTGGGCAGCGGGGCGGTTGCAGCTCAGACCCACGTCCTTGGTGGTGTCCGAACACTCTATTTGGGGTCCGAAGAACGATTTGTACATCTCTTCGAGCGTTATGCCGAGGAAATGTTGAATAGCTCACGGTCCTTCCGGGTTGAATTCCCACATGCAGAGGGGCCGGCGTTTGCAAGGCTGGACTCAACGAACTAGCATAACTTGCATTACCATAACCAGACTAAAATCTCTCTCAAAGAGATCTCAGATACGGCTCTGCAGTATTGGCACGTCCTTTGCTGGACCCCAGCTCAGCCCCCTGCTGATCCATGACATCAGTTGAGGTGCGGGGCCCAAGCGAAAGGTGGGGGCAGCTACCCACTTGGCACTTCGGGGAGTTGTGATGTAAAACCACTCCCGCTGCCAGAATCCGGACACCTCTGGGAAGGAACCCTCTGGCCATGGAGCGTCAGCGATTTTGCTTATTAAAGCACTCCACGCTGCGTGCCGCCCCTCGATTATCTTCGGCCTCACATCGAAGGTCTTGAGCCACATGCCGAAGTGAGGGGTAATGCGGAGGAAGGCCTCACATACGACAATAAATGACGAGATGCGAAGAAGGGAATCCGGGGCCAGATCGTGAAAATCCAGCCCATAATAGAACATAAGACCCCTAACAAAGGGATCCAGAGTGAGGCCTAGTCCTCAGAGGAAGTGGGAGATGAACACGACGCTCTCGTTGGGTTTGGGAGTAGGGACGACCTGCCCTCGGGTAGGTTGCCTATGCGCAATTTCGACGGTCAGATATCTGGCCTCTCTCAACTTCTTGATGTCCTCCTCTGTGATGGAGGAAGGCATCCACCGACCTTGAAGGTTGGATCCGAACATAGTTGAAGGTCCGGAGCACCTGACCTGAGCTTTGGGTGTTAGAACTCGAGGCGGGGGAAGGATTCGATTGAGCGCGGGAAAAAAAGAAAAAGCCTCGTCCCCTTTATAAAGAGGGTGAATACCAAGCTTCCTCCTCATGGCCGTTTGGGACTTGCCTAAGATTTAGGAGTCATACCAACAGGCACGGTTGGGTTACCCATGTCTGTATTGATGAGAATCCCATGATAAGAGGGACACGATCTCTGCTTTGACAAGGCGTGTCAAGAAAACCGCCTCGCGTTATGTGCGGAGCTGGTTGAGAAAAACGGTTCGAATAATGACCGGGCCATGGCGTGATGTCATGTTGTTAAAACGTGTCAGCAGATTAGATTTGTGGAAATATTATTCTCTCTATAGTGGTATGTGGAACTTATTTTGCAAGATCGGACACTATCCTTGTATTCAAACTCTTCCATGGTGTATTTGGAGGAGGAAGCCGTCTTGCAATGCCGAAGACAACACCGCGCGCCGGACTCATCGTCATTGAAGCCTGGTTCAGGGGCTACTGAGGGAGTCCTGGATTAGGGGGTCTCCGGACAATCAAGCAGGACGTAGGGTATTACCTCCATCAAGAGGTCCTGAACCTGGGTAAACATCGTGTCCCCTGCCTCCTATTACCATCTGCCTTAGACCCATAGTTCGGGACCCCCTATCCGAGATCCGCCGGTTTTGACACTGACAGCGCTACCTACCACTTGTTTATCAAGCCTCCCAAATTGCCATGATAGCCTCTAACCTTTCACCCTTCCTAGCAAACCGTTGTTTGGCTATGTTACCACTTTGCTCAACCCCTCTTATAGCGTTGCTAGTTGCAGGTGCAGTGTAGGTTGTTCCATGTTGGGACATGGATATCATGTGTTATCACAATATATCTTATTTTACTTAATGCACATATATACTTGGTAAAGGGTGGAAGGCTCGGCCTTATGCCTGGTGTTTTGTTCCACTCTTGCCAACCTAGTTTCCGTCATACCGGTGTTATGTTCCTTTGCGTCCCTAACACAGCGAGGGTTTATGGGCCCCTCTTGACAGTTCGCTTTGAATAAAACTCTTCCAGCAAGGCCCAACATTGGTTTTAATTTTTGCCATAATAATATTGAACTAAATAATTAATTGGCATAGGGCGTCATGAACCCGAGGATTCTTTTCTACATACATGGGGGCCAGTGCTGATGGTGTTGGTCCCAAACTAGAGCACCATGCGGGACCGCCCCTTGGCAACTTGGGCTATTTTGGTACCTGTATGCTTAGCTCATCCGTCGTGGCCTGAGATGAGATACATGCAGCTACTATCAGGGTGTCGGCACATCGGGAGGTCTTGCATGACTTGTTTTACCATTGTCAAAATGTCTTGTGCACCGGATTCCGAGTCTGATCGGAGGGTCCCGCGATGGAGGATTGTCTCCACGGATCGTGATCTTGTCATGGGCTAAGTTGGGACACCCCTGCAGGGTTTAAACTTTCGAGGGCCGTGCCTGCAGTTATGTGGTAGATGGGAATTTGTTAATATCCGGTTGTGGAGGACTTGAAGTAAACTCAATTAAAATACACCTACCACGTCCGTAACCATGACCGTCTCTTTTCGAGTGAGTTCGAGTAGAGAACACAGTGGGGTTATGTTTGAACGTAAGTAGTTCAAGATCACTTCTTGATCATTACTAGTTTGCGACCGTTTGTGTAGTTTCTCATCTTATTCTTGTACTCGTAAGTTAGCCACCATACATTGCTTAGCCACTTGCTGCAACCTCACGACTTATCCTTTCCATACCCATTAAGCTTTGCTAGCCTTGATACCCATGGTAATGGGATTGCTGAGTCCTCGTGGCTCACAGTTTACTACAACAATAGTTGCAGGTATAGGTAATGCGTTTATCTGATGTGAGAGCGATGCTTGCTTGTCTTGGAGTTCTTCTGCTTGTTCGTCTTCTTTGATCGAGGGATAGGTTCCGGGTCGAGGAGCTGGGATTAGCAGGGTGGATGTCGTTCTTATTTTTCGTTTGATTTCGTCCGTAGTCGGATCCTGCTCTTCTGTATGATGGTTGCCATGTATTGATGTATTGTTGTATGAATGTTGTAACTTGTGGCGAGTGTAAGCCTTTATCTTGTATTCTCATCTATTTAGTACATGGTATGTTGTAGTGATATCCACCTTGCTATGTGCTCGAAATGCGGTTGTGCCCCAATCATGAGTTCATCATGTGATTGGGATAGAATCGCATCTTGGGCGCTACATCGTCGTAAACAGAACCCACAAGACCAAAAGCTCCACCACATTCTTGTCGCTTGATATTAAATTTGTTCCGTGTTATCCACAAAACCTAGTAGAAGGCGCAGAACCCAAATTGAAACAACTTCTTTGATACGGGGTGTCGGTGTCAAAACCGGCGGATCTCGGGTAGGGGGTCCCGAACTATGCGTCTAGGCCGGATGGTAACAGGAGGCAAGGGACATGAAGTTTTACCCAGGTTCGGGCCCTCTTGATGGAGGTAAAACCCTACGTCCTGATTGATTAATATTGATGATATGGGTAGTACAAGAGTAGATCTACCACGAGATCGGAGAGGCTAAACCCTAGAAGCTAGCCTATGGTGTGATTGTTGTTCTGCATGTTGTCCTACGGACTAAAACCCTCCGGTTTATATAGACACCGGAGAGGGTTAGGGTTACACAAAGTCAGTTACAATGGTAGGAGATCCACATATCCGTATCGCCAAGCTTGCCTTCCACGCCAAGGAAAGTCCCTCCCGGACACGGGACAAAGTCTTCAATCTTGTATCTTCATAGTCCAGGAGTCCGGCTGAAGGTATAGTCTGGCCATCCGGACACTCCCTAATCCAGGACTCCCTCAGTAGCCCCTGAACTAGGCTTCAATGACGACGAGTCCGGCGCGCAGGTTGTCTTCGGCATTGCAAGGCGGGTTCCTCCTCCAAGTACTTCATAGAAGATTTTGAACACAAAGATAGTGTCTGGCTCTGTAAAATAAGTTTCCACATATTGCCATAGAGAGAATAATATTTCCACAAATCTAATCTGCTGATGTATTCCGTAGTGTGTCATCGCACCACGGCCAAGCCTTTATTTGAATCGTTTTATTGTCCCACCTCATCATGTCATGCGAGGCGGTTTCCTTGGCACGTCTCGTCGAAGCAGAGATCATGTCCCCTTATTCCAGGATTCTCATCAATACGGGCGTGGGTAACCCAACCGCTTCTAGGACTCCTAGACTATAGGCAAGTCCAAACGGCCACGGAGAGGACGCTTGATATTCACCCTCTTTATAAAGGGACAAGGCTTTTATTTTTTCCCTCCTGTGCTCAATCGAATCCTTCCCCCACCTCAAGCTCAAACACCCAAAGTTTAGTCAAGTGCTCCGAACCTTCAATCATGGCCGGATCTAGCCTTCAAGGCCGTGGGTCCATTCCTCCATCATGGAAGAAGACATCAAAAAGTTGAGGGAGGCCAGATATTTGACCGCCGAGGTTTTGCATCGGCTGCCTGCCCCAGGGCAGGCCGTCCCCTCCCCCGAACCCAACGAGAATGTCGTGTTTGTCTCCCACTTCCTCCGAGGTCTAGGCCTTGCTCTGTATCCTTTTGTCAGGGGTTTGATGTTTTATTACGGGCTAGATTTCCATGATCTAGCTCCGGACTCCTTTCTTCATATCACGACATTTATTGTCGTGTGTGAGGCCTTCCTTCGGGTTACCTCTCACTTTGGCCTATGGCTCAAGACCTTTGAAGTAAAGCCGAAGATGATCGAGGGGCAACATGCAGCGTGTGGAGGTGCCTCAATATGCAAGATGACGGGAGCTCCATGGCCCAAAGGTTCCATTCCAGAGGTGTCTGAATTGTGGCAACAGGAGTGGTTCTACATCACGGCTCCTAGAAGTGCCAAGTGGGCGGCCGCCCCTGTTTTCCGCTCGGGCCCTCCACCACAACTGATGTCATGGATCAGCAGAGGTCTGAGCTGGGGTCCAGCCAAGGACGTGCCTATACTGCAAAGCCGCATCCGAGATCTCTTTAATGGAGATTTTAGTTTGGTTGCGGTAATACAAGTTATGCTGGTTCGTCAAGTCCAGCCTTGCAAATGCTGACCCCTTCGCTTGTGGGAGTTCAATCGCGAGGGACCGCGTGTCATTCAAAATTTCCTCAGCCTGACGCACGAGGGGATGTACAAGTCATTCTTTGGACCTTAGGTAGAGTGTCCGGAAATCACCGAGGACGTGGGCCTGAGCAGTAACCGCGCCGCCGAACAGGTAAGTAATCTTCCGGCCGAACATATATCTCTCATTAGTTACGAAGTTATTTCTGAGAGTTCACTTTTTTACCAGGACTGGCTAACAAAGGCGAAGTTGATTCAGTGTTCGGCCCCCCTCCCCGAGGGTTTGGACAATCCGGTATTGGAAAATATGCTCCAGGTCGCACCTTGCCCGGAGCCCTTGAAGGAAGATACTGGGGAGGATAATACGGGCGGACGCGGGCCCCCAATGCTGCCCATTCTAACCGAGGGAGCGAGCGTCTCCATGAAGGAAGACGACCGGAGGAGGAAAAGGACTGCGCCCGGGGATTCGGAAGCCGAAGCTTCCAAATGGGAGAAGAAGTCTCCCACAGAGGGTCCTACCTTGGGGGGTGTTTTTGCCGCACAAAGTCCGCGGGGGGATCAATTCTCCAGCGAGTCGTAAGTGAGCCGAAATACTTTAATAGTACAGGTATGCCATCTTTTTCTTCTAAGAAAATAACCACCGCATATATCTTTGCAGTTCGGACCTTAGCCCCTCTCAAATGAGCTCGTCTTCGGGGGATCTTCTTCCAGAGATGATGGAGAGCGAAACGCCCCCTCCGGACTCCTCCGCTCCAGAAGCGGGCGACCCCGAAGTGTCATCGCGGAGGGCCTCTCCGAGTCCGATGAGGCCAGAAGATAATCCCATTGACCCCCGAAGCTCCCAGTGTCCGGCTCCCAAAGAGAGCAGACAAAAGAGTCCGGCACCGTCTGGTGTGCGATCGGATGTTCTGAGGGAGTTGGTGGGGCGAGCGGCCATCTCAAATGAACACCGGATGCTGATGAATACGGTGATGGAGAGAATCTCGTCTGCCGAAAGTGGATTGCATGAAGCTTTTCTGAGTCTACTGACAGGCTTTGAGGTACGTAAAATAATGTATGATAGTTCTGCACATGCTAGGTGTGCCCTGTGTAGATAGTAGCCCCTGAGACTCTGGTTGTCATCGGAAACGACGATGAACAGATCATCATATTCCCAGGTAAATACCATACTGCCTCTATGTGTAGGTGATGGAAGCTCCAGTGGCTAGCCGGACTAGCGAGTTTGCCCATTTAAAACGACAGTTGGATGCGGCAGACGTCGACATCGAGCTTGTTAACAAAAGGCTTGACGAGGCACAGGGTAAGTGTCATTATCTGGTAAACGCCACATAGTAAGAGCAACATGATGCCAGTATCTTTAATATGTTGTGACTGCAGATGGAGCTGCCACTGTTGAAGCCTTGCGGGCAGAACTTGCCCGAGCCAAGGAACAAGCGAGGTTTGGTAATGCGGCTGCTTTGAAGGCGGCCGAAGAGTTGAAAACCGAGAAGGCCGCGCATGGCGAGAGCCGAGATAAGATGGCCAAGATGGCCATAGAATTAAAAGCCGCCGCCGACCGTTGCCGGGTTCTTGAAAAGGAAAACCTAGCGAAGGCATCGGACCTTGAGAAGGCTGCTACGACGAGAAAAGACATCCGCTCTGCTATGAGGGCGAAGAAGGAGGAGCTGCGGGAAGCCGGGGATATTGTAGCTGGTAAATCCTTTATGTTGTGTAGGAAGTTCGGAGATCCACGGTATGCCCCTCTGGATCGGTTGTGGAGTTCGGAGGATGTGTATATGGATTTGGCGGCGAGCGCTGCCGATGCGGCCAAGTACTTCCAGGGTCAGACGGACCGTGAAGTAGACCAGCTATTTTGGAGAAAATTCCATTCTCCCGAGCATCCACTTTCATTGACTGACCAATTAGCCGAATGGGCCGAACTGAATAGGTTGTCCAGACTCACCATGAGGTCTGTTGTGGATCAGCTATGGCCGGAAAGGCCAAGAACGAACAGCTATTTCAGCTTGGTGCAACAATTCCTTGACGTGGTGCCGCGCATTAATGCGATGAAGAGGTCGGCGTGCATAGAGGGCTCACGGATGGCCTTTGCCCGTGTTAAAGCATACTGGGCGGAGATGGATGCTACCACTGTTGCAGCGCGGCCATAGGCCGAATGGCTGCTGAGCATTACTTTGAAGAAGTTCTTGAGGGTGCTCGTTTGATAGAGACCCAGTGCTAAAAAATATTATGTTTGAGTGATATGTAATCTCATTGTAAGCGAAATGCTTTTATAAATTTTTATAAGGCTATTTTTATACTTTTTCCTGAAAGTAATATGATGCCTCCTGGGCGGCCGTTTATGTATACATGTGTATAAGCTGAAAGATTGCAGCCGTCGGCTTCAACCCCCATGCATATAATGCGGAGGTGCTCGCAAAAAACACGCGTTCACACTTAACCCAACGTCTTGGTCCTATTAAGGAGGTGATAGCGGAGCGAGCGAGGCAACCGGACTATAATGCTTTAGCACTTTCACTTAGCCATAGGAGTTTGACAGTGGGGCTACTAGATAGCCCCTGGTGGCTCCGCACTCTCCCGATCCCAGGGTGCGTACATGCCTGGCCGGAAAACGTCCCTTCGTTAAGGCGGAGGAATTCTAACATTCCAACAGGTCATCCAGTGGTTGACCAGTCTCACGCTATATCATGACAGTCAGTTTTCGGCTTTCTCTACTGAGGTGCTCGTCCGGATGAACCAGGGCACAATCGCAGTAGTTCTCCTGGTGCTACCTTAGCCGGTAAAGCGGATAAGGCACCAAAACACAGGAGCCGGGCAAACCCAACATTTGACCAAAGACAATGATTCGGAGCTGATGCATATAGGGCCAAACTCGCGACGCAGAACACTCCCTAAGGTATTCGGTATTTGTGGTATAAAACGGGCCTAAATAATGGCCTTTGTAAGAAGCCCCTTGTGTCCAGGTACATGCATTGTTCTGGCGTGGCCATATGCCAAGACGTCAGCATCCTTCTCAACGGTGTATATATATCAACAAGAGGCAGTAAAAATGGTTTATGCAGGGTCTTAATCTAAAAAGAATCCTTGGAGCGGGTCCCTGCTGCACGTCTGCGCCTGTGTCTCCGTTGTGCCGTATCCTGGATGGGTGTAGCATGATGATCGTCTGTAAAAGAGAGGAATTTAGGTGAAAAATTTGTCGTGCAAAAAGATAGTTTTTAAAGAAACCATGTATAATTCAAGATGAGAAAAAATTGCCACTTGTCTGCGTGCGTTGAGCCCCTTGTATTGACAAATAGGGGTGTGACCATTTATTCGGTATAAATAGCGGCGCCGGACTTGATTAGTTGTGTCTGAGGTCTTGACGACCTATTGGATGCTTTTGCTGGTCCAGGCGCCTTTAGTGTGCGGCTGCCAAGGCAGCCGCACTCTCTTCGGCGCGCAGAGATCACTTGATATTTCCGATCACTAAAATGATGCCACATGGACCGGGCATCTTGAGTGTGAGGGAGGCGTAGTGTGGTATTGCATTAAAGCGAGCGAAAGCTTCGCGTCCGAGTAGTGCTTGATAGCCACTTTGGAACGGAGCGATGTGGAAGGTTAAATGCTCGCGACGGAAGTTATCGGGGGAGACGAATATAACTTGTAGTAGGAGGGAGCCCGTACAACGAGCCCCTGGGCCTGGCGTTACTCCTTTAAAGGTAGTATTGCTATGGCGAATTTTTTTTGGGTCTAACCCCATCCCGCGGATTGTATCCTGATATATTAGGTTTAGATTGCTGCCACCGTCCATCAAGACTCGTGTGAAGTGATATCCGCCAATTACTGGGTCTAATACTAGGGCAGCCCATCCTGCGCATCGGATACTTGCTGAGTAATCGCGATGGTCGAAAGTGATCGGTTGAGATGACCAGTGGCAGGACTTCGTGGTGACAGGCACTTGGGTATATTTTCCTGGGAGTGCCGCGTTGTTTTTTCCCTTGATCACATGTAACACGTTTACTGTTTTGACTTCTGGTGGAAATTTCTTTTGTTCCCCAGTGTCTTGCTTGGGAGGCTCGTCCTCGTCTTCACTTGGTGTATCCTCCCCCTTGTGTACGGCATTGAGCTTGCCGGACTGCTTGAAGACCCAACATTCTCTATGGGTATGATTAGCAGGTTTACCAGGGGTACTATGGATCTGACATACTTGGTCTAGATTTTTGTTGAGGCTGGTCAGTTCATCCTTGGTGCCTTTAGAGGGTGGCTTTTGCTGACCTGGCCGAGAGCTTTTGAATCCAGCATTTACTGCCGTGCCCTTCATGCTATCTTCTTTATTCCGGCGTTTGTTATTGCTGTTGCACCGTGATTTCCCGTTTCCATCTCTAACTTCAGATGTACTGTGGTCGCTGGTACTGCATTTGGCTAGCCAGCTGTCCTCACCCGCGCAAAAGCGGGTCATGAGGCTTGTTAATGCGGCCATCGTTCTTGGCTTATTTTGTCCGAGGTGTCTGGCGAGCCATTCGTCACGAACGCTATGCTTAAAAGCTGCCAAGGCTTCGGTGTCCGGACAGTCGACAATCTGGTTCTTTTTAGTAAGAAACCTGTTCCAGAGCTTTCGGGATGACTCTCTGGGCTGTTGAGTTATATGACTCAAATCATCCGCATCCGGAGGTCGGACGTAAGTCCCTTGAAAATTTGCCCAAAAGGCGTCTTCGAGCTCTTCCCAACTTCCAATGGAGCTTTCAAGGAGGCCTTTAAGCCAGTGACGAGCTGGCCCTTTGAGCTTGAGGGGTAAGTACTTGTGGCATGGAGATCATCTCCTCGAGCCATATGGATATGAATGATGTAGTCCTCAATCCAGACCCCAGGGTCTGTTGTTCCGTCGTATGTCTCTATGTTTATGGGTTTGAATCCCTCTGGAAATTCATGGTCCAGCACCTCATCGGTGAAACATAGGGGGTGTGCGGCACCCCTGTAGCTGGGTGTACTGCGTTGTTCGGATGTTTGTTGTGTTGCATTGTATGCTGGGGCGCGCTTGCGTGGTCCATAGATGGATCTTGTTGCGCCGTCCTTTGGGTGCGAGCCCTCGCATGGGTCATGTGTTGTATTGTGAGTGGCATTGTATGCTGCTCTGTGTTGGTAGAGGGGTCATCTATCCGGCCAGGTGGCTGCTTTGATATTTGGTTGTGGGGGGTCTGAGGCCTCCTCATCGAATTCAGGTAGCAGCTTCCGCTTTGGGTAGCTCTTGGAGGGGCGATTGTCACCGTACCTTGCTGCTGTGTTGAGTATTTTACTCCATCTGATTTGGAGTGTGTCTTGCGCAGCCTTGAGCCTTTGCTTCTTCTTTTTAAGACTCCTCAGGGTGGCAACAAGCCTTTTACGGGCATTCTGCTACTCCGGGTGCCTGTCCGGCGTTATGTCGTCCGGACCATTATCCTTGATAGAATTTGTTTGTTCGGTTTGATTATCCGGATTGCCGTTGTCCGGTAGCGGTTCGCCCTGCTCCAGCACTGGGTCTGTGTGATCGTTATTTCTATTGAGGAGGGATTTGGGGCGGCGCTTGCGTCGCCGCTTTGACTGCTTCTCGAGGGAACAAGCCTTCGGTGCGTCCTTCCGCTCCTTGTCGTCATCTTTTGGTGCGTTCACCATGTATACGTCATATGACGAGGTGCGTTTCCAGGGCCCAATAGGCACTGGTTCTTCATCGTCTCCTGCATCGGCGTCCATACCGTCGATGTCTTCGGAGTCGAAGTCGAGCATGTCGGTTAAATTGTCGACAGTGGCTACAAAGTGTGTGGTGGGTGGGCTTTGAATTTCCTCATCGTCCGTATCCCAACCTTGCTGACCGTAGGCCGGCCAGGGCTCTCCTGATAAAGAGAGAGACTTTAGTGTCTTCAAAATATCGCCGAAAGGCGAGTG
This sequence comes from Triticum dicoccoides, assembly GCF_002162155.2. Lineage (NCBI taxonomy): Eukaryota > Viridiplantae > Streptophyta > Magnoliopsida > Poales > Poaceae > Triticum > Triticum dicoccoides. The sequence continues at coordinate 282,064,359 of NC_041386.1, read as the reverse complement.
CTGAAAGATGTCCGCGGCAGTAAACTCCATGATCGGCGCCCAATCGGATTCGATCGGCCAGGGCGCGGAGGGTTCGGAGTCCGAAGAGGAGTCCGGCTCCTTGGAGTCACGAGTCTCGTGGAGTGCGGGGCTGGTGTTTGGCTCGATCGCCGTTGGGATCGCAGCCCCCGAGGCGGCGTCCAACCACCCATCCTCGATCGACGCAGTTGGCTCCGAATTAAGGGTCGAAGCCGATGCGGGTGCGGCCTCCAGGGCACTGTTCGGCGGCAGAGCTAGATCATGCTCGTCATGACAGTGCGGCGCGCTCGGCAGTGGCTCGAATCCGTCGAAGATCAAGTCCCCGTGGATGTCAGCCGTGTAGTTTAAACTTCCAAATCTGACCTGACGGCCAGGGGCATAGCTTTCGATCTGCTCCAGATGGCCAAGTGAATTGGCCCGCAGTGCAAAGCCGCCGAAGACGAAGATCTGTCCGGGGAGGAAGGTCTCACCCTGGACTGCATCGCTATTGATGATCGTAGGAGCCATCAAGCCTAACGGCGACAACACAGAGGAACTCTCAATGAAAGCACCAATGTCAGTGTCAAAACCGGCGGATCTCGGGTAGGGGGTCCCGAACTGTGCGTCTAGGCCGGATGGTAACAGGAGGAGAGGGACACGAAGTTTTACCCAGGTTCGGGCCCTCTTGATGGAGGTAAAACCCTACGTCCTGCTTGATTAATATTGATGATATGGGTAGTACAAGAGTAGATCTACCACGAGATCGGAGAGGCTAAACCCTAGAAGCTAGCCTATGGTGTGATTGTTGTTCTGCATGTTGTGCTATGGACTAAAACCCTCCGGTTTATATAGACACCGGAGAGGGTTAGGGTTACACAAAGTCGGTTACAATGGTAGGAGATCCACATATCCGTATCACCAAGCTTGCCTTCCACGCCAAGGAAAGTCCCTCCCGAACACGGGACGAAGTCTTCAATCTTGTATCTTCATAGTCCAAGAGTCCGGCTGAAGGTATAGTCTGGCCATCCGGACACCCCCTAATCCAGGACTCCCTCATGGGGCTAGACCCAATTTTGGCCGATCTTTCACGATTGGAGTGGATTCCCGCGAGGAACATGAATAACACGATGAACACAGGGAAGAATGGAGAGAAATCACAAGGGGGGCACTCAAGAACAAGTCCAATCACACATCCGCTAGACTAACAAACACACAAGATCCACAAGGTACATGAACAACATAGGGAAAGATACAAGGTAGAGTTCATCCCAAATCCAAGAGGAGATGAGGTCTTGATGATCTAGATGATCCTTCCCTAGATGGGGTCTTGAATCCACTAGGGATCGTCTCCAAAGGAGGTCTTGAACTCCAATGGGGTGATGTCTCTCTCTCTCAAGAGTAAGGTAGGAGCACAGCTCAACTAAGATGAGCTATCACATTGCTAACCCTAGAAATGAGGAGGGGTGGTCTATTTATAGTCTAATCCACGAAGGGGTAAGTGGGAGAGGGATACAAGGCCAAAGGCCTGGCTGCGCACAAGCAGTGTCGTATGTCCAGTGATTACCGGATGTCCAATCGCTCGCGGGGGTCTGGACATCCAGAAGGGGTCAGGCTTCCGACAATTGGCTTCTAGACATGTGGCACCGGATGTCAGGTCTGTGTCGGTCGTCCGGTCGCTCGGGCTCATCGGACGTCCGGTGGTCGTCGGTCGTCCGGCCGCTGTAGACTCGTCAGCCGTAGCTCTTCTGGCCATCTGGCTTGCGTCAGGTACCGGATGTCCGGTGGTGTCCGGATGTCCAGTAGTTGTAGCTTGTAGCAACTCTGTTTCTTCCGTCTTCGCTTCCACGCTTCTCTCATGAACGGTGTAGGTGATCCTTGGCGCTTGCACTCCTCCTCGTCATCTGTGAAGCTCCGGCAATACCTATGCATGCACACGAGAGGAATGTCAAGTAGTATACCATCCTCGAAGGGGTCAAGTGAACACGTGTAAAGGAGATGATTCACGTTTATGTATGTGAAGTAGATGTCGCATGTGTCACTTGGCAAATGGACTCTTGACATGGCGATGTCCGTAGGATGCTCCACATCATCTCCCCCCCTTGGGAAAGATCCGACCTCGGATCAAAAACCAAATCACCATGGGGAAGAGATGGTGTCGCCTTGTATAAGTGGGCGCTCACCAAGCATTCCTTGTCTCTATGCTCGAAAAAGGCACTCTCCAATGTCGCACCGTCTTGTGATTCCTTCAAAAGGATCAAGGGCAACAACCACTTGGAAAACAAATGTGGTTAGCGTTAGTGCTAAACCAAGCATTCAAGTGGTGATTCACCCAACAAGTGTCGTCACCATGCAAAGAATGTGGTTTGACAAAGGATTATGACATGGCATGTAATCGCATAAATTGAGCACAATCAAGGACATAATGGAAACAAGCATGCAAGTGTGAGGTAGAGATGCTAATATGTGTGTCAAGTGGACAAGCATCTACCTCAAGGTCATAGCAAACATGCATAAAGCGCTCGACAAATGGTCGATGGTAGGCATAAGAATCATTCAAAACACCAAATAAAACAGAGTGTCAAAACACATGGGTCAAGTGCAAGACAATCCAAGCATAACGTGCATAGTGTGTAGTGAAGATAGTATGTCACTCAACACAATAGAAAGAGCAAGTGTCCATCATGTCTGAGGCAATCAAGTCAATCACGTGACAAGCAATGGGACATGGAATATGTGAATAAATGACATTGGTGCAACCAAACATATGATAAGAACAAGTAATCCATGAATAGGATGCAACACACAATGTATATATGTCATGAGGCATGGCAATGTGGCAACGATAAGTCGAAGCAAGATCTCTAGCATGTATGCAAAGTGTGATGGTGCAAGCAACACATTAAGTATGATCCGCAATATTCATGCTCATGGTTTGGGGGTTCGCAAAAGAGAAGGATATCACCTTGAGAGCATGTCCTTGTGCGTCCTTCACAATGCGGAAGCACAAGCAAGTGCAATGTAGAAGCGTCATGATCGAAGGTGGTTCACTCTTGAGAGCTCGAATGGTCAACTCACGTGAAGTGGAAGTCGACACAAAGTCCAAGTATCCTACACATGCACAAAACAAAGCAAAGAACGTATGAGCATGGTAGATAAACACATCATCCATCATGATGGTTCTAATCTTTTGCACACAGCACAAGTGCATGAAGATTGTGATGCAACAAACTTTATGTTCATGGCACAATGCATATGGTGCAAAGAAGTAAGACAAGCATGCTTCACAAGAAATATGTCTAAATCTTCAAATGTATGTGAGAATGCTATGGGGGCAATCTCATTAGCAAGACTATAATCATCGTTGCACTCAATACATGGCAAATCATATAGCATGAGAGAGGCGACATATGGAGATATATGACAAGAAGCAATAGCAAACATGTGCAAATCATGTAGATGGTTGTCATCAACCACATGAAATGAGCAAGTATGAATCATCGGTGATGCAATAAACAAAGCAAGCAAATCAATCATGTCGTTCAAACTAGTAGTGCAAAGATGCAACATACTAGAGGAAATCATGGCAATCATGTCATGTGAGCAAATAATAGGCATAGACAATGCACATGACATATCGCAAGCACGAAGGCAAATCATGGTCAAAGTATGATCATAGGTATGAGTCACAAATGGAATATGATAATAACAAGCAATATATCTACCAAGCTTGCAAATACACATACAAATACGAGAATCAATCATCATGTGTAATGCAAAGCATGGTTCACAAATGCATGGCAAATGCATAGGAATGAGCATATCATGCAAAGTGAACATGACAATATGGGAAAAAGATATGTAATGTACAATAACCCATAACCATCTGAGGGCCATGTAGAAGAAATGCGCGAAGTTTTTGCACAGTGGGAATGGTGTGAAAGACAATCCATGGGTTCCCAAGCCATGAATACTTGTCAACCTCACAATCCGATGAGTTAACAAAACAAGCTCTAGAGAGCAATGATGACTTGGGATCCCGTGGAATGTCCTTACCACCGTTCCCTCCATGCAAAGACTTCGTGCATTTCTTCTACATGGCCCTCACATGGTTATGGGTTATTGTCCATTATGTATCATTTTCCCATATTGCCATGTTCACTTTGCATGATATGCCCATTCCTATGCCTTTGCCATGCATTTATGACCCATACTTTGCATTACACATGATGATTGATTCTCATACTTGTATGTGCATTTGCAAGCTTGGTGGAGATATCACTTGTTATTGCTATGTTTGCTTTGTGCCCCATGCCTATGATGATACTATGATCTTGCTTTGTGTCCGTGCTTGCGCTATGTCATGTGCATTGCCTATATCCACTATTTGCTCACATGACACTATTGCCATGATTTCCTCTAGTATGTTGCATCTTCGCACTACTAGCTTGCATGATATGATTGATATGTTCGCTTATGTTGCATCACCAATGATTCATACTTGCCCATTTCATGCGGTTGATGACAACCATTGCCATGCTTTGCACATAATTGCTATTACTTCTTGTCATGTATCTTCATATGTCGCCTCTCTCATGCTATATGATTTTCCATGTATTGGGTGCAACAATGCCTTTAGTCTTGATAATGAGTTTGCCCCCATAGCATGCTCACATATATTTGGAGATTTTGACATAATTCTTGTGAAGCATGCTTGTATTACCTCTTTGCACCATGTGCCTAGCGACATGAATACACACATTGTTGCATCATATTATTCATGCACTATTGCTACTAATGGTTATGTGCAAGAGAAGAGAACCATCATGATGGATGATGTGTTTATCTACCACACACATACATTCTTTCTTTTGTTTTGTGCATGTGTAGGATACTTGGACTTTGTGTCGACTTCCACTTCACGTGAGTTGACCATTCAAGCTCTTGCAAGCAAACCAGCTTCGATCACGACTCTTCTACATCGCAATTGCTTGTGCTTTGGCATTGTGAAGGACGCACAAGGATATGCTTTCAAGGTGATATCCTTCTCTTTTGAGAATCCCCAAAACATGAGCATGAATGTTGTGGATCCTACTGCATGTGTTGCTCGCACCTTGGCATATTGCACACATGCTAGATATCTTGCTTCGACTTATCATTGCCACATTTCCATGCCTCATGACATATATATACCTTGTGTGTTGCACCCAATTCTTGGATTACTTGTTGTACACACCTTTGAGAGGGACATGCATGAATCGTGATTTATTAGAATACTCTATGTGCTTCACTTATATCTTTTGAGCTAGGCAATTTGATAGAGGCGGAGGTGTCCCGTCTTTCGATGAGATGATGGATTTTCGCTTTGGTGGAAGTCGACTTTGACGATCCGACTACGAACGTGTGAGGACGTCGCGCCTTAACAATTGCTAAACCAACTCCGAGAGGTTATTGACCACGCCGGAGCACGATCAACTTGACCACGAGGGTCTGATTCCTGCGAGCAAACGAAGAACAAGCAAGAATCTGAGATTGCAATCTGGATATTGCGAATATAAGATGAAAGCTTTATTGATCAAGGTGGGGTTCTGTGACGCCTTTGTCTGGTCGTTGAACACAAACGAAGTACGCGAAGTTGCAGCTATGGCAAACTTTAATCTAAACAAAACCCAAAGTCTAAACGGTGCCCTAAGGGCTGTATATATGGAGGAAGAGAGGGGGAATTTCGTGGCCCTTGGTGGAGGGGTCCGAAATCAACCCTATCTCTTGTTTCTCCACACATGCGGACTCTAGAAATAGCCTATACTTATGTATTTCGAAATTACATGGGCCTGGCCAAATAAAAAGGTGACGCAGCACCTATAATAGTCTCTGGACGAAATTTATGAAGTGACATCTTGTATATTTCGTCCAAGGCTTCATGCACTCGTTATGGTGGCTTCAAAGACCTGAAATCATCACTTGGAACTCTGTTCTTGTTCCTCTTGTGCATGCCATCATCTCCATGCTTGTTCTTGCTCCAATGTTCATCCTTCTCCAAGCTAGGCCCTTCATTTGTAAGCAAAACAAATGTATCCAATTTAGGCAGCATCATATTCTCATGAACATTAGAATCATTACCAAGAAACGAAAGTACCTGGTAATTTAGTTGGCGTGCGCGAGCTCTAGTAATTGGTCCAGTATGTATAGCAGCAGGGGCTGTGGGTGTAACAATGGTATTGATGTCCTCATCATCCTCCCCTTCTTGAAATGAAGTCGTCCTTGACGGAAGCTCATCTTCCTCACCCAAATAAGCCTTCAAATATGCAATGTTAAAAGTGGGACTAACCCCAAAATCTGCAGGCAGCTCAAGTTTATATGCATTATCATTTATTTTCTCTAACACCTTAAAGGGACCATCAGCCCGTGGCATGAGCTTTGATTTGCGCAAATCAGGATATCTATCCTTACGCAAATGTAACCAAACAAGATCTCCAGGTGCAAACACAACATGTTTCCTACCCTTATCTCCAGCAAGTTTATATTTGGCATTCATACGCTCAATGTTTTCCTTAGTTAACTCATGCATTTTTAAAATCAATTCAGCACGTTGTTTAGCATCAAAATTAACCTTCTCCGAAGATGGAAGAGGCAACAAATCAATAGGTGCACGAGGTAGGAAACCATACACAACTTCAAAAGGGCACATCTTAGTAGTAGAATGCAATGAACGATTATAAGCAAATTCAATATGAGGCAAGCATTCCTCCCACATTTTCTTATTACTCTTCAAAACAGCCCTAAGCATAGTAGACAATGTTCTATTGACTACTTCAGTTTGGCCATCAGTTTGGGGGTGACAAGTAGTACTAAAAAGCAGTTTAGTCCCCAACTTAGCCCATAAACATCTCCAAAAGTGGCTAAGAAATTTAGTATCACGATCTGAAACAATAGTATTTGGCACACCATGCAAGCGAATAATTTCACGAAAAAACAAATCAGCAACATTAACAGCATCATCGCTTTTATCACATGGTATAAAGTGTGCCATTTTTGAGAATCTATCCACGACAACAAATATGCTATCCCTCCCCTTCTTTGTTCGAGGTAAACCTAAAACAAAGTCCATAGATATATCCTCCCAAGGAACACTAGGTACAGGCAAAGGCATATATAAACCATGAGGATTGAGTCGTGACTTAGCTTTTTGACATGTAGTGCAGCGAGCAATAAAACGCTCAACATCCCGTCTCATCTTTGGCCAAAAGAAATGTGTAGCAAGTACGTCCTCCGTCTTCTTCACGCCAAAGTGTCCCATTAATCCTCCTCCATGCGCCTCCTGCAACAACAAAAGACGAACGGAGCTAGCTGGAATGCATAGCTTGTTAGCACGAAACACAAATCCATCGTTAACGACAAACTTGTTCCACATTCTTCCTTCTTTACAATTCTGCATTACATCTTTAAAATCAGCATCATGCATATATTGATCTTTGATGGTCTCCAAACCAAATATTTTGAAGTCAAGTTGTGAAAGCATAGTATAGCGACGAGACAATGCATCAGCAATAACATTTTCTTTTCCCTTCTTGTGTTTAATGACATAAGGGAAAGTCTCAATGAATTCAACCCATTTAGCATGTCTACGATTCAGTTTATCTTGACTTTTAATATGTTTCAAAGATTCATGATCAGAATGTATAACAAATTCTTTGGGCCATAAATAATGTTGCCATGTTTCTAAAGTCCGAACAAAAGCATATAATTCTTTATCATAAGTAGAATAATTCAGACTAGGCCCACTCAATTTTTCAGAAAAGTATGCAACAGGTTTGCCATCTTGTAATAACACACCTCCTAATCCAATTCCACTAGCATCACATTCAAGCTCAAAAGTCTTATTAAAATCAGGAAGTTGGAGTAAAGGAGCATGTGTCAACTTATCTTTCAATACCGAGAAGGCTTCTTCCTGTGCGGTACCCCAAAGAAAAGGCACATCTTTCTTTGTAAGCTCATTGAGAGGTGCAGCAATGGTGCTGAAATCTCTCACAAAACGCCTATAGAATCCAGCGAGGCCAAGAAAACTCCTCACTTGTGTGACCGTTTTGGGCTGCGGCCAACTCTCAATAGCTTCAATCTTGGCTTTATCAACTTCAATTCCCTGTGGAGTAACAACATAGCCAAGAAAAGATACTCGGTCGGTGCAAAAGGTGCACTTCCCAAGGTTACCAAACAAACGTGCATCACGTAGAGCAATAAAAACAACACGTAAATGTTCCAAATGTTCTTCCAAAGATCTGCTATAAATTAGTATATCATCAAAATAGACTACCACAAATCCTCCAATGAAAGCACGTAAAACTTCGTTCATTAGTCTCATGAAAGTACTAGGCGCATTAGTTAACCCAAAAGGCATGACTAACCACTCATATAATCCAAACTTAGTTTTAAATGCTGTTTTCCATTCATCCCCCAATTTCATACGAATTTGATGGTATCCACTACGCAAATCAACTTTGGAGAATCTTGTAGAGCCACTCAATTCATCAAGCATATCATCTAGCCTAGGAATAGGATGACGATAACGAATAGTAATATTATTAATGCCTCTACAATCAACACACATACGCGATGTACCGTCCTTTTTCGGCACTAGAATAATAGGAACAGCACAAAGACTAAGGGATTCGCGTATATAACCTTTGTCGAGAAGCTCTTGTACTTGACGCATAATCTCCTTCGTCTCCTCTGGATTGGTACGGTATGGCGCACGGTTTGGCAGTGAAGCACCGGGAATTAAGTCAATCTGATGCTCAATCCCTCGAATAGGTGGTAATCCCGGTGGCACGTCTTATGGAAAAACGTCAGCAAACTCCTGCAAAATGTTAGTGATAGCAGGAGGCAAAGAGGAAGGCACGTCCTCGAATGAAAATAATGCCTATTTGCACACAAAAGCATAGCAAACAGATTTGCTGAAATCTAGCTCATCAATATCAGATTTGGTGGCAAATAAACATGCACTTTTCAATTTAATTTCAGAAGCAACACTAGATGGTTTATTATTAGGCTGCATTTGATGCTCAAATTCTTTTGCCACAATCTGATTTTCACTCTTATTCTTCTCCTGTTTTGCTTTATTAGCTCTATTAATATCATCTTTCAAAATGGAATCAGGAGTCATAGGAAGCAAAGTAATATTTTTATCCTTATGAACAAGAGTATAGCGATTGTTTCTACCATGGTGTACAGAATTTTTATCAAATTGCCATGGTCTACCAAGTAATAAGGAACATGCTTGCATAGGTACCACATCACAATCAACATAATCAGCATATGTAGAGATACTAAAATGCACACGAACAGTACGTGTTACCTTAACCTTGCCGCTGTTGTTGAACCATTGGATGTAGTAAGGATGTGGATGTGGTCTTGTGGTGAGAGAAAGCTTCTCCACCATCTCCATGCTAGCCAAGTTGTTGTAGCTCCCTCCGTCTATGATGACGCGCACAGGACGTTCCTTCACAACTCCCTTGGTATGGAACAAATTGTGCCTCTGATTTTGCTCAGCTTGTGTGACCTGCACACTCAAAACACGTTGAGCAACTAAACATTCATACCTGTCAGCGTCTTCAGGAGCCATGTATTGCGTCTCATGATCAGAATCATCTCCACCATGTTCTTCACGTGTAATAAGAGCCAAAGTCTCCTCATCATAGTCACTAGCGGACTCATATCCACCATCCGCGGTAGCAATCATCACACGCGGAGATTTGCATTCTCTCGCATAATGACCTCCTCCCTTACAACGACGACAAATAATATCACTTGTGTGCCATGTTGATGCTATGGAAGAAGAAGAATGTTGTGTAGGCCCCGCAGGTGCGCTCTTGGCAGATAATGGTGGGTGTGCCAGTTTTCTTGTATCACGGCTGGAGGTGGCACCTGATGGAGGTGCTGGTGCAGTTGAAGTAGAAGATGCACGTGGTGTCCATGATGAAGGTCGGCCTGCAGAAAAGTTAGTTCGCCCCAATGCTTGTCGATCCTGCACGTCACGTTCAGCTTTACAAGCAAGATGGAATAAACGAGTGATATTAGTATACTCCTTATAGTCTAGAATGGTCTGAATCTCTCTATTTAATCCACCCAGAAAACGTGCAAGCATAGCTTCATTCTCCTCAACAATACCACATCTAATCATGCCAGTTTGTAATTCCTGATAATATTCTTCTATAGAATTTTTCCCTTGTCTTAAACGCTGCAATTTTTGAAGCAATTCACGTTGATAATATGGTGGAACCCAACGCGTACGCATAGCAGTTTTCAAAGCAGCCCAAGTAGTTGGAATAGGATATAATCCACAATGTTCAGACCACCATACACATGCAAAACTAGTGAAAGCACAAACAGCAGCAGCAACTCGTCTCTCCTCAGGATATTGTAAACATGTAAATTGTTGTTCAGTTTCTAACTCCCAAGTAAGATATATATCAGGAACATATCTACCCTCAAATGGTGGAATATTCAATTTCAGTTTAGGAATATGGACATCATCTCGTACCTGAGGTGGTGGTGCAGGCCTACCATTACGAATATATACCTGAGGTCGACCTGCTGGTGGTGGTGCAGGTGGCTGCACGTAGTGCTGATTTTGGTCAACCTCATCCTCATAATCTCCCACATAATCATCCTCCTCCGCATCAGCAGCAGGAGCCACAGAAGTATCAACAGCAGCACCAACAGTTTGGCCAAACGCAAGAGGAACACGGCTCGCTCGGCGAAGGTCTGTTTCGCGACGTGGAGGTAGTCGTTGTTGTTGTTGTTGGAGAGGTGCGTTAGGTGCAACGGGTGGTGGTCGTGGAAGACGCGCGAGCAATTCATTAAACTTGTTATCGAGCTTTGTTTCAAACGTCTTCTCCATGCCATCTATCTTCTCCATGGCCTCTTCAAATCTGTTTAGCACATCTTGCACCTGTCCACTCATCATTTGCTGAAATTTATCATGCAAATCCTTATTCGTCATGTTCTCCCAGTCAGTCTCGTCGGCTTGTGATCCTGGCATGGTTAGCAGCAATAGAAACACACAAGAATATGATCCTACAGACTACTAACAAGAGGTGGTGGTGGGTGTCACAAATCCGTCAAGCAATACTCAAATTCTTATCAGTTCTTACCCAGCAGCAGGCGGTGATCGGCAACCGTTGTAGTCAAAAACTCTCAAAGCTTGGATAGAGCGATTACTAGGGAGAGTCAAACGCACGACGTAGATGTATGTGGAGCTGGGAAGGCTTATAATATGGTAGCAAAAAGGGTCAGCAATAATCAATTCAGAGATGCAAAGTTGAATAAACGCTCAACGACGGTACTGTGCTGGTCCTAGGCTAGACTGTGCTAGAGACGCGAGCCTAGAACACCAACAAAATCACGGCGCGGCACGTAAACAAGGGAAAAAGCACACTCTGGATTTTTTTTTTGCTCCTTTTTTTGCGCTGTTTTTTTGCGCTGCTTTTTTTCGAAAAATCACTATAATGGCGAGTGTCTCAAAACTCTTCCTATGTCAAACTGACAGGATGGGCACGAAATTTTTTCGACCAATTTTTTTTTCGATTGCCCGAACCCAAAAACTGGAAACGGGTCAAAAAAAACTTCCTATAATGGCACCTGTCTCAAAACACTCAGAAACACCTAAAAATAGGATAGCCAGAAATTTTTTCGAAAAATGCGTTTTCGTAAAATTTTGGGCCTAAACGGAGGGTGGTTTCCGGACTCTTTTTTTCCGATACCTACTCCGGCAAGGAAACACGAATCGGAATCTAGATGGATCTCGAAAACAAACCTAATATGACAAGAACTTGGATTGGTGGTGGATATATGGTGGTAGATGGCGGCGGTGGTAGTATATGACAGCGGTGGTGGTATATGGATACGGATTCGAAGCGATGGCGGATAAGCGGTGGTGGTAGATGGCAGGGGCGATGATGATGGTGCGGCGGCGGCATGACAACTTATGACCAGAACTCGAAACTCTAAAAGACTAGACTCTAAAACCAGCAACTAGACACGACGATGCAACCGCAAATTCAACAAAGCAAAACCCTAAAAAGATTATGCAAAGGCTCAGATTGGTTCGGATATGATGAACTAACCCTAATTTTTTTGTGGCTTTTTCGTGGACTGTAGGTATGAAGAACAGACTCGATCTAAACTACGAAATACTGTAAAATCTCACCGAGCAACCTGGAAATCTGATACCACTTGATAGAGGCGGAGGTGTCCCATCTTTCGATGAGATGATGGATTTTTGCTTTGGTGGAAGTCGACTTTGACGATCCGACTACGAACGTGCGAGGACGTCGCGCCTTAGCAATCGCTAAACCAACTCCGAGAGGTTATTGACCACGCCGGAGCACGATCAACCTGACCACGAGGGTCTGATTCCTTCGAGCAAACGAAGAACAAGCAAGAATCTGAGATTGCAATCTGGATATTGCGAATATAAGATGAAAGCTTTATTGATCAAGGTGGGGTTCTGTGACGCCTTTGTCTGGTCGTTGAACACAAACGAAGTACGCGAAGTTGCAGCTATGGCGAACTTTAATCTAAACAAAACCCAAAGTCTAAATGGTGCCCTAAGGGCTGTATATATGGAGGAAGAGAGGGGGAATTTCGTGGCCCTTGGTGGAGGGGTCCGAAATCAACCCTATCTCTTGTTTCTCCACACATACGGACTCTAGAAATAGCCTATACTTATGTATTTCGAAATTACATGGGCCTGGCCCAATAAAAAGGTGACGCAACACCTATAATAGCCTCTGGACGAAATTTATGAAGTGACATCTTGTATATTTCGTCCAAGGCTTCATGCACTCGTTATGGTGGCTTCAAAGACCTGAAATCATCACTTGTAACTCTGTTCTTGTTCCCCTTGCGCATGCCATCATCTCCATGCTTGTTCTTGCTCCAATGTTCATCCTTCTCCAAGCTAGGCCCTTCATTTGTAAGCAAAACAAATGTATCCAATTTAGGCAGCATCATATTCTCATGAACATTAGAATCATTACCAAGAAACGAAAGTACCTGCTAATTTAGTTGGCGTGCGCGAGCTCTAGTAATTGGTCCAGTATGTATAGCAGCAGGGGCTGTGGGTGTAACAATGGTATTGATGTCCTCATCACAATTTTTTCTCTAGTGCTTCACTTATATCTTTTTAGAGCATGGCGGTGGCCTTATTTTGTAGAAATTATTGAACTCTCATGCTTCACTTATATTATTTTGAGAGTCTATAAACAACATGGCAATTTGCTTTGGTTATAAATTTAGTCCTAATATGACAGACATCCAAGAGGGATACAATAAAAACTTTTATATAAAGTGCATTGAATACTATGAGAAGTTTGATTCCTTATGATTGTTTTGAGATATAGAGATGGTGATCTTAGAGTCATGCTAGTGAGTAATTGTGAATTTGAGAAATACTTGTGTTAAGGTTTGTGAGTCCCATAGCATGCACGTATGGTGACCCGTTATGTAACGAAGTTGGAGCATGAGGTATTTTTTGATTGTCTTCCTTATGAGTGGCGGCTGGGGACGAGCGATGGTCTTTACTACCAATCTATCTCCCTAGGAGCATGCGCGTAGTACTTTGTTTCGATGACTAATAGATTTTTGCAATAAGTATGTAAGTTCTTTATGACTAATGTTGAGTCCATGGATTATACGCACTCTCACCCTTCCACCATTGCTAGCCTCTATAGTACTGCGCAACTTTCGTCGTTACCTTAAACCCACCATATACCTTCCTCAAAACAACCACCATACCTACCTATTATGGCATTTCCATAGCCATTCCGAGATATATTGCCATGCAACTTTCCACCGTTCCGTTTATTATGACATGTTCCATCATTGTCATATTGCTTTGCATCATCATGTAGTTGACATCGTATTTGTGGCAAAGCCACCTTTCATCATTTCTTATACATGTCACTCTTGAGTCATTGCACATCCCGGTACACCGCCAGAGGCATTCATATAGAGTTATATTTTGTTCTAGTATCGAGTTGTAATTTTTTGAGTTGTAAGTAAATAAAAGTGTGATGATCTTCATTAGTAGAGCATTGTCCCATGCGAGGAAAAAAATAGAAGTGGCCAAAGAAGCCAACAAAGATAGAGAGAGAGAGAGGCCAAAGAAGCCTAACAAAAAAATGAGAGAAAAAGAGAGAGGGGGCAATGTTGCTATCCTTTTTTCCACACTTGTGCTTCAAAGTAGCACCATGATCTTCATAATAGAGTCTTGATGGAGGGTAGAACCCTAATCGGCTGATCTTTCATGAAAGGAACATATCCCGCGAAGAACACGAGGAACACAAAGAGGGGGAACAAGGGAAATCACAAGGGAAAACACAAGAGGAACACTCAAACTAACAAGAACAAGTCACACATGGGCTAGATCCTCGAGTACATAAAGTAAGATACACGATCCACGATCAACTAGGGACGATACAAAAGGGTAACCGGTTCTTCTCCGTGAGGAGGTCTTGATTTTCTTCCCTAAAGAGGGGTCTTGAATCCGCTCGGGGGATCTTCTCCGGTGGAGGCTCGAATCTCCGAGGAGAAGGTAACCAAGTGGATGAGCAAAGCTCTCACACAAAATATGAGCTAATCCTTTGCTAACCCTAGTACGGTGCTAAGGGACAAGTAGATATAGTACAAGGGGGGTAAGTTGGGGGATACATGGGGTGAAACCCTTGTCGCTACGCGTAGGCAGGGCAGTTGTACCGGTCATGGGGGCGGTTGTACCGCTGGGAGCTCAGGTACTGGTTCCTGGAGGTGTTCCCGGATGTGCTCAGTGGTTGTACCGGTGCGTGGGCGGTTGTACCGGTCTGGTGGCTATTGCAGGGATAAACCGGTGCTGTACCGGCCTTGCACTGCTTGATGTCATGAGTTTGACCGGTGGTCGGCCGGTTGTACTGCCTAGGCGGAAGTTGGGCGGTGCATTGGCGGTTGTTCCGGGACTTCTGAGCTGGGATGATGTTCTTCATGCTCTTGATGTCCTTCTTGCATCGTGACTTCTCCTTGGTTGCTTACATGGTACCTAAGCACACAAAGCATCTCCGTTTGAGGTAGTAGCCATGTCTCAAGTGGGTAAAAGGGAAGTTCAACAAGGAGAGAGTTAACCTTGTCCTCAATGGCTCTCGCACGGGCTCTTGTCATTGGTCCAAGTGGTGTCGTGGGAGATGTAGGTAGGTCAATGGGGATGACCTTGGGATGCTCCGCATCATCTCCCCTCCCTTGGGGAAGATCCGTCCTCGGATCAAATTCTTCATCACCATGGAAAGGCGAGAGGTCCTTGACATTGAAGATATCGCTCACGTTGTACTTGTCGCGGGGGAGGTCGATCTTGTAAGTGTTGTCATTGTAGCGTGCGAGCACCTTGAAGGGTCCGTCCGCTCGTGGTCGAAGTTTGGACTTGCGTTCTTGGGGAAAGCGGTCCTTGCGAAGGTGTAGCCACACGAGGTCTCCAATGTTGAATATCATAGGGTGCTTGTTGATGTTGAGCTTGGTTGCAAGGCGTTGTACTTGGCGCTCGATGGTGTTTCTTGTATCTTCATGCACCTTCTTGAGATGGGTCGCTCGTGCACTTGCGTCCAAATTGATTCGCTCTTGGAGTGGTAGAGGTAGAATATCCAATGGTGACAAAGGGTTGAATCCAGAGACGACCTCGAAAGGGGACTTGCCGGTTGTTGAATGTCTTGCTTGGTTGTAGGCGAACTCGGCGATGGGTAGACACTCCTCCCACTCCTTGATGTTCTTCTTGATGAGTACTCAAAGTAGAGCAGAGAGTGTGCAGTTTGTCACCTCCATTTGGCCGTGGGTTTGAGGATGGTACGCCGTGGAGAAGAGGAGCTTGATTCCGAGCTTGGAACATAGGGTCTTCCAAAAGTAGCTAAGGAACTTGACGTCGCAGCCCAAGACGATGGTCTTTGGCACACCATGGAGACGCAATATTTCCGTACAGAAGAGATTAGCAACATGTGAAGCATCGTCTATCTTGTTGCAAGGAATAAAATGTGCCATTTTTGAGAAACGGTCCACAACGTAAAATATGGAATCTTTCCCATTTTGAGTCCTAGGCAAACGGAGTACAAAGTCCATGCTAATGTCTTCCCATGGTTGGTAAGGAATTGGTAGAGGCATATAGAGACCATGATATTGAGCTTTGGACTTAGCTTTGCGACATGTAGAACATCGGTTGGTGAAACGATTGACATCCCGAAACATCTTTGGCCAAAAGTAGTTCTTCGAGAGCGTGGCGAACGTCTTGTCACGTCCGAAATGTCCCATTAAGCCTCCTCCATGCGATTCCTGCAAAAGCAAAAAAGGAAGAGATGACTCGGGGATGTAAAGTTTGTTAGCTCTCATAAGATAGCCATCTTTGATGTAATAGCGTTACCAAGATGTATTCGACAAACACTTGGCATAAGGAATGGCAAAAGTTGCATCATGCTCATACAAGTCTTTGATATGCTCGAAGCTAATGACATCTAACTCAAGTTGCGTGACAAGCATGCATATGCGGGAAAGAGATCCGCGACGATGTTTTCTTTACCCTTGATGTACTTGATGACATAAGGAAAAGACTCAATAAATTCACTCCATTTAGCATGACGCTTGTTCAACTTGGTTTGACCCTTAAGATACTTGAGGGTCTCATGATTGGTATGAATGATAAACTCATGGGGACGAAGGTAATGTTCCCATTCATGCAAAATGCGGACTAAAGCATATAGCTCTTTGTCACAGATAGGGTAATTGAGTTGCGCTCCGGAAAGTTTCTCACTAAAGTAAGCTATGGGGCGCTTCTCTTGCGTTAACACACCTCCTGTGCCATTACCACTAGCATCGCAATGAATTTCAAAAGGTTTGTCCAAGTTGGGTAAGGCAAGCACGAGAGCATGAGTAAGCAAATTCTTAAGCTCATTGAATGCGGTATCTTGGGATGGTCCCCAAACAAAAGGCGCATTCTTCTTGCTCAAAGCATGCAAAGGCAAAGCAATGGTGCTAAAATCCTTCACAAAACGACGATATAAACCCGCAAGACCAAGAAAACTATGCAGTTGATGCAAGTTGGTTGGTTGCGGCCAAGTCTTAATAGTATTGATCTTGGACTAATCAACATGAACACCCTTAGAAGAAACAACAAAACCCAAGAAAACGAGCTTATCAACACCAAAAAGGCATTTCTCCATATTAGCATAGAGGCCCTCTTTCCTAAGAGTTTGCAAAACGGTGCGGACATGGGTGACATGCTCTTTGATAGATTTGTTAAACACAAGAATGTCATCAAAGTAGACCACAACAAATATACCAATGTAAGGGCGAAAGACATGATTCATAAGGCGCATAAAAGTGCCCGGTGGTTCCGAAAGACCCATAGGCATGACTAACCACTCATACAAACCAAACTTGGTTTTGAAGGCGGTTTTCCATTCATCACCCTCTTGTATGCGGATTTGATAGTAACCACTCTTAAGATCAATTTTGGAAAATATAGTGGCACCGCTAAGCTCATCAAGCATATCATCTAGGAATGGAATGGGGTACCTATAGTGAACGGTGATA
Source organism: Triticum dicoccoides (assembly GCF_002162155.2). Taxonomy (NCBI): domain Eukaryota; kingdom Viridiplantae; phylum Streptophyta; class Magnoliopsida; order Poales; family Poaceae; genus Triticum; species Triticum dicoccoides. The sequence continues at coordinate 282,046,767 of NC_041386.1, read as the reverse complement.
GTATTGATAGGTCTACAATCGGAGCACATGCGAAAGCTACCGTCACGTTTTGGCACAAGAATGACTGGGACGGCACGAGGGCTCAAACTTTCACGCACATGTCCATGGTCAATAAGATGCTTTACTTGCCTTTGTATTTCTTTTGTTTCGTCGGGATTGACACGATATGGAGCTTTGTTCGGAAGAGGTGCTCCGGGGATGAGGTCGATTCGGTGCTCAATGCCTCGTAGATGAGGTAGACCCGGAGGTAGCTCATCGGGGAAAACATCTTGAAATTCCTGCAAAAGAGAAGACAACACTAGAGGAAGAGTGTTAGTTTGTGGTGCATTGTCCTTGCACACGAGAACATAGTGTAGGACACTAGATGGGTTCTCACACACTTCTCTTATCTCATGTTTGGTGGCAAATAGAACTAGGTTCTTGTTTTCGCTCATCATGGAGGCACTCGATTTTGGCTTGTGGCGCTCACTCTCTTTTTGGTGGCTTGCTCTCTCACTATGATCTCCGTGATGGGTGGCTTGCTTGTCGGTGATCACTTGACTTGGCGACATTGGACGGAGGACGTACTCCTTGCCCTTCATCTTGAAGATGTAGTGGTTCATTCGGCCGTTGTGGACGACTCCTCTATCGAATTGCCATGGCCGTCCAAGGAGAAGATGACAAACGGTCATAGGAACGACGTCGCACTCCAAGCTGTCTTCGTAGGCGCCGATTTTGAAGGAGACTTGTACTCGGTGCTCGACTTGGATGGTGCCGGAGTCACTAAGCCATTGCACTTTGTATGGATAAGGATGCTTCGTCTTGGGCAATTGGAGCTTGGAGCAAAGTTCTTCACTTGCGAGATTATGACAACTCCCTCCATCGATGATGACCTTGACGGATCGTCCATTGATGCCGGCCTTGGTGTGGAATATGTGGCATCGTTGGTCTTCTTCTTGGTGATGTTGGAGAGTCAAGACTTTGGAGACAACAAGTGCGGGGCTTGAGTCTTCATCGCAAAAGACTTGTTCTTCTTCATTGTTCACTTGGCGGGGCATGGCGACTTGCGCAAGGGCTTCCATTTCGCCTTCACTCATGGAGTCATAAGTGCCATCATTGTTGAAGACCATGGTTCGCTTGTTGGTGCACTCGTAGGACTTGTGGCCTCGGCCTCTGCAAGTGAAACACTTGAAAGAACTCGTCTTGACGGTCTCATCAGTTGGGGTTGATGATGATGAAGCTCTTGGCTTGAAGTTGCTCGTAGGAGGATGGCTTGTAGGTGATGAAGCTTTCTTGGAAGTTGACTTGTCAATGTTGGAAGTAGAAGGCTTTGTAGTCAATGTTGGAGTCATTGAAGCTTGGTTGTTGGAGAAGTCGTAGGACTTGGATGAGAACTTGGCATACTTGAAATCATCTTGCACTTGGCATTCTGCTTTGGTAGCTTGGTGCACTAGCTCGATGAGATTTGAGTATGGTTGGAAGTCGGCGATCTTCTTGATGGGATGATTGAGTCCATTCAAGAAACGTGCCATTGTTTGCTCATCATCTTCCGTGACATTGGCTCTTATCATTGCAATCTCCATCTCCTTGTAATATTCTTCAACGCTCTTTGTTCCTTGCTTGAGTTGTTGGAGTTTCTTGAAGAGGTCGCAGTTCTAGTAGGTAGGCAGGAAGCATGCTCTCATGACATCCTTCATTTGCGCCCAAGTAGTGATGGGTGGTTCACCTCTTGCCTCTCGGCGCTCTATGATTTGTTCCCACCAAATGAGGACATAGTCTTGGAACTCAAGGGATGCCATCGCGATCTTCTTCTCTTCTTCATAATTGTGCAAATGGAAGATCTTGTCAACCTTCAATGCCCATGAAAGGTATTCTTCAGGATCGTTGCTTCCGTTGAACTTGGGCAGGGTGAACTTGAGTTTGCCATAACGTTGCTCTTCATTGTGTTGGGGTCGGGGGTGATGATGCCCATGTTGTTGATGATTATGCCACTCTTGGTGCTCTTGGCGTGGAGGGTTGTTATCCTCATGTTGTTCTTGTCGTGGAGGATCTCCATTGTCTTCATACTCTGGATTGACTTGTTGTTCTTGACAAGCTTGTGGAGGGGCTTGTCGAGCTCGAGGAGGGACTTGACGATGCATGCGAGCTTGAAATCTTCGTTCTTGAATTTCTTCGCGAAGTGCTTGCTCTTGTTCACGGGCTTGTCGGCTTCGGTCGGCGACAACTCGACTCGAATCACATATATCTTGTTGTGCCGCAAGTGCTTGAGCGTCACGGAGTTGTTGTTCTTGACGTTGTGCTTCGGCATCTTGAGCATTTTGGTGTAGACGTGCTCGCTCTTCCTCTTCATGTTGGCGTTGTCGTTGCCGTTCCCAGGCTAGCGCAAAGGCCTCTTGAGTTTGACGTTGTCGGCGCTCTTGAGAGTCGGTGTCGCGTAGCGGATTGAGGCTGGCTTGACGATCGGTGCGCGCGGCCCGGCGAAGAGTGTTTGATGTCGGTGTACTTGAGCCGGAGAGGGTGAAGTCGGAGTGGCGGCTTGAACGGCTCCTTCTTGAAGTGGAAGACGAGCGGTTGAGCAACAAAGCACGAATTTCGTCCATCCTTGCGTCATTCTCTTGCTTGTGATCGTCGAGCTTGTGGTCGAAGTAGTCCCTTGTACGTTGCTCGGAAAGTCGCAAGTCGGCGGCGAGGTTGTCAATGCGTTCACTCATAGCTTGTTGCTCCTGATGCAAAGCACGTTGTGCACCAAAGAGGTGACTCTTGGTGACGAAGGAGTTCATGTCGTCGTCTTGCTCCATGAAGAGTGGGATGGTAGAAGTACTTGGCCTATCCATCATTCCAAGACAAATGTGAGTGGTAGAAAGAGAAGAATGAGTACCAAATGTACCTTGACCGAAGTTGAAAGTGGATCGAGGATCACTCCAATGTAGGACAAGGAAATAACACAATTGGTACTAGCTCTTGTCGGTTTCTCACACCTACACAAGTAAAAGCTTTTGGTGGAGCTTGGTTAGGATGGTGGCGCAAACATTTGATGCAATTGTAAGTGAGCTTCAATAATGTTGGAAAAGATTCGCAAGATGCAATGTAACAAGTAGACCAAGCATATAAGGTTCACGAAGACACACACGCAAAAAGATAAGTGGGGTTGTGCAACCAAGGGTGAGCCAAAATGTGGAATCCAGAAAAATGCTCTTGTTGCACAACACTAGAGAGACGCTAGCACGATTGCACAATAGACGTATACAAGAACTTGTGCACAACCTACTTAGCAAAAATGCAACGACTTCTATCCCAAGTATGCTCTATGCAAGGTGTTGCTACGATATGATCCAAGATGATCAAGTATGGCAATCTTAATGTTGTACGATGCTATGGTTCTTGCTTAAAAGCTCTTTGCATATCTTTCCTCTTTGCTTAAAAGCTTGTTTGGCTCTTTGATGTTTGAGCTCTTTTCTCATGCAATGCTTGACGAACCAAGATAGCAAGTGAGTATGCGATGGCAACTTTGTGACACAAGAGATGATACCAATATAGGCAACAATGATGTATGTATGCTATGGGAAGTATGATCACTAATGTGCACAAGTCTCGTTGCCGACAATACTCAATGGCTAGTCTCGATGGGTAAGCAACGCAAAGGAGTAAGGCTATGATGTCTATCAAAGTAATGGCAAGAATGATGTATCACAATACCAAGATGAATTTATCGTTCTTGCTTCGGTAAGGTGTCAAAATGGTGGCACGAATACCAAGTTGTAGTCGAGGTTGTCGTTGTGGATGACGCGTCCGTGGCGAAGATGAGCGGCGGTGATGTCGAAGTCGAACCTACCTAAATAGCCGAAACACAAAAGGATACAGTACCGCAACTCAAATTCTCAAACCTCGAAGTGGCAACATGTGTTGGAGTGTGAAACGGGAACAATGGTGGTGGTATGCGGAAGTGCTGATGGTGTATAAGTGGGGGAGGCAAAGATGCCAAACGGTTTCGACTGAAACTGGGTGGGGCGGTAGTACCGCTTGTGAAGGCGGTAGTACCGGTTGGTACTTTAGCAGTAGTTCCTCTCATGTGGGTGGTAGTACCGCTGTGGTCAGGAAGATCGCAAGATCTCGATCGGGGATGGGTTTTTGGAGCGGAAAAGGATGATTTCGTTGTCGAAATTCGAGCGATTTCAAGGATGGAAGCTGGAGAGAAATGGGGAGATGCTAGATCCACTTGAAATCAAGCAAATCCATGGATCAGATCCAACAAAATATCAACACACCAACAAATCACAAAAAAATTTGGGGCTATTTTTGATGGGGAATTTTCGAATTAGGACGAAAAACAACAAAATAAGGCTAGAAACACAACAGGGAGGCTCCCAAATCGTGATCAACCTGGCTCATGATACCAAGATGATGTAGGGTAGAACCCTAATCGGTCGATCTTTCACGAAAGGAGCGTATCCCGCAAAGAACACGAGGAACACAAAGAGGGGGAACGAGGGAAATCACAAGGGAAAACACGAGAGGAACACTCAAACTAACAAGAACAAGTCACACATGGGCTAGATCCTTGAGTACATAAAGTAAGATACACGATCCACGATCAACTAGGGACGATACAAAAGGGTAACCGGTTCTTCTCCGTGAGGAGATCTTGATGTTCTTCCCTAAAGAGGGGTCTTGAATCCGCTTGGGGGATCTTCTTCGGTGGAGGCTTGAATCTCCGAGGAGAAGGTAACCAAGTGGATGAGCAAAGCTCTCACACAAAATATGAGCTAATCCTTTGCTAACCCTAGTACAGAGCTAAGGGACAAGTAGATATAGTCCAAGGGTGGTAAGTTGGGGGATACATGGGGTGAAACCCTTGTCGCTGCGCGTAGGCAAGGCGGTTGTACCGGTCATGGGGGCGGCTGTACCGCTGGGAGCTCAGGTACTGGTTCCTGGAGGCGTTCCCGGATGCGCTCAGTGGTTGTACCGGTGCGTGGGCGGTTGTACCGGTCTGGTGGCTGTTGCAAGGATAAACCGGTGCTATACCGGCCTTGCACCGCTTGATGTCAGGAGCTTGACCGGTAGTTGACCGGTGGTCGACCGGTTGTACCGCCCAAGCGGAAGTTGGGCGGTGCATTGGCGGTTGTTCCAGGACTTCTGAGCTGGGATGATGTTCTTCATGCTCTTGATGTCCTTCTTGCATCATGACTTCTCCTTGGTTGCTTACATGGTACCTAAGCACACAAAGCATCTCCGTTTGAGGTAGTAGCCATGTCTCAAGTGGGTAAAAGGGAATTTTAACAAGGAGAGAGTTAACCTCGTTCTCAATGGCTCTCGCACGGGCTCTTGTCATTGGTCCAAGTGGTGTTGTGGGATATGTAGGTAGGTCCATGGGGATGACCTTGGGATGCTCCGCATCAAGTCTCCTATGGTGTCACTTTCATATACTAGTGGGAATTTTTCATTATAGAACTTGGCTTATATATTCCAACGATTGGCTTCCTCAAATGCCCTAGGTCTTCATGAGCAAGCAAGTTGGATGCACACCCACTTAGTTTTCTTTTTGAGCTTCCATACACTTATAGCTCCAGTGCATCCGTTGCATGGCAATCCCTACTCACTCACATTGATATCTATTGATGGGCATGTCCATAGCCCGTTGACACACCTAGTTGATGTGAGACTATCTCCCTCTTTTGTCTTCTCCACAACCACCATATTCTATTCCACATATAGTGCTTTGTCCATGGCTCACGCTCATGTATTGCATGAAAGTTGAAAAGGTTTGAGAACATCAAAAGTATGAAATAATTGCTTGGCTTGTCACCGGGGTTGTGCATGCTTTGAATATTTTGTGTGATGAAGATGGAGCATAGCCAGACTATATGATTTTGTAGGCATAAGCTTTCTTTGGCCATGTTATTTTGAGAAGAACTAATTGCCTTGATAGTATGCTTGAAGTATTACTGTTTTTATGTCAATATTAAACTTTTGTTTTGAATCTTATGGATCTGAACATTCATGCCACAATAAAGATAATTACATGGATAAATATGTTAGGTAGCATTCCACATCAAAAATTCTGTTTTTATCATTTACCTACTCGAGGATGAGCAGGAATTAAGCTTGGGGATGCTTGATACGTATCCAACGTATGTATAATTTTTTATTGTTTCATGCTACTATATTATCTGTTTTGGATGTTTTATATATGCTATTTTATATTATTTTTGGGACTAACTTATTAACCTAGAGCCTTATGACAGTTTCTGTTTTTTCCCTGTTATTGACTTTCATAGAAAAGGAATACCAAATAGAGTCTAAACAAAATGAAACCTCCGCGATGATTTTTCTTGGACCAGAAGACAAACCATAGACTTGGAGATCAACTCGGAAGAGCCACGAGGCGGCCACAAGGACGGAAGGCACGCTCAGGGGGGTAGGGTGTGCCCCCACCCTTGTGGGACCCTCGTGACTCCCCTGACCTAATTCCTTCACCTATATATTCACATACATTCCCAAACCACCAAAAGCATCCACGAAAAGACTTTTCCACCACCGCAACCTTCTATACCCGTGAGATCCCATCTAGGGACCTTTTCCGTCACCCTACCGGAGGGGGATTCGATCACGGAGGGCTTCTACATCAACTCTATTACCCTTCTGATGAAGCGTGAGTTGTTTACCTCAGACCTACGTGTCCATACCTAGTAGCTAGATGGCTTCTTTTCTCTCTTTGATTCTCAATACCATGTTCTCCTCGATGTTCTTGGAGATCTATCTGATGTAATATTCTTCTACGGTGTGTTTGCCGAGATCCGATGAATTGTGGATTTATGATCAGCTTATCTATGAATATTATTTGAATCTTCTCTGAATTCTTATATGCATGATTTGATATCTTTGAAATTCTCTTCGAACTATCGGTTTAGTTTGGCCAGCTAGATTGGTTTTTCTTGCAATGGGAGAAGTGCTTAGCTTTGGGTTCAATCTTGCGCTGTCCTTTCCCATTGACAGTAGGGGCAGCAAGGCACGTATTGTATTGTTTCCCTTGAGGATAAAAAGATGGGGTTTTCATCATATTGCTTGAGTTAATTCCTCTACATCATGTCATCTTACTTAATGCATTACTCTATTCTTCATGAACTTAATACTCTAGATGTAGGCAGGAGTCGGTCGATGTGTGGAGTAATAGTAGTAGATGCGGAATCGTTTCGGTCTACTTAACATAGAAATGATGCCAATATTCATGATCACTGCCTTAGATATCGACATAACTTTGCGCTTTTCTATCAATTGCTCGGCAGTAATTTGTTCCCCCACCGTGCTATCTTGAGAGAAGCCTCTAGTGAAACCTATGGCCCCCGGGTCTATTTTCCATCATACAAGTTTTCGATCTGCAATTTTGGTTTTCGATCTATAATTTCTGCAATCTTTTAATTTCCGATCTATAAACCAAAAATATGAAAAATATTTACTTTACCATTTATTTATCTCCATCAGATATCACTTTTGCATGTAACCATGAAGGGATTGACAACCCCTTTATCGCATTGGGTGCAAGTTGTTTGATTGTTTGTGCAGGTATTAGGTGATTGGTGTGTTGTCTCCTACTATATTGATACCTTGGTTCTCAAACTAAGGGAAATACTTATCTCTACTTTGCGGCATCACCCTTTCCTCTTCAAGGGAAAAACCTACTGTGACGACCCAAGACCGACGCTCCAGATGCCTTCCATGTTTTGCGTGTCAGTTGTGTTCATTATTTGCTTGTTGCATTTCATCATGTCATCATGTGCATTGCATTCGCATGTTTTCATAAAACTTGCATCCATTCATAGTGTCACTTCCCGTTTGTCTCTGTTGACCTTTCTCGGACCCCTTGCAACCTGGATCTTCATTTCCTCTATTTCCTAAGTCGGAGTCTCTCTGCATAGTGCACAAACCCCCCTCGCGTGCGTGTCCGATACTTCCCCGAACCCGAACCGCATGGTTATGACCGATGGGTCCGGATCATCCCCAAACATCCCTAAAACATCTCCATTTTCTTAGTTGGACTCCCTACCTATTTATTTCTCGACCATTCGATTGTGATCGGAGGAACGAGGTAGCCCCTAACCTAATCCGTGATGTATATATTCGTCCACCCATAGTCCATTATGGAAAACCTTAAAAATCTTCTCCCTTGTCCCGTCGTGCCGCCGCCACTAGCTCCACCTAGTCGCCTCCCTCCTCGGGATCCTCTCGATTCAACCGGAGCCAACCAGTTCTAGCCACTTCTCGCCATCGATCCATCCTGCATCCACCTTGCTTCTGCCGCCAACCAACCAGCGCCATGCCCCGCGCCCTTTCTCCTCCTCCCTATCTCGCCAGGTGCCCGATCTGCATTGCGCCCCTGCCTTTGTTCCCCGCTGTAGCCAGCCACCAGAACCCCTCGTCCCCCATCGCCCTCGCCCGTCATCACGCCAACGACGTCCAAGCCACCGGAGCGCAGCCACCGTTTCGCTGCCGTCGAGCGCCACCGCAGCAGCAGCTCCAGGCCGCCCCTCACCCGCACCCTTGTTTCTTCTCACTTTCCTTCGCTTTCTCTCTCTCCCTCTCATCTCCCTATTTCCTCTCTCTCGCAGGGAACACATGGGCACATGGAGCTCCATGGCCGCCTGATGCTCAAGCCACCACTGGGAACCGCTCGTCCGCCTCGGGGCCTCCTAGATCGGGACAGTCTCGGCCTTCCCCGCACCTCCTGATGCCCAGTGCCGCTTGCCTCCATTCGCCAAGCTTCTGTGCCGCCGCGCCTTCTTCCTCTGCTTCTGCATCGAGCACAAGGGAGATGCAACAGAGCTGCCGTTTTCCCCGTTGACCGCATAGAGCGCCAGCGCGCCGCCCTCGTCGTCGTGTCGTTCCTCTGCTTCCAGCGTCGACCGCACCGCCAAGTCCCGCTTGATTCGGCCTACCCTGTTGACCGAGACCCTGCCTCCTCGCTCACTTCGTCCAATCGTGCATGCGTTGACCGCATCGTCAACCCGCCCGAGCGGGTCAACCTCCTCTCGAGCCGCGCGGCAGGGCTCAGCTCCCTTCGCCCTTCCGGCCTGCCTCTTCCGCAACCCGGGCCAAGCCCATGGTGAGCATTAGATCCAGTGCCCCCTGTGCACTGTTGGCCCAGCCTGCAGATTCGTCCCGTTGCTGTTTTTTAGGCATGCTGCGAATTTCGTATTATCTAGAGAATTACAGATTTGTAGAAAAACCCTCATGTTCATGCATATCATATCTCACTAACCGTGCATCGGATTAAAATGATTTAAATATGTAAAATGTTTAGAATTTCATCTACTTTCATAATTTGCAACTTTCAACCATGTTAAAGATGTGTAAGATGATGTTCGCATTTAATTTGCATAAATGACATGTTAAAATGATTTATTTAATAACTAAATAATCATAGCTCTGAATTTAATAAACTTTACATGTAAATGGGGTAGAAAATTGTATAGGTTAACATTGTGCACTTTCATTGCATGCTTAACAACACTAAAATATGGTTTAGGGCAGAAAAATACCAAATTCGAAATATGCACATGTTTTTTTCTGAAATTGTTGTTTGTTGCTTCCAGCCTCATTTAAAATGCCTAAATGTGTAGTTTACTTATGCTTACCCCTTGTCATGTTTAATAACATTTAATATTGTTGTGTACATAAGCAAGAGCGAACTAAATAATTAACTGTGGTGTTTCGTCAATAGGAAACTCGTTGCATATTGAGCTCCACTTAATTTGTAGCATTGTCTGTTGCACCTTGCCATGCCATGACTCATTAAGCCGGACATGCATCATACTTGATTGTGCATCATGCCATGTTTATGCTTGGTTGTTTACCATGTTGTTTGCTTCTTTCCGGTTGTGTTTCTTCTCGATAGTTTTCGGTATCATTGTGATTACGAAGATCTGTTCGACTACGTTGGTTCGTCTTCTTCTTCATGGACTCAATCTTCTTCCCAGTGGGATTTCAGGCAAGATGACCGTCACTGATAGAGACGAGGGTCCCGATACCACTTGATAGAGGCGGGGTGTCCCGATCTTTCGATGAGATGATAACTATCGATTTGGTGGAGACGACTTTGACGATCCGACTACAAACGTGCACGACATTGCGCCTTAGCAATCGCTAAACCAACTCCGAGAGGTTATTGACCACGCCGGAGCACAATCAACCTGACCACGAAGGTCTATTCCTGCAAGCAATCGAAGAACAAGCAAGAATATGATAAAAGCAATCTGAATATTGCGAGTATATATGAAGTATTGATAAAGGTGGGGATCCTAAAAGTGGTCTTGGTCTGGTCGTTGGACACAAACGAAGCACACGAAGTTGCAATGGCTAACTTTTAACTAAACAAATCCCAAGGAAAAGCTACTAGATGGATCTACTTATATAGGAGCAAGGGGTGGCGGCCAAGGAGGTGGGAGGACGTCCCAAGGCAGCCTAAAACTAAATCTAGGTCGTACAAGGCCAATGGGCCCAAGTGGAGGTGATGTAACACCTTTGGACTTGTAGTTTGACTCGGATTCTGCTGCAGCATCAGATTGTTTCGTCCACAACTCAACTCTCCGGACGAATTTGAAGGTGATTCCAATTGGGTTGGAAAGTGCACGAAATCTAGTTTCCAACAAAAAAAGAATCATCCAATTTGGAGTCCGTATGAAAAACTTGTGTGCGTTTTGAGTCAGGTGTGTCTGTGCAGTCCGAATCTGAATCCAGAACGTGAGAGACTTGGACTCTATCTTCTCTTGGGCCAAAAGTGACGTGAGAGAACTTTTTGGACAGCAAATAAACATCTCTTTCTTCCTTATCTTCATATGTGGATTGTACAAATGTCCCATACACCTGCAATTAGACAAAACACAAAAGTGTGTGAAGTATTTTTGTTCTGGATAACATAAATAGATTATTGAATAGTTTGCACTAGAAATCACCTGACAAATATGCATATATGCAATATTTTTGGTCATATCCAAGGTAGTCATGTCCTCATCAGTCACCCTGGATCTCACTACTATCTTTGCTATGTTAGTTGTCTCTGCTATCGCTATGTCGCGCTACCTACCACTTGTTTATCAAGCCTCCCCATATGCCATGAAACAACCTCTAACCTTTTTCCACCATCCTAGCAGACCGTTGTTTGGCCATGTCACCACTTTGATCAGCCCCTCCTATAGTGTTGCTAGTTGCAGGTGCAGTTGCAGGTTGTTCCATGTTGGGACATGGATATCATGGGATATCACAATATCTCTTGTTTAATTAATGCATCTATATACTTGGTAAAGGGTGGAAGGCTCGGCCTTTTGCATGGTGTTTTGTTCCACTCTTGCCACCTTAGTTTCCGTCATACCGGTGTTATGTTCCTTGATTTTGTGTCCCTAACACGGTGAGGGTTTATGGCCCCCTCTTGACAGTTCGCTTTGAATAAAAGTCTTCCAGCAAGGCCCAACATTGGTTTTACCATTTGTCTAATAACAACTAAAACTTGCATATGGACCCGCCATCACCCGAGGTCTCTTAATCAACCCCCGGGCCAGTGCTCCTCATGAGTGTTGGTCCACCTTCCTAGCAGTCGGCGGTGCCACCTCGGGGCAACTCGAGGTATTTTGGCTATCGTCCACTTTGCATAGACGGTGTTGTCCTGAGAACGAGATACGCGTGGCTCCTATCGGGGTATCGACGCACCAGGTGGTCTTGCTGGTTTTGTTTTACCATTGTCGAAATGTCTTGTGCACCAGGATCCCGAGTTTGATTGGATGTCCTGCGATGGAGGATTGTCTCCGCGGATCGTGAGCTTGTCATGGGCTAAGTTGGGACACCCCCTGCAGGGTTTAAACTTTTGAGAGCCGTGCCCGCAGTTATGTGGCAGATGGGAATTTGTTAATATCCGGTTGTACTGGACTTGAACTAAACTCAATTAAAATACACCAACCGCGTGCATAACCGTGACCGTCTCTTTTTGAGTGAGTCGAGAAGAGAACACGGTTTGGGTTATGTTTGAACGTAAGTAGTTCAGGATCACTTCTTGATCATTACTAGTTTGCGACCGTTGCGTAGTTTCTCATCTTACTCTTGTACTCGTAACTTAGCCACCATATATTGCTTAGTCGCTTGCTGCAACCTCACCACTTATCCATTTCCTACCCATTAAGCTTTGCTAGTCTTGATATGCATGGTAATGGGACTGCTGAGTCCTCGTGGCTCACAGATTACTACAACAACAGTTGCAGGTACAGGTAATGCGATGACCCGACGTGAGTGCAATGCTTGCTTGATTTGGAGTTCTTCTGCTTCTTGTTCTTCAATCAAGGGATAGGTTCTAGGTCGGGGAACCTGGGATTAGCAGGGTGGATGTCGTTCTTATTTTTCATTTGATTTCATCCGTAGTCGAATCCTATTCTTCTGTATGATGGTTGCCATGTATTGATGTATTGTTGTATGAATGATGTAGCTTGTGGCGAGTGTAAGCCTTCATCTTGTTTTCTCATCTATTCAGTACATGGTATGTTGTAATGATATTCACCTTGCTATGCGCTCGAAATGCGGTTGTGCCCCAATCATGAATTCATCACTTGATTGGGATAAAATCGCATCTTGGGTGCGAGAAGTTGGTATCAGAGCCTTACCGACCTTAGGAGCCCCTTGATTGATCGAACCACTGCCGTTGTTGAGTCTCGAAGAAAACTATTTTGAGTCTAGCTATGTATCGGAGAGTAGGAATTCTTTTTACTCCTCAGCCCCTTCTTCGCTCTAGCGACGACTCCTGACGTAGATGTTTTGACTTCACTCTCCTCTTTTTCACTCAATTTTTTTAGGATCACGTGAGTATTGTTGGATCGTTGCGATATCATTGTGACGGGAATTCTGTCTTGGTGCCTCCTGACATTTAGGGGTTGTGGCAGTGTCTCGGGTAGTTGAGCTCCAAGGTGTTTTCGTCACAATGCTTATTGTTACAGTTCCGGAATACCAGAGGTTGCCGACATCGAAAACACTTCTGTACTCTTTGTGATGAGAGTAGTTTGATGACACCTAGTACTGGGGAGAGCGATCAGATGTATTGCCACTACTAGTATATCAGATGTTTTCGAAGGTCTGAGGTACATGATTTCCGAGGTTTTCTTGGTTATGTGTTGACAGATGGATACAGTTGGAGTGTAGGATTTGTTAGTTGTGTGAGATATTTGTGCCTCCTTGTATCCCCAACACCAGATTGCATAACCAGAAAGTTTCGGGAGTTCATAGGTGTGAATTCAAGTAGTTGCCTAGGATATCCTTCCGACAGATGCATGATATGAGATTGGGGTTCGACGTCTAGTGGTCCACCTATCCACGATCGTTTTTACAGTGGTCTCGTTGTGTCTTAAAGAGTCCTTGGCTATGCTGACTCGGGGACGCTTTGTATGTCATGTGCACTGCCTTGTACATGATGGTGCTGTATGATCGAGCCCGTGTGGGCCCCACCACGAAAATTTGGATGAAATCTCTATCATCTGTTTGTTCTCGCTTATTCTGCAAGCCTATCCTTTGTTTTGTTTTGAGTTGCTTCGATGTCAAGTGTTGCTTCCATACCTTTCCTAAGTGGTGTTCTCATGTTTCTATGGGAGTGCTAATCCTTCTTGTTCATCGAGATGGTCATGTCAATTCTTTTCCAACCGGTGTGCTTCTCGTCAAGATGATCCTATCATTTTCCCCATTCGCAAGATCATTTCTCAGTTTTCCCAACGGTGTTTTTTTCATCCATCCCAAGTTGCCTTTGTTTTCCCACCATCCCACCCTTTACTTCAAGTACTCAGATTTCTTAATCAAGTATCCATTTTATTCATGCGAAGTTTCTTCATTCTTTCCTTTAATGTTCTTATCTGGTGATTATCATGAAGATTATCAGGAGTTTCAAGTTCATCATTCTTTGTTATCATTTCTTCCCCGGTGGATTCAATGCAAGCTTTTGGTGTTGATCATATCCCTTTCCTCGTTTCAAATGCTTTCTCATGCCGGTGCACCTCTTAATCGCTCACCTCTCTCTATTCATATCCGAAGTGCCGAAGATATCTTAGAAGATTTGTGTCTCCATTATTAATCCGTTCAAGCTATTTCGAGTTTGTTATCTCATTCAAGCCATTTAATTCAACCGGTGCAATCTCTCTTTCAAGCAACCATTCCCAACGGTGTTCTCTTTTGAGTGGGCCCTAACCCACAGGTCTTTTCCCAGGAACTGACCTGACTCTTCTAATTCTTTTCCGGAGTTACTCATAAATTCATTTCAACTTTTGACGCAAGAATGAATTTTCATCAGTCAAATGCCTTCTCCAAGTTCACTTTCAAAACATTTTCATCGCCTGTTCATCATTTCTATTCTTCATTGTTCCAGAGTGGCTCATCAATTTTCTTGGTGGTTCTTATCGTCATTCTCAACATTTGAAGACCGAAGACGATTTTTTCCTAAATCTTGGTCCGTTCTCTTGAAGATTCATGGATCTAACTTCATGTCATCCTCATAATTGTTTTTGATTATGAGAATTCTTTTCACCCATCCGACGCATTTCAGGAGTTGCTTCCTCTCTCGATCATATGAAGCCCATTATCTTAGAATTATTCATTCTCAGCTTTCAGCTATTGTTCTCCAAATCTAACCGATGCATCACTCAAGTATTCTCTAGTCATCTCGTGATCTCTTTGTTCTCTCGTATCAAATTTCCTCAAGTATTTTCGTTCGTTTTCTAATTCTTCTCGGTGATTTGTATTCTATCCTCATTCATTTTCATATTCTTGTGGTGGTTCTTTCAAGATCCCTCTTCCGTTGTTATCATATCTATCCATTCGTTCTTTCCAATCCTACTGGTGGTTTGTTCAAGACCTTACCAAGTTTGCGCTATATCTCTCCTTAATCCCTTTCAAGAAGAATAAGTAGTATGCTAATCCGTTGCTTGTCATCAATCTAAATTGGGGAAGGATTTGCATAACATAATTCTTATTCTTGTTTCATCCAAGTGATTAATCTCTTCTTCTGGAGTTCGATCATGATATCAATTCTGGATTTCAAGTGCATCATCTTTTCTTCCGAATTTCCAAGCTCTCTCAATTATTCCGTCGTGAAGCCCCATCTAAATCATTGCAAAGGCTTCATCTTGTTCTTATCAATTTCCTTTTGTTGCGATCATCTTGTCATCTATCCAGAGTTCTTCGAGAGTTTCTTCATGGTGGTTCATCAAAGATTTCATTCATTCTCGAAGTCTTCATCAAGATTTGTTGGAGGATCTCAAGCATTCTTCATCTTGCATCCGAAGTGCAATTCTTGCTCCATTATCCTTTGAGGTGGTGTTATGCCATTCTTGACAATTTCCCTTCGTGTTTCAAGGTTCACAAGTTGTTAAGAATATTATATTTAAACCCATCATTTTCTCTTCGTTCAGAAGATCCTTTGCAATTCATCAATCTCTTTGTTGGAGTTATCTTGGTAAAGATTTCACCTAAAGCCTTCCCTAAGGAATGTTGCTAATTGTGGTGCTTATCAATGATCCAAGTTTTCTCCTATCCTCTCGGCTAAAGAAGTTTTGCTTCTCCTCGTTGATCTCAACCAATCAATTGTTTTTGTTAGTGGTAGAATTTTACCTCAAGTTTGAGATGTTTTCCATAAGCCCACACAAGCTTATTCTTTTGTTGTTGATTTTTTTCGACAACTCTGTTCAACCCTTCTCCTAAGGATGCTCTCTCCAATTCATTTGAGGTAGCACATGTTGTTTTCTTCTTCGTTCTTTTGATTCCATTCTTTTGTTCCGGAGGCATGGTGATGTTGCTCTCTTTGACCCATCGTCTTGTTTTGTCAAGATCATGTTCTTTTCCTTGCTTATCCATGTAACCGGAGTGTTGTGATCTCTTTCAAGTTCTTTTCATCTTATCATAATTTTCTTCTCTTTTCTACCGAACTGTTGCCCAAATTCTATCCTTCTCATTCGTTGTCTATCTCATTTTAACCGGAGTGGCTTCAAATTCTTTCTTGACCATTGAGCTTGTCATTCATCTCTTTGCAACCTCCAAGTTTCTTGTGGTGTCTTTTTTTTGTTCCCTCTTTTATAACGAAGTGCTTTCAACTTTGTTCATCTCATTTGTCTTCTTTCTTTCAAGTTGTTAAACCTCTCAAGGTTCGTGGTTTCAATAGTTTGTCAAAGAAGCAACTTTGTTTTACCTCTTACTCTTACGCTTTCTCTCTGGTGCCATCCTTAGATCTTGGGACAAGATCTCTTGTAAGTGGAGGAGTGTTGTGATGACCCGAGACCGATGCTCTAGATGCCTTCCATGTTTTGCGTGTCAGCTGTGTTAATTATTTGCTTGTTGCATTTTATCATGTCATCATGTGCATTGCATTCACATGTTTTCATAAAACTTGCATCCGTTCGTAGTGTCGCTTCCCGTTAGTCTCTATTGACCTTTCTCGGACCCCTTGCAACCCCTTGTAACCTGGATCTTTGTTTCCTCTCTTGCCTAAGTCGGAGTCTCTCTGCATAGTGCACAAACCCCCTCGCGTGCGTGTCCGATACTTCCCCGAACCCGAACCGCACAGTCATCACCGATGGGTCCGGATCATCCCCAAATATCCCTAAAATATCTTTGTTTCTTATCTCGACTCCCTACCTATTTATTTCTCGACCGTCCAATTGCGACCGGAGGGACCAGGTAGCCCCTAACCTAATCCGTGATGTATATATTTATCCACCACTAGTCCATTTTGGCAAACCCTAAAAATCCTCTCCCTTGCCCCGTCGCGCCGCCGGCACTAGCTCAACTCAGTCGCCTCCCTCCTCGGGGTCCTCTCGATTCAACCGGAGCCAACCAACGCCAACCACTTCTCGCCATCGATCCATCCTGCATCCACCTCACTTCTGCCGCCAAACAACCAGCGCCATGCCCCGCGTCCTTTCTCCTCCTTCGTGTCTCGCCCGGTGCACGATCTGCATCATGCCCCTGCCTTTGTTCCCCGCTGCAGCCAGCCACCTGAACCCCTTGTCCCCCATCGTCCTCGCCCGTCGTCATGCCACCAACGTCCAAGCTACCGGAGCGCAGCCACCCTTCCGCCGCCGTCGAGCGCCACCACAGTAGCAGCTCCAAACCGGCCCCCTCACACGAATGGCTCGACCGCGTCGCCGAGCTCGTCCACGCCGCAGGGGGCTCTCCTGCGCCGTCCGTTCCGCTGCACCGCACCCCGCCCCGCGCGGGTGACGAAGCTCCTGGGGCGCCCCAGCCGCCTCCTCCTCAAGAAGGCACCATGGCTCCAAGGCGCGTGGCCCCTGGGCGGAACCTACTCCGTCAGGTGCTAGCGCGGCAAGAGCAGAGCTGCCAAGAAGTCCCTCGCCCGCAAGAAGCTGCCCGGGCGCTTCCTACTCCAGCACGCCGCGACCATGCTCCTGCTCCCGCACGTCAAGACCCCGCGCTGCTCCCAGCTGCAGCGCGTGGGGACATGCAAGACCAAGCTCTCCGTCACCCAAGGCCTCCCGTGGCCACAGCAGGCTGCCGTGCCTTCACCACCGAGCTACGCAGCGTCGCGTGGCCCGCCAAGTTCAAGCCAGACCTGCCTCCTCGTTACGACGGCACGGCCGACCCTGCAGAGTTCCTCCAGCTCTATGAGCTGGGCATCGAAGCTGCCAACGGAGACGAGAAGGTCATGGTGAACTGGTTTCCCATGGCGCTCAAGGACGGGGCCTGCACCTGGCTCCTGAACCTGGCTCCAGGCACGATCTCCTCCTGGGACGAGATGCGCACCCGCTTCATCGCCAACTTCCAAGGTACTCGCGACCGGCCACCTGCCGTGAGCGACATGTGCCGCATCAAGCAACAACCCGGAGAGACCCTGCAGAAGTACATCCAGCGCATCAACAATGCACGCCTCAAGATTCCCAAGGTGACCGAGGAGGCCATCATCTCAGCCTTCTTCGACGGCGTGCGCGATGTCAAGATGAAGGAGGAGCTGGCGATGCGTGAAGACCTGTGCACTTCCTTGGAGTTGTTCAACTTGGCAACCAAGTGCGCCAGGGCTGAAGAAAGGCGTCTCTCCCTCCTCGAGCTGCCTGCCGCAGACCCAGAAGAGAAGGAGCCCAAGGCCAAGGATGTGAAGCGCAAGGGGGCTGCCGTGCTCGCGGCAGAACCAGACACCAAGCAGGGCAGAGATCAGCCCGAATCTTCCAAGGGCAGTCGGTACTGTGTGTACCACGACCTTCACACCCACAACACCAACGAATGTCAAGAGCTCCGAGCCGTGCGAGAAGGAAGGATCTGCCGTCGCCCCGACCGCGTTGACCGGGGCTACGGTCGAGGAGGAGGAAGGAACGCAGGATGCTGGGAAGACCGCTGCCCGCGCCAAGGGTGGCGCGATCGACCTCGCGAGGATCACTGGCAAGACCCGCCTCGCGAGGGAGACTGGAGGGATTAGCCTCGCGAGGATCGCCCGCAAGGCAACGCAGGCCTCCCTTCGCTGCCGCCGCAGCCAAGGAGAAACGAGGACCGCCATCAGGACGAGGGGGCCGGGGGCTTCCAGGAGCCGCGCACGATCGCCTGCATCTTGGGCAGGGCTCAAGCCCCAGCCTGTCAACGCATCTTCAAGCAGTTCGCCCGCGAAGTGAATGCAGTCCTCCCCAAGCTCGAAGCCACGCGCCCTCTCAGGTGGTCGGCGTGCGCCATCACGTTCAGCTCAGCAGATCAGCTCAAGTGTGCGGCCACAGCCGGAGTCCTCCCGATGCTTTGTTCCCCAATCATCAGCAATGTTGTGGTCACCAGGACCCTCATCGATGGCGGGGCAGGGCTCAATGTCCTGTCCGTGGAAACATTCAACAATCTCCAAGTGCCCTACAACTAGCTTCAGCCAACCAAGCCTTTCTCCGGAGTCACCGACGGCTCCACGGTCCCGATTGGGCAGGTCCGCCTCCCTGTCACCTTCGGGGCACGCAACAACTACCGCACCGAGCTCATCGACTTCGACGTCGCCCACATTCGCCTGCCGTACAATGCCATCCTTGGGTACCCAGCGCTGGCCAAGTTCATGGCCGTAACTCACCACGGCTACAACGTCCTCAAGATGCCAGGAAGTGGCGGAGTCATCACAGTGCCCTGTGAAGAGAAGGACGCAGTGTGTTCCCTGGAACGAGCCTTTCAGGTCGCATCACTGGAAGACCCGGGTCGCGGAAGCAGGAGGCTTCCCGAGACCGCCCCCAAGAAGAAGAAGACATCATTCGGCCCGGCCCCTCAGGAGGCAGGCCCCTTAGGGCCCGCGCCTGCCCAGGGGGAACCTCCTTCCATCGCATAGGAAAACATGCCCTGCGCCCTCCTCAGGCAGGGCTCAGGGGCTCTCCCCTGGAGGGCCACCGACCTGGCTAAGGTCACGAGGGAGGCGCTTGGGCACCACATGGAGGCGTGTTTCGAAGCACGTTTCCCTCAAGAAGGAGTAAGGCAAGGAGAGCCAGACCCTCAGGAGTTCGTCAGCAAGGCCATTCAGGAGCTACAGGAGTCAAGATTCATGAAAGGCGGCCGCCGCCTACCAGCTGTGGCTCCCCATCCAGGCGAGGATGGTGGGCTGCGCGTCTGCATCGACATACCATGGCTCAATCGAGTCGCCTCTCTGGAGCGCCTCTGGCCCTCGCGAGTGGGGCGCTACAAAGGTCCACCCCACAGCTACGTTCGCATGCCTTACATCTTGACAAATGCGGCTCCCACGTACCAGCGCCTCATGAGGGGTATCATGGAGGCTCAAGAGGCCAGGCGTTCCGCAGCCCTGGCGGAGATGGAGATGGTCCGCGAGGAGCCACCAGCGCCTCCGGAGCCTCCCGAGGCCCCTGGGCCTGGGGGCTCGTGAGGATCAGCTTCCGCAGCCCACCGAGTCTGCTACACCAACACTTCTTCGTCCTCGACATCATCAGGTGACATCTTTCAAGTTTCATTCCAGCTGGGAGCGCCCCCCCAGGGCTGCATTATTCCCAGGCCGCGTGGGTCCGTCCCTGCGGCATGTATCCCTTTTATTTCATGTTGTTAGCTTACTTTGTTGGGGGCGCCCCACGGGCTGCATCATCCCCAAGTCGCTTGGGCCTGACCCAGTGATGTCCGCCTTCCCATCATCTATTTGAATGAATCCACTCCTTCACGGCTAATGTGTTTGACCTAGCTGCCTGCTCAACTGACGCCAACTGATGGAGCTGCTCCCAAACGGCATGACGCTTGCGCATGGGTCCGTCCCTGCAACGCCGACAAACCTGAATGGCTGAGCTCTAGCCACGGCAGCCCTGCATGGCGCCACCTCGTCAAGCCTTCAGTGCCTCATCGCCTCTCAGAAGCAACCAATGGCTGACTGTCAATTGTCATGGCAACCCCTCGTTCTGTCTATGATGGGTCTACAGGATCTCCTAAAGGAGCTGCGTCAGGCGAGGCCCTTGCGGTGTCTCCTTCACTCTCATCTGCGCGAACCGCTTGCACGTTAAAGGGAGGGTGCCTGAGCATCGCGACTCAGGGCTCCTACTAGCTCTCCAGCCCTCACCCTCTGGCCTTGTCCACGGGATCGCGACCTGGCATACCAGCGACGGCTAAGACTCGCTCGAGGGCCGGGACCCGAGGACGTAGAGCAGAAAGGGGAGCAAAGGCGAGAGGGGAGGGACACGCGAGGACCTCGCCGAGCAACCTCACGCCTGCCGATGCACGGACCCGGCGACACACCAGAGAGCGGCCCCTGATTCTCGAGATAAGTCACCACCCGGAAGCACCAGCTACAGTGGAACCATCCCCGCACCTAATGCAATCTCGTGTTAGCGACGCTGCTCTCCTTTCTCACTGAACGACGGCTGCTTGAGCGCCAAAGGGGACCTCCTGAGCATCGTGACTCAGGGGCTCTTACCGGACCCCGGGTCGCTCACCTCCTGGCCTTGACCACGACATCGCGACCTGGCATACCAGCGACGGCTGAAGCCGCCTTGGGACTGGGACCTGTTGGCGCAGAGCACCAAGCCCTCGTGAGGTTCGAAAGGGAGAACTGAGCTAAGACGGAATGAGCAACTCGCACAATTCTACGACAAGGGTTATATTAACAAAACAGGATCACAGGCACCTTACAAGCCCCCATGGGACACGTCTTTGATTCCTCGCAGGGAGCAGATCCTAAAAGGGTGCTAACTACACGCGCCCCTGCAAAATACGCCATCATCAACAGTGGGCCGTCGAGCACCGGCGCCAACCCCATCCAGATCAGAGTCGGCGACGGCCTGACGAGCCCGCCCCGCTCCAGGAGCGGCGCCGACTCGGGGGCTCGTAGCTGTCGTCGCTCGTCTCCGGAGTCGCGAAGAGCTCGCCGGAGTCGCTGGAACCTCCGCCGCCTGAGGAGCCGCCAAGGGAGCGGTCGGCGGGCCCATTCCTCGCCGTAGCAGGGTCCCGACCACCTCTCCCGGGGCAGCACTCCAGCCGGCGCCCGTTCGCATCGAAGACCTTGAAGAACATCACCGAAGCACCGGCGTACTCCAAGTGGATCGCGAAGGCGCCTCTTGTCCTGCAGACCCAGGCGATTTCGCTCCAGCCTCGAGTCATGAAGACCTCGCCCGGGGCAACGACCGCGACCTCTGCCTCGGTCGTGAGGGTGCTGCAGCCGACATGCTGCAGCCAAAGCTCCAGGAGTTCTCCCTGCGGGATGATGGAGGCGAAGAAGGGAGGAAGGCGAGTCCAAGACTGAGGAGGCATGGCGGCATGGAGCACGAAAGCTCGGGAGGAGCCCTCGGTGTGGACCCCAGGTGGGATGACCCACACCTTTGTGACCCGTCGGCACCGATGGCGGCGCCGCCCGTGGCGATCGGCATCGACTCCTTCAGAGCCCTCGATGTGGGCGTACAAGGGAAGTGGGAACCCCGGCGGTGGCCGCTCTCACCAGGGCCTCGACACCACCTGATGGGCCCCTCGTCCCGGCCGCAGAGGGCGAGCCATTTCTTCAGCGGGAGCGGGTCTGGTTCCTCTCGGGGAGCCTTTCCCTTCTGTGCCGTTGAGAACCGGCGGATCGGAGCCATCACAGCAAGACGAAGCAAGGACCGGGAAGAAGGAGAAGCAAGAAGGGATGGACTGGAAGGGCGCGCGCCGTTCCGTACTTATGGCTGGCGAAGGCCAACCGCCGACCTCCACGATCACAGGTAATCATGATCCGCTTTGCATGCAGGGACTTGTCCAATCCGTGCAGTTGCCGAGGCGCCGTGGGGAAGTGGAGACGCCCATGTCCAATCAACCGCCACGCGGCACCCAAGGCCGCAGGCTGTTAGCGCCCGCGGCGCTTCGCTCTTGCCCTTTCGCCTCCCTGCATGGCCAAGTCCGGGCGTGCCTTGGGCCCGGGGGCTACTGTCGGTGTTCTGGGAATGGGGGTCCCTAGACTTGCCTGCCTGCGGCCTGCGGCGTGGCTCAAAGGGGGGCCCAGCACGGCCTATCTTCATTAACACAGACCCAAGACCCTAGCGAGGGGCCAAGCCTCGCGGGGCGGACGACACGGAGCTTCCTCAGGCACGGCCTCATCAGGCTGGCTCGCGAGGAGGCAGAAAGATCAAGGCGGGGTATCTCACG
The DNA here is from genome assembly GCF_002162155.2 of Triticum dicoccoides. NCBI lineage: Eukaryota > Viridiplantae > Streptophyta > Magnoliopsida > Poales > Poaceae > Triticum > Triticum dicoccoides. The sequence continues at coordinate 282,024,216 of NC_041386.1, read as the reverse complement.
AGGTGCCCATGACGCAAGCCATGACGACCAAGCGTGCCAGGCGGGCGCCAGCCCGCGCAGTGTCCTTCTTTCCTCTTTGGTGCAAAGGAAGCAAGCGCAGGCGAGAGCATCAAGCAAACACACCCGTTTCGGTGCAACGAGACCAAGACCAGTCCAACGGCAGGGAGGAAGTCATTGTGGAGCCCAAGCCAGCGTCACCACCAGAGCCTTTGGCAGGCGAGGACCAACTTTAGTCAGGATAAGTGTATCAGATGTTCCCCTTCAAAGTGGCCAATTGTTGGCGCCCTTCCCGCTCAATATTTGGGAAGAGGCCCAGGGCCTTTGCCTATAAATAGGACTAGCCACCCACAAGGTAGGGGAGATCGGATCGCAATCGAGAAGAGAGGGAGAGAGAGAAGGGTGACTGAACTCCTCCTAGCAGTTCGTCGCCCCAGCCAAGAACAGACCCTCACGAGGCTGTTCTTCCTTGTATTGCTCATCATCATCAGCCCAAGAGGCAATCCACCACACCACACACTGGAGTAGGGTATTACACCACAACGGTGGCCCGAACCAGTATAAACCCTGTGTCTCTTGTGCTGTTCTTTCCATAGCTTAGATCTTAGCGAGGCGGAAGGGTGCAGGTAGGTAAAAGGCGAAATCTCCACGTGCACCCTAGTGTTCGAACCTCAAGGGTCTGCCGGAACCCGAAATCCAACAAACTTGTTCCATGTTCTTCCTTCTTTACAATTCTGCATTACATCTTTAAAATCAGCATCAAGCACATATTGATCTTTGATGGTCTCCAAACCAAATATTTTGAAGTCAAGTTGTGAAAGCATAGTATAGCGACGAGAGAATGCATCAGCAATAACATTTTCTTTACCCTTCTTGTGCTTAATAACATAAGGGAAAGTCTCAATGAATTCAACCCATTTAGCATGTCTACGATTCAGTTTAGCTTAACTATTAATATGTTTCAAAGATTCATGATCAGAATGTATAACAAATTCTTTGGGCCATAAATAATGTTGCCAAGTCTCTAAAGTTCGATCAAGAGCATATAATTCTTTATCATAAGTAGAATAATTCAGACTAGGCCCACTCAATTTTTCAGAGAAATATGCAACAGGTTTGCCATCTTGTAATAACACACCTCCTAATCCAATTCCACTAGCATCACATTCAAGCTCAAAAGTCTTATTAAAATCAGGAAGTTGGAGTAAAGGAGCATGTGTCAACTTATCTTTCAATACCGTGAAGGCTTCTTCCTGTGCGGTACTCCAAACAAAAGGCATATCCTTCATTAAGAGGTGCAACAATGGTGCTGAAATCACTCACGAAACGCCTATAGAATCCAGCAAGGCCAAGAAAACTCCTTACTTGTGTGACCGTTTTGGGCTGCTGCCAACTCTCAATAGCTTCAATCTTGGCTTTATCAACTTCAATTCCCTGTGGAGTAACAACATAGCGAAGAAAAGATACTCGGTCGGTGCACAAGGTGCACTTCCCAAGGTTTCCAAACAAACGTGCATCACGTAGAGCAATAAAAACAACACATAAATGTTCCAAATGTTCCTCCAAAATATTTGCTATAAATCAGTATATCATCAAAATTTGATGGTATCCACTACGCAAATCAACTTTGGAGAAAATTGTAGAGCCACTCAATTCATCGAGCATATCATCTAGCCTAGGAATAGGATGATGATAACAAATAGTAATATTATTCATGCCTCTACAATCAACACACATACACGATGTACCATCCTTTTTAGGCACTAGTATAATAGGAACAACACAAGGACTAAGAGATTCGCGTATGTAACCTTTGTCGAGCAGCTCCTATACTTGACGCATAATCTCCTTCGTCTCCTCTAGATTGGTACGGTATGGTGCACAGTTGGGTAACGATGCACCGGGAATTAAGTCAATTGGATGCTCAATCCCTCGAATAGGTGGTAATCCCGGTGGCACGTCTTGTGGGAAGACGTCAGCGAACTCCTGCAAAATGTTAGTGACAACAGGGGGCAAAGAGGAAGGCACATCCTCAAATGAAAATAATGCCTCTTTGCACACAAGAGCATAGCAAACAGATTTGCTGAAATCTAGCTTATCAATATCAGATTTTGTGGCAAGTAAACATGCACTTCTCAATTTAATTTCAGAAGCAACACTAGATGGTTTATTATTAGGTTTCATTTGTTGCTCAAATTCTTTTGCCACAATCTGATTTTCACTCTTATTTTTCTCCTGTTTTGCTTTATTAGCTCTATTAATATCATCTTTCAAAATGGATTCAGGAGTCATAGGAAGCAAAGTAATATGGCTATCCTTATGAACAAGAGTATACTGATTGTTTCTACCATGGTGTACAATTTTTTTTATCAAATTGCCATGGTCTACCAAGTAATAAGGAACATGCTTGCATGGGTACCACATCACAATCAACATAATCAGCATATGTAGAGATACTAAAATGCACACGAATAGTACGTATTACCTTAATATTGCCGCTGTTATTGAACCATTGGATGTAGTAAGGATGTGGATGTGGTCTTGTGGTGAGAGATAGCTTCTCCACCATCTCCATGCTAGCCAAGTTGTTGCAGCTCCCTCCATCTATGATGACGCGAACAGAACGTTCCTTCACAACTCCCTTTGTATGGAACAAATTATGCCTTTGATTTTGCTCAGCTTGTGTAACCTGCACACTCAAAACACGTTGAGCAACTAAACATTCATACCTGTCAGCATCTTCAGCAGCCATGTATTGCGTCTCATGATCAAAATCATCTCCACCATGTTCTTCATGTGTAATAAGAGCCAAAGTCTCCTCATCATAGTCACTAGCGGACTCATACCAACCATCCTCAGTAGCAATCATCACACGCTAGATTTGCATTCTCTCGTAAAATGTCCTTTTCCCTTACAACGACGACAAATAATATCACATGTGTGCCCTGTTGATGCCATGGAAGAAGAAGAGCTCTGTGCAGGCCCGACAGGTGTGCTCTTAGCAGATAGTGGTGGTTGTGCCTGCTTTCTTGTATCACGGCTGGAGGTGTCACCTGATGGAGGTGCTGGTGTAGTGGAAGTAGAGGATGCACGTGGTGTCCATGATGAAGATCGACCTGCAGAAAAGTTAGTTCACGCCAATGGATGTCGATCCTGCACTTCACGTTCAGCTTTACAAGCAAGACGGAATAAACGAGTGATAGTAGTAAATTCCTTATACTCTAGAATGGTCTGAATCGCCCTATTTAACCCACCCATAAAACGTGCAAGCATAGCTTCATTCTCCTCAACAATACCACATCTAATCATGCCAGTTTGTTATTCCTGATAATATTCTTCTACATAATTTTTTCCTTGTCTTAAATGCTGCAATTTTTGAAGTAATTCACGTTGATAATATGGTGGAACCCAACGAGTACGCATAGCCGTTTTTAAAGAAGCCCAAGTGGTTGGAATAGGATATAATCTACAATGTTCAGACCACCAAACACATGCGAAGCTAGTGAAAGCACAAACAGCAGCAGGAACACATCTCTCCTCAGGATATTGTAAACATGTAAAACGTTGTTCAGTTTCTAACTCCCAAGTAAGATATATATCAGGAACATATCTACCCTCAAAAGGTGGAATATTCAATTTCAATTTAGGAAGATGGTCATGATCTCGTACCTCATATGGTGGTGCAGCCCTACCGTTGCGATGATATACCTGAGGACGACCTGGTGGTGGTGGTGCTGGTGGTTGCACGTAGTTCTGATTTTGATCAACCTCATCGTCGTAATGGTCCTCCACCTCTACAGTAGCAGCATGAATGACAGAAGCATAAACAGCGGCACCAGAATTTTGCCCAGGGTCAATGGGTACACGCTGTGCTCGTCCCACTTGGTTTGGAAAGCGACGTTGTTGTTGTTGTTGTTCTTGTTGTTGTTGTTGTTGTAGTTGTTGTTGTTGTTGTTGTTGTTGTTGTTGTTGTTGTTGTTGTTGTTGTTGTTGTTGTTGTTGTTGTTGTTGTTGTTGTTGTTGTTGTTGTTGTTGTTGTTGTTGTTGTTGTTGTTGTTGTTGTTGTTGTTGTTGTTGTTGAACAGGTGGGTTAGGGGCACCCAGTGGTGGTGGGTGGAAGACGCGCGAGCAATTCATTAAACTTGTTATCGAGCTTTGTTTCGAACGTCTTGTACATGCCATCTATCTTCTCCATGGCCTCTTCAAATCTGTTTAGCACATCTTGCACCTGTCCACTCATCATTTGCTGAAATTTATCATGCAACTCCTTATTCATCATGTTCTCCCAGTCAGTCTCGTCGGCTTGAGATCCTGCCATGGCTAGCAGCAATAGAAACACACAAGAATATGATCCTACAGACTGCTAACAAGAGGTGGTGGTGGGTGTCACAAATCCGTCAAGCAAATCTCAAATTCTTACCAGTTCTTACCCAGCAGGAGGCGGTGATCGGCACCCGTCGTAGTCAGAACTCTCAAAGCTTGGATAGAGCGATTACTAGGGAAAATCAAACGCACGATGTAGATGTATGTGGAGCTGGTAAGGCTTATAATATGGTAGCAAAAAGGGTCAGCAATAATCAATTCAGAGATGCAGAGTTGAATAAACGCTCAACGACGGTACTGTGCTGGTCATAGGCTAGACCGTGCTAGAGACGCGAGCCTAGAACACTAACAAAATCACGGCGCTGCACGTAAACAAGGGAAAAGCACACTCTAGAACTTTTTTTGCTCTGTTTTTTTTATTTTTTTAGCACTCCTTTTTTTGCGCTCTTATTTTTTTATTGCAAAAAATCACTATAATGGCGAGTGTCTCAAAACTCTTCACTCGTCAAACTAACAGGATGGGCACGAATTTTTTTTTTGACTTTTTTTTAGAAATCAGGGCAGCAACAACGAAAAAGTGCGACAAAAAATCACTATGATGGCACGTGGCTCAAAAGACTCAGAAAACACAAAATGAAAACTAGACGGATCTCGAAAACAAACCTAATATGAAAAGACCTCAGATTGGTGGTTGACAGGCAGATATATATGTGGACTCGGATTGATGGTGGACAAGCGGATGTATATGTGGACTCGGATTGGTGGTGGACAAGCGAATGTATATGTGGACTCGGATTGGTGGTGGACAGGCGGATGTATATGGCAGCGGTAAGGAATATGTTGGTGGTGGTGGTATGTGGTAGGAATGATGACGATGGTGTCTGGCCGCTGAAGCTCTTGGCCTTCTGTTGGTGCAGATCCTGGCGGGTGCACAGGCGCCAGATGTCCGGCCCTTGGCCCGGATGTTCGGCCGCTGTAGCATCAGAAACTTCGTCTTCTTCCGTCGTCGCTTCCACGCTTCCCTCTCAGATGGTATAGTTGTACCTTGGCGCTTGCACTCCTCCTCGTCATTCGTAGTGTTCCAACAATACCTATGCATGCACACGAGTGGAGTGTCAAGTAGTATACCATCCTCGAAGGGGTCATGTGAGCACGTGTAAAGGAGATGATTCACCTTTGGGTATGTGAAGTAGATGTCGCATGTGTCAGTCGCCAAACAGACTCTTGACATGGTGATGTCCATAGGATGCTCCGCATCATCTCCCCTCCCTTGGGAAAGATCCGACCTCGGATCAAAATCCAAATCACCATGGGAAAGAGATGGCGTCATCGTGTAGGAGTGGTCGATCACCAAGTTCTCGTCATCTTGAAGCTCGAAATGGGCACTCTCCAATGTCGTACCATCTTGGGATTCCTTTAAAAGTAGCAAAGACAACAAATACTTCGAAAAACAAATGTGGTTAGCGTTAGTGCAGATCCAAGCATTCAAGAGGTGCTTCACCAAACAAGTGTCGTCATCATGCAAAGCATATGGTTTGACAAAGGATTGTGACATGGCATATAAGCATATAAATTGAGCACAATCAAAGATATCATGGGGACAAGCATGTATATGTGAGGTAGTGATGCAAATATGTGTAACAAGAGAATAAGCATCTACATCAAGATCATAGCAAGCTTGGGAAAATTGCTCAACGAAAGGATTATGGTAGGCATAGGAATCATTCACAACACCAAATAAAGTGAAGTGTCTAAACACATGGTCAAGTGCAAGACAATCCAAGCATAATGTGCATGTGGTGTAGTGAATATTGTTTGGCACTCAACACAATGGAGAGAGGAATTGTTCATCATGTGTGAGGCAATCAAGGCAAACATGTAGCAATCAATGGGACATGGCATATGTGAAGTGATGACATTGTTGCAACCAAACATATGATAGGAGCAAGTAATCCAAGAATTGGATGCAACACACAAGGCATATATATCATGACACATGGAACAGTGAAAATGACAAGTCGAAGGAAGATCTCTAACATGTGTGCAATCAAGTGGTCCAAGATGAACAATAAGTCTCATGGTGCAAGCAACACAAGTGGTTTGATCTGTCATATCCATGCTCAAGAAAGATGTCACCTTGTAGGCATGTCCTTGTGCGTCCTTCACAATGCCGAAGTATAAGCAAGTGCATTGTAGAATCGTCATGGTAGAAGGTGGTTCGCTCTCAAGAGCTCGGATGATCAACTCATGTGAAGTGGAAGTTGACATGCAGTCCAAGTATCCTACACATGCACACAACAAAAGAAAGAACGTATGCGCATGGTAGATAAACACATCATCCATCATGATGGTTCTCTTCTCTTGCACATAACTATTAGAAGCACAAGTGCATGAATAATATGATGCAATAACGGCAATATTCATGGCACTAGGTATATAGTGCAAAGAGGTAAGACAAGCATGCTTCACAAGAGAAATGTCAAAATCTCCAAATATATGTGAGAATGCTATGGGGGCAATCTCATGAGCAAGAGTAGAAGCATTGTTGCACTCAATACATGGAAAATCGTCTAACATGAGAGTGGCAACACATGGAGATATATGACAAGGTGCAATAACAATCATGTGCAAAGCATGTAAATGGTTGTCACCAACTGCATGAAGTGAGCAAGTATGAATCATTGGTGATGCAACATAAGAAAGCATAGTAATCAAGTCGTGCAAGCTAGTAGTGCGAAGATGCAACATACGAGAGGAAATCATGGCAATCATGTCATGTTGGAAAATAATAGGCATAGGCAATAAACATGACATATCGCAAGCACGAACACAAAGCAAGATCATAGTATCATCATAGGAATGGGTCATAGATGGAACATGGCAATAACAAGCAATATCTCCACCAAGCTTGCAAATACACATACAAGTATAAGAATCAATCATCATGTGTAATGCAAAGCATGGGTCACGAATGCATGGCAAAGGCATAGTAATGAGCATATCATGCAAAGTGAACATGGCAAGATGGACATATAATATATAATGGACAATAACCCATAGCCAAGTGAGGGACATGTAGAAGAAATGCGCGAAGTCTTTGCGCGAAGAGAGCGGTGGGAAAGACAATCCATGGGATCCCAAGTCACCATTGCTCTCTAGAGCTCGTTTTGTCAACTCATGGGATTGTGAGGTTGACAAGTATTCGTGGGTACCTTTCTCATTCCACTCATGTGGTGTAGGTGAGGTGGGAAAGACCAAATGGTGGTCATCTTCATCTTGATGGAACCATGTGGGGGGTGCATCACATTCCACCATGGCCATCGTCTTGTCCAAAGGTAGGACGAAGTCGTCGAGAATCACCGCGTCATCATATAAGGGACCTACAACCAAATGAGAAGACACAATAGAGGTAGAGGTCAAGTCTTTAGTTATGAAAGTGGCCTCACATGACCTATCAACTATCTCACTCTCTCTATGTGGTGGTTCACTCACTCCCTCAAAATAGGTGCACTCAAACTCACATATGGTGGAGTCACTCATCTCACTCAAGTGGTGGGGGTTGTGGCTCTCCTCACATGTGAATTGTGGCAACACATATATGGGGCTAGTGGTGAAGTCACTCTCACTCTCAATATGGTGGCACAAGTCACTCAAGTCATCATACGTCGCCGTGGTCGAAGGGAAAATCCCATGCTCAACCATCTCGTTGTTGTTGCCATTGATGAACGCCGAAGATGGCACATCATCACTCTCGCCTCCTAAGATGGAAGTATCATCCTTGCTCGCCACCTCGCCGCTCGCCTCCAAAGCTTGATCCTTGAGGGTCTCCGTAGTCGTACTTGTCGCCGCACCATCTTGAAAAAGAGTCAAAGTAGACTCAGCATCATCAATGCCACAAAGAGGGATGGCGGTGAAGTCGAACTTGGGAGCACCGTCTTGGAGCTCGTCGGGCTTGGACATCTTGGTGGAACTATCATCATGCTCGCCTTCTTGGAGCTTGGTCTTCGAGAAGTGTGCTTGGGTTGGAGAAGCCTTGGCCTTTATGAGTTCTTGTTCCGCCTTGAGAGCACAAATGTAGTTGTCGTCGAGGGACTTGTAGTTCTCGAGGAAGATTGTCTTGGAGATGTCATTGTGCAATCCCATCATAAAGTGGAACTTCATCGAAATGGGGTCATCCACGCCGGCTCGTCGCAAGGCTTTCTTCATCTCCTTGAAGTACTCGTCGATGGACTTGGATCCTTGGATGGTGTTCTCCAATTGGCGTTGAAGTTGTTTCGTGTAGGTTGGGGGACGAAGTCATGCCGCAAAGCTCTCTTCGTCTTGGGCCAACTCATGTCGTAAGTCTCCGAAGGTGTGTGAAGCCACCATGTGGACACGTAGTCGTGGAAGTTCCTTGTGGCGCACTTCACTTGATCTTCGGGAGGAACTTGATGTAGCTTGAGGTAGTCGTCCATCAAACGCTCCCACTCGAGATACTCCTCGGGTTCTTGAGTCCCATAGAAAGGAATCTCATGGTCGATGTCGAGGTCGTAGTAGCTCGTGGAAGTCATGGACTTGAGCTTGGGGAGCTTCTCCTGAAGTGCTTGTGGGCGAAGATGCCGTATGTCCGTAGGCGAAGATGCCTTGAAGTCGCTTGGCGAAGATGCCAAGGGCAACGGTGAAGTCGTTGAGCGCTTGTTGGTGTTGAGCTCTTGACCTTCATATTCATGGTGGTGATGGTGTCGATGCCGATGTGACCTTGCCGGAGATGGTAGCTCGGAGGCATGTGCTCTTGAGCGTCTTCTCGAAGATGAGGAAGACCGCTTGTAGGACTTGATGAGGGCTTTGATCTCGTCCATTTGAGCTTGCATCTTGGCGTCGGTGGAGTTTTGCATGGCATTGAACTCGTCGTTGTTGTTGTAGACCAAGGATGAAATGCCTTGCCTATCCATCACAAGACTCGAGCAAATATGAGTGGGAGAAAGAGAAGAACAAATACCAAATGTACCTTGACCGAAGTTGAAAGTGGATCAATGATCACTCCAATGTAGACAAGGAAATAGCACAATTGGTACCAATTCTTGTCGGTTTCTCACACCTACACACATAAGGCTTATGGTGGAGCTCAGTGAGGATAGTGGCACAAAAATTTGATGCAAAATGTTAGCAAGAGTCAATAATGTTGAAAGAGATTCACAAATTTGCAAGTGAAACAAGTAGACCAATAGCAATGAATGGCACATGGAAACACACACACGGATAGATAAATGGGGTCATGCAACCATGGAATGAGCTCAAAATGTGGAATCCATGGAAAATGCTCTTGTTGCACAACTCTAGAGAGACGCTAGCATGATTGCTCAATAGGCGGATACGACACTTGTGCACAACCTATAGGAGACAAAAATGCAACGACTTTTATCCCAAGTATGCTATGTATATGATGTTCCGGTGGTATGATCCAAGATGATCGGATATGAAAATCTTATATGCAATGTGGTATGATGCTATGGCACTTGCTTACAAGCTTCTTTGCTCTTTCTCTTTTGCTTAAAAGCTTATTCTCCTTTCTTTTTTTGTATGGCCAGTATACGAAATGCACAAACCAAGATAGCAATTGGGTATATACGGGAACAATCTTGTGACACAAGGGATGATATGGTACCAATATGATATGGTATGTATGCAATGTATGGTGTAGATCACTAATGTGCACAAGTAAAGTTGCTGGCAATACTCAAAGGCTAGTCTCGATAGGTAAGTGACGCAAAATGGGCTAGGGGTTAACAATGCAATGACAAGGGAATGTACAATGGAGGGATACCACGATACCCACATGATATGGAGGTTACCGTCCATGTCGATGATGAGTGGCGGTGATCTTGATGGATATACCAAGATGATGGGGACTCGTCCCTAAGTAGCCGAAACACCTTAGGAAACGAAAAAACCGTGAACTCAAAATCTCAAATGTCAAATGGTGGTACCTGGATGCGGTGGTGGTTGCGGAAGTGCAATGATGGGTTGCGGAGTACAGAATGCAGAAATGGAGGGTAAGGTGGTGGACTATACATGGTGTCGGGGTTGGAAGCATGGTCCCTAAGTAGCCGGAACACCTTAGGAGACACAACTCACAACACAAACAAAATTGTGTTAAGTTGCGGTGGCAGAAGTGTATTGTGGGTAAACCTATGCGGGAGTTATGGTGGTGGTGGTGGTTGATGAAGAAGCAATCGTCCCTAAGTAGCCTAAACACCTTAGGAGACTCGACTCACTCCTCAAGCAACCACTAATGCTATAAGGTACAAAATTGGTTAGGTTGCGGAAGTCGGTGGTGGTTATGCGTAGGTTGTGGTGGAAGCCCTAGGAAAAGATGCCAAAGTTCCAAAAATTTGATGGAGTCAAATGGTTATGGTAGTATTTTTTTTGGAAGGGGGGTGTCAAGAGCTTCAAAACTAGCTAAAGAACGCGAAAATCGGACTCTGGATGAATTAGTTATGGACAAAACGTTGAAACAGAGATGGCTGAGACGTCAGGGGCCGGACATCCGGGCTCGGGGCCGGAAATCCAGGACCTGATGTCCAGAACCGTGCAAATTTGGTGCTCTAGGAGCCGGATGTCCGGCCAGGGACCCGGATGTCCGGCCCGATGGCCCGGATGTCCGTCCTTTGGCCCGGATGTCCGGCCCGACGAATCTAGATCTCGTTTGGGGCGGAAATTTTCGAATTGGGGGTGGAAATGGATGATTCCAAGGGCAAAAATTGATGGATTTTGTGGATGGGAAGTGGAGAAAAGTGGGGAGAAGCTAGATCTACTCAAGACAACATCAAACCAACAAATCACAAAAAATGGGCTATTTTTTGTGGGGATTTTCGAAATTAGGGAAGAACACAATAAAATTATGCTAGAAAACTACGAGGAGAGGCTCCGAAATCATGATCAACCTGGCTCTGATACCAAGAAGATGTAGGGTAGAACCCTAATCGGCTGATCTTTCACGAAAGGAGCGGATCCCGCGATGAACACGAAGAACACGAGGGGAATCATGAGGGGAAACACGAGAGAAACACTAAAACCAACAAGAATGATCACACATGTGCTAGATCCTCGAAACACAAAGAGATATACAAGATCCACGATGAACAAGGGATGATACAAAGGGTAACCGGTTCTTCTTCGTGAGGAGGTCTTGAATCCAAGGTGGATCTTCTCCGTAGAGGGGCCACGGTCTCTCTTGTGGAGTAGATCCGATATGGATGAGCGAAGCTCTATTTCTCAAATGAGCTATCACAACGCTGACCCTAACTAGGAGGAGGGGGAGTAGTATATATAGTCTAAGCCACAAAGGGGTAAGTGGTAAAGAGGGATACATGGGCCTTCGGCCCGACTCTACGCGCAGGTAGGCGCTGGAGGTCCGGGCTGGGGGCTGGATGTCCGGCTGTTCATGAGACGCCAGATGTCCGGGGCACTGGCCGGATGTCCGGCCTGGCGGTGGCCGAATATGTTCTTCTCTGGATAGGCGTCGCCAGATTTCCGGGGTTGGTCGCCAGATGTCCGGGCGTTGCTGAGGCGCTGGATGTCCGGGCTGGCGCCGGATGTCCGGCCGCTGAAGATCTTGGCCTTCTGTTGGTGCAGATCCTGAGCGGCTGCACAGGCGCCGGATGTCCGGCCCTTGGCCCCGATGTCCAGCCGCTGTAGCATTAGCAACTCCGTCTTCTTCCGTCGTCGCTTCCACGCTTCCCTCACGGATGGTGTAGTTGTACCTTGGCGCTTGCACTCCTCGTCGTCGTCCGTAGTGTTCCGACAATACCTATGCATGCATGCCAGTGGAGTGTCAAGTAGTATACCATCCTCGAAGGGGTCAAGTGAGCACGTGTAAAGGAGATGATTCACCTTTGGGTATGTGAAGTAGATGTCACATGTGTCACTCGCCAAACAGACTCTTGACATGGTGATGTCCATAGGATGCTCCGCATCAGAGTGGCTAGGCGATGCCCTGGTCACCCCTGCCAGGACCAGAGGAATGCGGCAGGAGGGACACTGGCAGGGAAGACGAAGCCGGAGTACGTGAGGAAGTCTGCCGGGGTCCAGTTGGTAGAAGAGGAGTTGACTAGGCCAAGCACCCCTGGAAAATCGCTCTGCCAGGGGTCCAGCTGTAGATGGTGGTGCTGCCGGCACCTAGCTGGCGGTAACAATGCATCCGACGCTCAGCGGAGTCCAAGTAGTCGGCTTCATGCTTGATGACCGGGGGCTCGGTGCCGTCGTCTTCGCCGCCAGTGTCCTCTTCGTTGCTGTCGCTCGAGGGGGAGCTTTCGTGATAGAGGCAAAGGTGTCACGTCTTTTGATGAGATGGTGGCTATCGTTTTAGAGGAAGTCGACTTTGACGATCCGACTACGAACGTGCGAGGACGTCGCGTCTTAGCAATCGCTAAACCAACTCCGAGGGGTTATTGACCACGCTGGAGCACGATCAACCTGACAACGTGAGCCTGTTTCCTGCGAGCAAACAAAGAACAAGCAAGAAACTGAGATTGCAATCTGGATATTGCGAATATAAGATGAAAGATTTATTGATCAAGGTGGGATTCTGTGATGTCTTGATCTGGTCACTGGACACAAACGAAGTACGCGAAGTTGCAGCTATGGCGAACTTTTAATCTAAACAAAACCCAAAGTCTAAACGACGCCCTAAGGGGCGTATATATGGAGGAAGAGGGGAGGATTTAGTGGCCCTTGGAGGAGGGGTCCGAAACCAACCCTAACTCTTGTTTCCCCACACATCCGGACTCTAAAAACAGCCTATACTTAAGTATTTCGAAAATACATGGGCCTGGCCCAATAATAAGGTGACGCAACACCTAAAATAGCCTCTGGAGGAAATTTATGAAGTGGCATCTTGTATATTTTGTCCAAGGCTTCATGCACTCCTTATGGTGGCTTCAATGTCCTGAAATCATCACTTGTAACTCCGTTCTTGATCCCCTTGCGCATGCCATCATCTCCATGCTTGAACTTGCTCCAAGGTTCATCTTTCTTGTCCAAGCTAGGCACTTCATTTGTAAGCAAAACAAATGTATCCAATTTAGGCAGCATCATATTCTCATGAACATTAGAATCGTTACCAAGAAACGAAAGTACCTGATAATTCAATTGGCGTGCGCGAGCTCTAGTAATTGGTCCAGTATGTATAGCAGCAGGGGTTGTGGGTGTAACAATGGTATTGATGTCCTCATCATCCTCCCCTTCTTGAAATGAAGTCGACCTCGACGAAAGTTCATTGTCCTCACCCAAATAAGGCTTCAAATCTGCAATGTTAAAAGTGGGACTAACCCCAAAATATGCAGGCAACTCAATTTTATATGCATTATCATTTATTTTCTCTACCACCGACCATCAGCACGTGACATTAGCTTTGATTTGCGCAAATTAGGAAATCTATCCTAACGCAAATGTAACCAAACAAGATCTCCCGGTGCAAACACAACATGTTTTCTACCCTTATCTCCAACAAGTTTATATTTAGCATTCATACGCTCAATGTTTTCCTTAGTTAACTCATGCATTTTTAAAATCAATTCAACACGTTCTTTAGCATCAAAATTAACCTTCTCCGAAGATGGAAGAGGCAACAAATCAATAGGTGCACGAGGTAGGAAATCGTACACAAAATATCAAAAGGGCACATCTTAGTAGTAGAATGTAATGAGAGATTATAAGCAAATTCAATATGAGGCAAGCATTCTACCCACATTTTCTTGTTATTCTTCAAAACAACCCTAAGCATAGTAGACAATGTTCTATTGACTACTTCAGTTTGTCCATCAGTTTGGGGGTGACAAGTAGTACTAAAAAGTAGTTTAGTCCCCAACTTAGCCCATAAACATCTCCAAAAGTGGCTAAGAAATTTAGTATCACGATCTGAAACAATAGTATTTGGCACACCATGCAAGCGAATAATTTCACGAAAGAAGAAATCAGCAACATTAACAACATCATCGCTTTTATGACATGGTATAAAGTGTGCCATTTTCGAGAAGCTATCCACGACAACAAATATGCTATCCCTCCCCTTCTTTATTTGAGGTAAACCTAAAACAAAGTCCATAGATATATCCTCCCAAGGAACACTAGGTACAGGCTAAGGCATATATAAACCATGAGGATTGAGTCGTGACTTACCTTTTTGACATGTAGTGCAGCGAGCAACAAAACGCTCAACATCCCGTCTCATATTTGGCCAAAATAAATGTGTAGCAAGTACATCCTTTGTCTTCTTGACGCCAAAGTGTCCCATTAATCCTCCTCCATGCGCCTCCTGCAACAACAAAAGATGAACTGAGCTAGCTGGAATGCATAGCTTGTTAGCACGAAACACAAATCCATCGTTAAGAACGAACTTGTTCCAAGTTCTCCCTTCCTTACAATTTTGCAATACATCTTTAAATTCAGCATCATGCACATATTGATCTTTGATGGTCTCCAAATCAAATATTTTAAAGTCAAGTTGTGAAAGCATAGTATAACGACGAGACAATGCATCAGATATAACATTTTATTTACCCTTCTTATGTTTAATGACATAATGGAAAGTCTCAATGAATTCAATCCATTAAGCATGTCTACGGTTCAGTTTTGCTTGACTTTTAATGTGTTTCAAAGATTCATGATCAAAATGTATAACAAATTCCTTGGGCCATAAATAATGTTGACATGTTTCTAAGGTCCGAACAAGAGCATATAATTCTTTATCATAAGTAGAATAGTTCAAACTAGGCCCACTCAATTTTTCAGAAAAGTATGCAATAGGTTTGCCATCTTGTAATAACAAACCTCCTAATCTAATTCCACTAGCATCACATTCAAGCTCAAAAGTCTTATTGAAATCAGGAAGTTGGAGTAAAGGAGCATGCGTCAACTTATCTTTTAATACCGTGAAGGCTTCTTCCTGTGCGGTACCCCAAACAAAAGGCACATCCTTCTTTCTAAGCTCGTTGAGAGTTGCAACAATGGTGCTGAAATCTCTCACAAAACGCCTATAGAAACCAGCGAGGCCAAGGAAACTCCTCACTTGTGTGACCGTTTTGGGTTGCGGCCAACTCTCAATAGCTTTAGTATTGGCTTTATCAACTTCAATTCCCTATGGAGTAACAACATAGCCAAGAAAAGATACTCGGTCGGTGCATAAGGTGCACTTTCCAAGGTTACCAAACAAACGTGCATCACGTAGAGCAATAAAAACATCACGTAAATGTTCCAAATGTTCCTCCAAAGATTTGCTATAAATCAATATGTCATCAAAGTAAACTACCACAAATCGTCCAATGAAAGCACGTAAAACTTTGTTCATTAATCTCATGAAAGTACTAGCTGCATTAGTTAACCCAAAAGGCATGACTAACCACTCATATAATCCAAACTTAGTTTTAAATGCTGTTTTCCATTCATCTCCCAATTTCATACGAATTTGATGGTATCCACTATGCAAATCAAATTTGGAGAATATTGTAGAGCCACTCAATTCAGCAAGCATATCATCTAGCCTAGGAATAGGATGACGATAACGAATAGTAATATTATTAATGCCTCTACATTCAACGCACATACGCGACGTACCATCCTTTTTCGGCACTAAAATGATAGGAACAGCACAAGGACTAAGGGATTCGCGTATATACCTTTGTCGAGAAGTTCTTGTACTTGACACATAATCTCCTTCGTCTCCTCTGGATTGGTACGGTATGGGGCACGGTTGTCTAATGATGCACCGGGAATTAAGTCAATTTGATGCTCAATCCCTCTAATAGGTGGTAATCCCGGTGGCATGTCTTGTGGAAAGACGTCTGCGAACTCCTGTAAAATGTTAGTGACAACAGGAGGCAAAGAGGAACGCACGCCCTCGAATGAAAATAATGCCTCTTTGCACACAAAAGCATAGCAAACAAATTTGCTAAAATCTAGATCATCAATATCAGATTTGGTGGCAAGTAAACATGCACTTTTCAATTTAATTTCAGAAACAACACTAGATGGTTTATTATTAGGCTTCATTTGTTGCTCAAATTCTTTTGCCACAATATGATTTTCACTCTTATTGTTCTCCTGTTTTGCTTTATTAGCTCTATTAATATCATCTTTCAAAATGGAATCAGGAGTCATAGGAAGCAAAGTAATATTATTATCCTTATGAACAAGAGTATACTGATTGTTTCTACCATGGTGTACAAATTTTTTATGAAATTTCCATGGTCTACCAAGTAATAAGGAACATGCTTGCATAGGTACCACATCACAATCAACATAATCAGCATATGTAGAGATACTAAAATGCACACGAACAGTACGTGTTACCTTAACCTTGCCGCTGTTGTTTGAACCATTGGATGTAGTAGGGATGTGGATGTGGTCTTGTGGTGAGAGATGGCTTCTCCACCATCTCCATGCTAGCCAAGTTATTGCAGCTCCCTCCATCTATGATGACGCGAGCAGAACGTTCCTTCAAAACTCCCTTTGTATGGGACAAATTATGCCTCTGATTTTGCTCAGCTTGTGTAACCTGCACACTCAAAACACGTTGAGCAACTAAATATTCAAACTTGTAAGCATCTTCAGCAGCCATGTATTGCCTCTCACGATCAGAATCCTCTCCACCATGTTCTTCATGTGTAATAAGAGCCAAAGTCTCCTCATCATAGTCACTAGCGGACTCATACCCACCATCCTCAGTAACAATCATCACACGATGAGATTTGCATTCTCTCAAAAAATGTCCTCTTCCCTTACAACGACGACAAATAATATCACTTGTGTGCCCTGTTGATGCCTTGGAAGAAGAGGAACTTTGTGCAGGCCCAGCAGGTGTGCTCTTGGCAGATAGTGGTGGTTGTGCTTGCTTTCTTGTATCACGGCTGGAGGTGGCACCTGATGGAGGTACTGGTGCAGTGGAAATAGAGGATGCATGTGGTGTCCACGATGAAGATTGACCTGCAGAAAAGTTAGTTCGCGCCAATGCCTGTCGATCCTGCACTTCACGTTGAGCTTTACAAGCAAGATGGAATAAACGAGTGATATTAGTATACTTCTTATACTCTAGAATGGTCTGAATCTCTCTATTTAATCCACCCATAAAACGTGCAAGCATAGCTTCATTCTCCTCAACAATACCACATCTAATCATCCTAGTTTGTAATTCCTGATAATATTCTTCTACATAATTTTTTCCTTGTCTTAAACACTGCAATTTTTGAAGTAATTCACGTTGATAATATGGTAGAACCCAACGAGTACGCATAGCAGTTTTCAAAGCAGCCCAAGTAGCTGGAATAGGATATAATCTACAATGTTTAGACCACCAAACACATGCAAAGCTAGTGAAAGCACAAACAGCAGCAGGAACACGTCTCTCCTCAGGGTATTGTAAACATGTAAATCGTTGTTCAGTTTCTAACTCCCAAGTAGGATATATATCAGGAACATATCTACCCTCAAATGGTGGAATGTTCAATTCCAGTTTAAGGAGATGGTCATGATCACGTACCTGAGGTGGTTGTGCAGCCCTACCATTGCGATGATATGCATGAGGATGACCTGGTGGCGATGGTGCTGGTGGTTGTACGTAGTTCTGATTTTGATCGACCTCATCCTCGTAATGGTCTCGTGCCTTAGCAATCGCTAAACCAACTTCTGAGGGTTATTGACCACGCCGGAGCACGATCAACCTGACCACGTGGGTCTATTTCCTGCGAGCAAACAAAGAACAAGCAAGAAACTGAGATTGCAATCTGGATATTGCGAATAAAAGATGGACACAAACGAAGTACGCGAAGTTGCAACTATGGCGAACTTTTAGTCTAAACAAAAACCAAAGTCTAAACAATGCCCTAAGAGCTGTATATATGGAGGAGAGAGGGGGGAATTTCGTGGCCCTTGGAGGAGGGGTGCGAAACCAACCCTAACTCTTGTTTCCCCACACATATGGACTCTAAAAACAGCCTATACTTAAGTATTTCGAAAATACATGGGCCTGGCCCAATAATAAGGTGACGCAGCACCTAGAATAGCCTCTGGACGAAATTTATGAAGTGACATCTTGTATATTTCGTCCAAGGCTTCATGCACTCCTTATGGTGGCTTCAAAGTCCTGAAATCATCACTTGTAACTCCGTTCTTGATCCCCTTGCGCATGCCATCATCTCCATGCTTGAACTTGCTCCAAGGTTCATCTTTCTTGTCCAAGCTAGGCCCTTCATTTGTAAGCAAAACAAATGTATCCAATTTAGGTAGCACCATATTCTCATGAGCATTAGAATCGTTACCAAGAAACGCAAGTACCTGATAATTCAATTGGCGTGCGCAAGCTCTAGTAATTGGTCCAATATGTATAGCAGCAGGGGCTGTGGGTGTAACAATGGTATTGATGTCCACATCATCCTCCCCTTCTTGAAATAAAGTCATCCTCGACGAAAGCTCGTCTTCCTCACCCAAATAAGGCTTCAAATCTGCAATGTTAAAAGTGGGACTAACCCCAAAATCTACAGGCAACTCAAGTTTATATGCATTATCATTCATTTTCTCTAACACCTTAAAAGGACCATCAGCACGTGGCATTAGCTTTGATTTGCGCAAATTAGGAAATCTATCCTTGCGCAAATGTAACCAAACAAGATCTCCGGGTGCAAACACAACATGTTTTCTACCCTTATCTCTAGCAAATTTATATTTAGCATTCATACGCTCAATGTTTTCCTTAGTTAACTCATGCATTTTTAAAATCAATTCAGCACGTTCTTTAGCATCAAAATTAACGTTCTCCGAAGATGGAAGAGGGAACAAATCAATAGGTGCACGAGGTAGTAAACCATACACATTTTCAAAAGGGCACATCTTAGTAGTAGAATGCAATGAACGATTATAAGCAAATTCAATATGAGGCAAGCATTCTTCCCACATTTTCTTATTATTCTTGAAAACAGCCCTAAGCATAGTAGACAATGTTCTATTGACTAGTTCAGTTTGTCCATCAGTTTGGGCGTGACAAGTAGTACTAAAAAGCAGTTTAGTCCCCAACTTAGCCCATAAACATCTCCAAAAGTGGCTAAGAAATTTAGTATCACAATCTGAAACAATAGTATTTGGCACACCATGCAAGCGAATAATTTCACAAAAGAACAAATCAACAACATTAACAACATCATCGCTTTTATGACATGGTATAAACTGTGCCATTTTCGAGAACCTATCCACGACAGCACATATGCTATCCCTCCCCTTCTTTGTTCGAGGTAAACCTAAAACAAAGTCCATAGATATATCCTCCCAAGGAACACTAGGTACAGGCAAAGGCATATATAAACCATGAGGATTGAGTCGTGACTGAGCTTTTTGACATGTAGTGCAGTGAGCAACAAAACGCTCAACATCCCGTCTCATCTTTGGCAAAAAGAAATGTGTAGCAAGTACGTCTTCCGTATTCTTCACACCAAAGTGTCCCATTAGTCCTCCTCCATGCGCCTCCTGCAACAAAAGACGAACGGAACTAGCTGGAATGCATAGCTTGTTAGCACAGAACACAAATCCATCATTGACGACGAACTTGTTCCACGTTCTTCCTTCTTTACAATTCTGCATTACATCTTTAAAATCAGCATCAAGCACATATTGATCTTTGATGGTCTCCAAACCAAATATTTTGAAGTCAAGTTGTGAAAGCATAGTATAGAGACGAGTGAATGCATCAGCAATAACATTTTCTTTACCCTTCTTGTGCTTAATAACATAAGGGAAAGTCTCAACGAATTCAACCCATTTAGCATGTCTACAATTCAGTTTAGCTTAACTTTTAATATGTTTCAAAGATTCATGATCAGAATGTATAACAAATTCTTTGGGCCATAAATAATGTTGCCATGTCTCTAAAGTTCGATCAAGAGCATATAATTCTTTATCATAAGTGGAATAATTCAGACTAGGCCCACTCAATTTTTCAGAGAAGTATGCAACAGGTTTGCCATCTTGTAATAACACACCTCCTAATCCAATTCCACTAGCATCACATTCAAGCTCAAAAGTCTTACTAAAATCAGGAAGTTGGAGTAAAGGAGCATGTGTCAACTTATCTTTCAATACCGTGAAGGCTTCTTCCTGTGCGGTACTCCAAACAAAAGGCACATCCTTCTTTGTAAGCTCATTGAGAGGTGCAACAATGGTGCTGAAATCACTCACGAAACGCCTATAGAATCCAGCAAGGCCAAGAAAACTCCTTACTTGTGTGACCATTTTGGGCTGCGGCCAACTCTCAATAGCTTCAATCTTGGCTTTATCAACTTCAATTCCCTGTGGAGTAACAACATAGCCAAGAAAAGATACTCGGTCGGTGCAGAAGGTGCACTTCCCAAGGTTACCAAACAAACGTGCATCATGTAGAGCAATAAAAACAACACGTAAATGTTCCAAATGTTCCTCCAAAGATTTGCTATAAATCAGTATATCATCAAAATAGACTACCACAAATCATCCAATGAAAGCACGTAAAACTTCGTTCATTAGTCTCATGAAAGTACTAGGTGCATTAGTTAACCCAAAAGGCATGACTAACCACTCATATAAACCAAACTTAGTTTTAAATGCCATTTTCCATTCATCTCCCAATTTCATACGAATTTGATGGTATCCACTACGCAAATCAACTTTGGAGAAAATTGTAGAGCCACTCAATTCATCGAGCATATCATCTAGCCTAGGAATAGGATGATGATAACAAATAGTAATATTATTAATGCCTCTACAATTAACACACATACGCGACGTACCATCCTTTTTAGGCACTAGTATAATAGGAACAACACAAGGACTAAGAGATTCGCGTATGTAACCTTTGTCGAGCAGCTCCTATACTTGACGCATAATCTCCTTCGTCTCCTCTGGATTGGTACGGTATGGTGCACGGTTGGGTAATGATGCACCGGGAATTAAGTCAATTTGATGCTCAATCCCTCGAATAGGTGGTAATCCCGGTGGCACGTCTTGTGGGAAGACGTCAGCGAACTCCTGCAAAATGTTAGTGACAACAGGGGGCAAAGAGGAAGGCACATCCTCAAATGAAAATAATGCCTCTTTGCACACAAGAGCATAGCAAACAGATTTGCTGAAATCAAGCTCATCAATATCAGATTTCGTGGCAAGTAAACATGCACTTTTCAATTTAATTTTAGAAGCAACACTAGATGGTTTATTATTAGGTTTCATTTGTTGCTCAAATTCTTTTGCCACAATCTGATTTTCACTCTTATTTTTCTCCTGTTTTGCTTTATTAGCTCTATTAATATCATCTTTCAAAATGGATTCAGGAGTCATAGGAAGCAAAGTAATATGGCTATACTTATGAACAAGAGTATACTGATTGTTTCTACCATGGTGTACAATTTTTTTTATCAAATTGCCATGGTCTACCAAGTAATAAGGAACATGCTTGCATGGGTACCACATCACAATCAACATAATTAGCATATGTAGAGATACAAAAATGCATATGAACAGTACGTGTTACCTTAATCTTGCCGCTGTTATTGAACCATTGGATGTAGTAAGGATGTGGATGTGGTCTTGTGGTGAGAGATAGCTTCTCCACCATCTCCATGCTAGCCAAGTTTTTGCAGCTCCCTCCATCTATGATGACGCGAGCAGAACGTTCCTTCACAACTCCCTTTGTATGGAACAAATTATGCCTTTGATTTTGCTCAGGTTGTGTAACCTGCACACTCAAAACACGTTGAGAAACTAAACATTCATACCTGTCAGCATCTTCAACAGCCATGTATTGCGTCTCATGATCAGAATCATCTCCACCATGTTCTTCATGTGTAATAAGAGCCAAAGTCTCCTTATCATAGTCACTAGCGGACTCATACCCACCATCCTCAGTAGCAATCATCACACGCTGAGATTTGCATTCTCTCGCAAAATGTCCTTTTCCCTTACAACGATGACAAATAATATCACATGTGTGCCCTATTGATGCCATGGAAGAAGAAGAGCTCTGTGCAGGCCCGACAGGTGTGCTCTTAGCAGATAGTGGTGGTTGTGCCTGCTTTCTTGTATCACGGCTGGAGGTGTCACCTGATGGAGGTGCTGGTGTAGTGGAAGTAGAGGATGCACGTGGTGTCCATGATGAAGATCGACCTGCAGAAAAGTTAGTTCGCGCCAATGGATGTCGATCCTGCACTTCATGTTCAGCGTTACAAGCAAGATGGAATAAACGAGTGATATTAGTAAACTCCTTATACTCTAGAATGGTCTGAATCTCTCTATTTAACCCACCCATAAAACGTGCAAGCATAGCTTCATTCTCCTCAACAATACCACATCTAATCATGCCAGTTTGTAATTCCTGATAATATTCTTCTACATAATTTTTTCCTTGTCTTAAATGCTGCAATTTTTGAAGTAATTCACGTTGATAATATGGTGGAACCCAACGAGTACGCATAGCCGTTTTTAAAGAAGCCCAAGTAGTTGGAATAGGATATAATCTACAATGTTCAGACCACCAAACACATGCGAAGCTAGTGAAAGCACAAACAGCAGCAGGAACACGTCTCTCCTCGGGATATTGTAAACATGTAAAACATTGTTCAGTTTCTAACTCCCAAGTAAGATATATATCAGGAACATATCTACCCTCAAAAGGTGGAATATTCAATTTCAGTTTAGGAAGATGGTCATGATCTCGTACCTCATATGGTGGTGCAGCCCTACCGTTGCGATGATATACCTGAGGACGCCTTGGTGGTGGTGGTGCTGGTGGTGGCATGTAGTTCTGATTTTGATCAACCTCATCGTCGTAATGGTCCTCCACCTCTGCAGTAGCAGCATGAGTGACAGAAGCATAAACAGCGGCACCAAAATTTTGCCCAGGGTCAATGGGTACGCTCTGTGCTCGTCCCACTTGATTTGGAAAGCGACGTTGTTGTTGTTGTTGTTGTTGTTGTTGTTGTTGTTGTTGTTGTTGTTGTTGTTGTTGTTGTTGTTGTTGTTGTTGTTGTTGTTGTTGTTAAACAGGTGCGTTAGGGGCACCCGGTGGTGGTGGTGGAAGATGCGCGAGCAATTCATTAAACTTGTTATCGAGCTTTGTTTCGAACACCTTGTCCATGCCATCTATCTTCTCCATGGCCTCTTCAAATCTGTTTAGCACATCTTGCACCTGTCCACTCATCAATTGCTGAAATTTATCATGCAACTCCTTATTCGTCATGTTCTCCCAGTCAGTCTCGTCGGCTTGAGATCCTGCCATGGTTAGCAGTAATAGAAATACACAAGAATATGATCCTACAGACTGCTAACAAGAGGTGGTGGTGGGTGTCACAAATCCGTCAAGCAAATATCAAATTCTTACCAGTTCTTACCCAGCAGCAGGTGATGATCGGCACCCGTCGTAGTCAAAACTCTCAAAGCTTGGATAGAGCGATTACCAGGGAAAATCAAACGCGCAATGTAGATGTATGTGGAGCTGGTAAGGCTTATAATATGGTAGCAAAAAGGGTCAGCAATAATCAATTCAGAGATGCAGAGTTGAATAAACGCTCAACGACGGTACTATGCTGGTCATAGGCTAGACCGTGCTAGAGACGCGAGCCTAGAACACTAACAAAATCACGCCGCTGCACGTAAACAAGGGAAAAGCACACTCTAGAACTTTTTTTGCCCTGTTTTTTTTATTTTTTTAGCACTCCTTTTTTTGCGCTCTTCTCTTTTTTTTGCAAAAAATCACTATAATGGCGAGTGTCTCAAAACTCTTCACTCGTCAAACTAACAGGATGGGCACGAATTTTTTTTTGACTTTTTTTTTTAGAAATCAGGGCAGCAACAACGAAAAAGTGCGACAAAAAATCACTATGATGGCATGTGGCTCAAAAGACTCAGAAAACACAAAATGAAAACTAGACGGATCTCGAAAACAAACCTAATATGAAAAGAACTCAAATTGGTGGTGGACAGGCAGATATATATGTGGACTCAGATTGGTGGTGGACAAGCGGATGTATATGTGGACTCGGATTGGTGGTGGACAGGCGGATGTATATGTGGACTCGGATTGGTGGTGGACAGGTGGATGTATATGGCAGAGGTAAGGAATATGTTGGTGGTGGTGGTATCTGGTAGGAACGTGACGATGCTGTGACGACGGCGTGACAACTTGTGAACAAAACTCGAAACTCTAAAGCAAACTAGACGCTAAGACCAGCAACTAGACACGATGATGCAACCGCAAATTCAACAATGCAAAACCCTAAAAAGATGATGCAAAGGCTCAGATTGGTTCGGATATGATGACCTAATCCTAATTTTTTTTGGCTTTTTCGTGCACTGTAGGTATGAAGAACAGACTCAATCTAAACTATGAAAAACTGTAAAATCTCACCGAGCAACCTGGAAATCTAATACCACTTGATAGAGGCGAAGGTGTCCCGATGTTTCGATGAGATAGATATTGTTTTCTGTGGGAGTCGACTTTGACGATCCGACTAGGAATGTGCGAAGACGTCGCGCCTTAGCAATCGCTAAAACAACTTCCGAGGGTTATTGACCACGCCGAAGCACGATCAACCTGACCATGAGGGTCTATTTCCTGCGAGCAAACGAAGAACATGCAAGAAAGTGAGATTGCAATCTGGATATTGCGAATAAAAGAGAAAAGCTTTATTAATGAAGGTGGGGTTCTGTGACGTCTTTGTCTAGTCGTTGGACACAAACAAAGTACGCGAAGTTGCAGCTATGGCGAACTTTTAGTCTAAACAAAACCCAAAGTCTAAACGATGCCCTAAGGGCTGTATATATGGAGGAGAGAGGGGGGAATTTCGTGGCCCTTGGAGCAGGGGTCCGAAACCAACCCTAACTCTTGTTTCCCCACACATACAGACTCTAAAAACAACATATACTTAAGTATTTCAGAAATACATGGGCCTGGCCCAATAATAAGGTGACGCAACACCTAGAATAGCCTCTGGACGAAATTTATGAAGTGACATCTTGTATATTTCGTCCAAGGCTTCATGCACTCCTTATGGTGGCTTCAAAGTCCTAAAATCATCACTTGTAACTCCGTTCTTGATCCCCTTGCGCATGCCATCATCTCCATGCTTGAACTTGCTCCAAGGTTCATCTTTCTTGTCCAAGCTAGGCCCTTCATTTGTAAGCAAAACAATTGTATCCAATTTAGGCAGCATCATATTCTCATGAGCATTAGAATCGTTACCAAGAAACGCAAGTACCTGATAATTCAATTGGCGTGCACAAGCTCTAGTAATTGGTCCAGTATGTATAGCAGCAGGAGTTGTGGGTGTAACAATGGTATTGATGTCCTCATCATGATTACCTTGATAGCAAACGCGAGAACAACGACGAGTTGCCAAACACGGCTGAGAAGAGGGCGAAACCGTATGGATGGCTACGCAATGAAGGCAGCTTCTACCACCAACAACCGGTTGGTTCTAGAAGCTCCTAGCCTCCGCCTCCTCTTCGAAGCCTGTACCAGCAGGTGAAGGGCTAAACCTGGATATGTGGTCAATCCTCTCCGGCGGTATGCGCGATGTGGGAAGAACATCTTTGTATCCCTATTTATTTGGTGGAGAAGAAGAAAAGACATCAATTTAGAAGATAGAGAGACTGATGGAAAATCAACCGGAGGGGAGTTAATTAGGGAGATAATAAATGTGCATGCCAGCTATTGGGCTGGGATTTTCTGGGAAGCTAGCATGCAAAACGCTGTGAGCACCGGATTTATCTGACTCAACAGTGTGTCCGCAGCAGGAGACGTGCAGATGTAGCAGAAGAGCGGGTGCACGGTAGTGGCTTGATTTACCGATGATGTGGACGTGGGATCTATTTGATGATGTGGACAATGCAATGACGTGGCATATAGATGATGTGGACAGTGTGCATGGCAAGACAATAGGGAGTAGTGGGGAGCAACTTCTTAAGAATGATAGACTGGGATGTTACAAAGACCCCCTTTGTGGGAAGGATCTACCTAGATCATATCAATACCCCATCTCCATTGAATTTGGGATGGACTCTACCATGTATCTTTCCCTTTGTTGTTCATGTACCTTGTGGATCTTGTGTGTTTGATTCTCCAGTGGATGCGTGATTGGACTTGTTCTTGAGTGTTCCTCTTGTGATTTCTCCCCGTTCTTCCCCGTGTTCCTCTTGTTCTTCGTTGGATCCCCTCCAAATCATGAAAGAACGGGCCCATAGTGTTCCACCCTACATCAACAGTGCTCATCATCCTCCCAATCCTCAGTGGTCGTCGTCAGTACCTCCTTTGGGGTTGCTTCCTGCCCTGATTGGGGTTGACCTCCTCGCGAGAGAGCCCGAAGGGGGCCAGAACCATGAGGGCGGCGAGGGTAGGGCTAGCTTGATGCGCCGGGAACGGAGGCTCGGAGCAGAAGGTTTTGAAGGTGGCAAATTCCTGTAAAGGAGCAAGGGAAAAGAGCATGATTCAACCTCTAAACCCCGAAGCGGATTCTCACACTGCCTGGAAGGAGGTCGGCCAACAAAGGCCACACGGTCTGTTGTCTAGACCTCATGATGGATCGGGCCCATCCAAGAAGCTAAGGAGCATGTCAATCGCCTCGGCATCCAGCTCCTCCTAGGAGACCCGTGTGGGGTTTGTAGACCCTGTGCACTGGGACATTAGGGAGCCCCGAGCCTACAGAGGCGGGAAACAATGCACCACCGACGTTTGCACGATCTGGCCTCCGGTTAACCCACCTTTCTTTAAGTGCGCAGTGGCCTCTGCAAGAACTTTGACCTCCTAGGTTAGCTTGGAGAGCGGAGCCCATGAGAGTAACTTTTGAGGAGGCTCATTCACAAAGGCCGTCAGGTCATCGCCAAGGCCCTCCATGTAGAACCACGACTTGTGCCACTCCCAAACTGACTTTGGGAGGTCAAAGGAAGAGAAGGTGGATTTAAGGCGGAGTTGTAGGATGGCTCCCCCAAGGTCGCATATGGCACCTTTGTCGGTGCAACACACCCTGGGTCTGTTGCCCAGACTGTGCATAGACACGGGAATTAGATTACGGCACCAAGCCAAGCCAAAGTACGAGAAACCAAGATCTTTGAAGGAACAACAAGTAGATCAAGAGGACCAAGACCAGGCCAGAGAAGCAAGATACCACCGGGAGAAAAGCCTCCCTTACCGGGCAGGCGAGCTTCGTGAGGGCGGGGTCAACCCCGGAAGAGAACATCCAAGACGACTCAGCAGGGCCTTCTGGGACTCATGGAGGCAAGACCACCTCACCCAACTACTCCACCTCGACCCACATCATCAATCAATGCGGTGTCAAGCCACAAAGTGACTAAGTGGTAGTCATTCACCACATGGCAGCCTCTTTCTACAGAGGATACCTACAAGCGACACCCGTCCTGTGACATGTCAAGTAAGCAGGTGTGAAGCTGGCAAGGTAGCCCGGCAAGGCTTGCCGGGCAAGCGACGATGTGATGTTGAGCGGCGCATTTAATGCGCCTTGTCAGCCTACAGGGTTAGGTATGATAGCACTGTTTGCTATCTTATCAATGCATAATGACTACTTTGCCATTGTGGTGACCCCTTAACCTATAAAAGGAGGCCCATGGCAACCGTAGAAAGGGTTAGAAGGTTGAATCCCCACGCATTCATACGCGCATAGCCACTGCCGCCCTAGGCCACCCTGCTCGGCAAGTGTACTACGCTCCACCACCATTCTCCCACCATCAATCCACCAAAGCAGGAGTAGGGTTTTACGCCTCACGGCGGCCTGAACCTGGGTAAAATCACTCGTGTGATCTCTGCCGTGCTGCCCCATGCTCTTCTACTCTTTGTGCAACATGACACCCCCCCTGCCGAACTAGCAAGGGACCCTTGGTCCCATAGGTGGCCGTGTTTTCCCAAAACATCTTTGGCACGCTAGGTAGGGGGATCACTTGCGCGAATCTGAAAGCATGTGCAGCGTGTCATCTTCATCAATGTCTTCATCTTCGACGGTGCCATCGACCATGGCGCCCAAAAAGAAGTCCGGTGCTTCGGCTCATCCATCCATCTCGAAGGCTCCGCCACCCACGGCCGCCAATGCTGCGTGATACGTATCCAACGCATCAATAATTTATGAAGTATTCATGCCATGTTTACAATATTTTTATATGATTTTGGTATGATTTGATTAGAACTAACCCAGACTGATGTTGTTTTCAGCAGAACTACCGTGGTGTTGTTTTTGTGCACAAATAGAAGTTCTCTGAATGCAATGAAAATCAAGAGAGATTTTTTCCGGAAAATATGAAAAATACTGAAACGAAAATCTACTGGTGGGGACTCACGGGGGCCCCACAAGGGTGGGGGGTGCGCCCACCCCCCTAGGGCATGCCCCCTGCCTTGTGGACACCCCGAGGGCCCCCCTGACGTGAAATCAACGCCAACTTCTCCTATAAACACAGAAACCTCCAAAAATTAACCTAGATCAGAAGTTCCGCCGCCACAAGCCTCTATAGCCACGAGAAATCAATCTTGGCCCTCTCTGGCACCCTGCCGGAGGGGGCCATCATCACTGAAGGCTATGGAGGAGGATCTTGGAGGGGCCATCATCACCATGAAGGCCGAGGACCAGAGGGAGAACCTCTCCCCATCCCGAGGGCATGCCATGGAGGAGGAAGCACAAGGGGGAGAACCTCTCCTCCTCTCTCTTGGTGGCACCGGAGTGCCATCGGGAGGGGAATCATCGCCTCAATGATCGTCTTCATCAACATCACCATCATCATCACCATCCTCATCTCTTTTACGCGGACCACTCTCCCGCACCCCGCTGTAATCCCTACTTGAACATGGTGCTTTACGCCACATATTATGATCCAATGATGTGTTGCCATCCTCTGATGTTTTGAGTAGATATCCTTTGTCTTTAGGTTGATTGATGATATAGATTGGTATTAGTTTGTAACACCCATGATGTGGCTATACCTCCCACGTGCCGGGACACGACTAAGAGGCATAACCGCATGGTAGGCATGTCGCAAGAGGGGTAATCTTTACAGATCCCATGTACTGAATAAGAAAGGGATAACGAGTCAACTTACAATCGCCACTTCACACAATACATAAATATAACATACATCATCCAGAATACAATTAAGGTCCGACTATGGTACCAAAATAAAGAAAGACAACCCCAAATGCTAGATCCCCGATCTCCCCAACTGGGCGCCACTACTGATCATCCGGAAAGGAAACATAGTAACGACCCGAATCCTCGTCGAACTCCCACTTGAGTTTGGTAGCGTCCCCTGCACTGGCATCATCGACACCTGCATCTGTTTGAAAGTATCTGTGAGTCACGAGGACTCAGCAATCTCACACTTGCGAGATCAAGACTATTTAAGCTTAAGGGTAGGAAAGTGGTAGTGAGGTGGAGCTGCAGCAAGAACTAGCATATATGGTGGCTAACTTACGCAAAAGAGAGCGGGAAGAGAAGCAAAGCACGGTCGAGAAGCTACTAAGTGATTAAAAAGTGATCCTAAAGCTACGTACGTTCAAGCATAACACGAGACCGCGTTCTCTTCCCGGACTCCGCCGAAAAGAGACCATCACGGCTACACACGCGGTTGATTCATTTTAATTAAGTTAAGTGTCAAGTTCTCTACAACCGGATATTAACAAATTCCCATCTGCCCATAACTGCGGGCACAGCTTTTGAAAGATCAAAACCCTTCAGGGGTGTCCCAACTTAGCCCATCACAAGCTCTCACGGTCAACAAAGGATATTCCTTCTCCCAGGAAGACTCGATCAGACTCGGAGTCCCGGTTACAAGATATTTCGACAATGGTAAAACAAGACCAGCAAAGCCGCCCGAATGTGCAGATAAATCCCGATAGGAGCAGCACATATCTCGTTCTCAGGGCACACCGGATGAGCCAGACGCCGGGTTGGCATAGACCCTAGTTGCCCAGGGGGCGCCGGACATTGCTCAGGTTGGGCCAACACTTAGAGAAGCACTGGCCCGGGGGTTTAAAATAAAGATGACCCTTGAGTCCACGAAACCCAAGGGAAAAAGGCTTAGGTGGCAAATGGTAAAACCAAGGTTGGGCCTTGCTGGAGGAGTTTTATTCAAGGTGAACTGTCAAGGGGTTCCCATAACACCGAACCGCGTAAGGAACGCAAAATCAAGGAACATAACACCGGTATGACGGAAACTAGGGCGGCAAGAGTGGAAAAAAACACCAGGCATAAGGCCGAGCCTTCCACCCTATACCAAGTATATAGATGCATTAAAGTAAACAAGATATAATAATAATATCCCAACAATATCCATGTTCCAACATGGAACAAACTCCAACTAGCAACGCTATAAGAAGGGCTGAGCAAAGCGGTAACATAGCCAAACAACGGTTTGCTAGGAAAGGTGGGTTATAGGCTTGACATGGCAATATGGGAGGCATGATATAGCAAGTGGTAGGTATTGCAGCATAGCAATAGAGCGAACAACTAGCAAGCAAAGATAGAAGTGATTTCGAGGGTACGGTCATCTTGCCTGCAAAGTTCTCAGAGTTGACGAAAGCTTGATCCTCGTAAGGGTACTCAACCGGTTCCTCGATCACGTACTCGTCTCCTGGATCTACCCAAAACAAGAACACAAGCAAAGGACCAACAATCAATCACGGTCCAATGCACAAACAACATGATGCAAAAACATGGCATGACATGCAAGACATGATGTGCAATGCATATGCGTGCTCCAAAAGGAAAAGTATGAACAAGGCATCAACTTGGCAAACCAAGTGTGCCGCTGGAAAGATGAGATGATTTCGGTCGAAATCAATATAAAGATCACTGGAAACGGATGCACGGTTTGCAAATGGCAAGCAAAACAAGAATGGCACAATTCTGCGATTAACAACATGATGCCATCTAGAATGCAACAAGAAACTAAGCTACTGCACTCCTACATAACAACAAAGCACATGGCAGTGATCTACTCAAGATTCTTGACAAAACATGAACACTGAGCTACGGATAAATCACACTAGAACAGGTTCAAACAAGCATGACAAAAGTGCAAAAGATATAAGCTTCATAGACTTAGAAATAACTAACATGCCAGGAATAACATCAGGAAGCCATGTTTAGAGCAAGCAAACAACATGCTACAGGAACATATCATAGGAAACAAAGGCATGGAATGAATCTACTCAAAGCATAGAAAAAAGTCCCTTACTGATCATGAGCCCAAAAGGTACAGAAAATATGATGGCACCCATGTAAACATAGCAAGTTTTATTAACAGGTTCAGACTTAGCAGAAAACACAGCATGGCATAAACAGAGTTATGAAGGCATCTTTGCGAGCTCGATTCACTCACCACAATGCATTGCATGACAATATAAGCATACTAGCAGCAAGAAGACATGTTCATGAAGCTAACCATGGCAAGAGCAAGTTCATAGCTTGCATGGATCAACTACAACAACCATGGCAAAATTGATTTACATGTAAACAATCTGCCAGGAACATTTTATAGCAAATGTAGAGCAAGATTAAGACATGCTAGGGTACTCCATAATTGCAAATAGGGACATGGATGGTAGAGCATAACC
The DNA here is from genome assembly GCF_002162155.2 of Triticum dicoccoides. Taxonomy (NCBI): domain Eukaryota; kingdom Viridiplantae; phylum Streptophyta; class Magnoliopsida; order Poales; family Poaceae; genus Triticum; species Triticum dicoccoides. Next base: position 281,992,301 of record NC_041386.1, on the reverse strand, counting down.
ATATGTCCAAAACATCCTTACCGAAGCTAGTCAAAACAAGCATGGATCTCACTATAGCATCATGTTTACAAGGCATATAATTAACAGCAGAGAAATGACTTTGTAAAATCCTAAGTCCCTGAAATCAGCAATATCACGAAGGCTACTTTGCATGCTTGTGCTAGTCACCACAAAGATCACAAAAATACATGTCAAGCAACCCTGTAAAGATGGCATGGAATAGATCAAAATACATGTAGAGCTCATGCCCATATGAAGCACACAACAAATGTGACAAAAATGACAAATCCTCATTTTCTGATAAGTAACATCACCTAACATTTTATAGCACTCTTCCATCAGTGATTTGGCAATAAAGATGGACTCAAACAAGCATGTCACAATGGAACAAAATGAAGAGCACATCATGATGAACATTTTGATATATCATGCGCATGAGACGGAGCTACGGTCACAGAGTTATGGTGCGATGAACAGAGCCATAAAATACGAGCAGGGAAAAAGACTTAGGGAAAATTAGACCTCCGAAATCCTAGATCTAGGGTTGACTTGGCACGCGGATCAAGGCGGCAGTGGATCTCGCCGGAGAGCGTCGGGGTTCGGCCGGAGATGAGGGGAGAGGAGGGGACCGGCCAGATCCGGCAAGGGAGCTCATCGACGTCCCACGGAGGAGGCGCGGCGGGGACGGCGCTGGGCGGTGGGGCGGCCGTGGCGGAGCAGGCGGTCAGCGGGGCGTGTACGGGGGAGCGGCGGCCGGCGGGGCGCGGCGCTGCGGGCCGATGACGGAGGAGATCCGGGCTTCGAGGGCCCGTCGTGGGCTTGGGCGGGCCGACGGCGGGGTCAGGACGGCGACGCTACGTGGCGTGACGGGGTTTGCTACGGGAGGCGGTGAGGACATGTCCGGCCGTCCCGGACGCGTCCGGTGGCGGCGGGGAAGGTTAGGGTAGGGTTTGGACCCGGAATTCCGGAGGGAGAGACATATTTATAGCTAGGAGGAGGTAGGAGTGTCCAAATGAGGTGTAGTTTTCGACCACGCGATCGTGATCCGACGACGGAGGACATGGGAGTGGTTTGGAAGGGTTATTGGGCCGTTTTGGAGGGGTCTTGGGCTGCAACACACAAGAGGCCTTTACGGTTCCCCGGTTAACCCTTGGAGTATCAAACGGACTCCAAATGGCATGAAATTTGACAGGCGTTCTACCGGTCGTGTACCAAGGCCACTTGGCAAATCTCGGTCCATTCCGAGAATGTTTAACACCCGCTCACGAAAAGAGACAAGAGGGGGACGCCGGTGCATGTAGGAGTGTCAGATTGCGAAACGGACAACGGGGAAAATGCTCTGATGCATGGGACAAACACATATGCAAATGAGATGCACATGATGACATGATATGAAATGCTTCACATGAACAAAATGCAAAATGAAGACAAAACACAACCACGAAGGGAATCTCATAACTTAAAGCTGAAAAAGGCAAGAGTTGGAGTTACAAATATGGCAAGTTACATCCGGGGTGTTACAACAGTCCACCACTATGAAAGGATCTCGTCCCGAGATCTAGGAATGAAAGAACTCTGGATATTTGGAACGAAGGTGATCCTCGCATTCCCAACTGGCTTCTCGGTCGGAATGATGTGACCACTTCACTTTTAGGAATTTGATAGACTTGTTGTGAGTCTTGCGCTCAGTTTCTTCAAGAATAGCAACGAGATGCTCATGATAAGACAAGTCTTCTTGGAGATCAATCTCTTCAAAGTTGATGGTGCGCTCAGGAGTCTTGAAGCACTTGCGAAGCTGAGACACGTGAAACACGTCGTGCATGTTTGCGAAGTTGGACGGAAGCTCAAGTTGATAGGCGAGATCGCCTCTTTTGCCAATGATCTTGAAAGCAACCATGTATCTAGGGGCAAGCTTTCCTTTGATACGGAAGCGACAAGTGCCTTTCATTGGAGAGACGCGGAGGTAGACATGGTCTCCGATCTCAAAAGCCAAGTCACGATGCTTGCTAACATAGTAACTCTTCTGGCGCGATTGCACGGCTTTGAGATTTTCACGGATGACTTTGCACATTTCTTCAGCTTCTGTGATTAAGTCATTGCCAAGAAGTTGGCGTTCACCAGTCTCTGACCAATTAAGAGGAGTACGGAACTTTCTGCCATAGAGAATCTCGAATGGGGCCCTGCCCGAACTCGCTTGGAAGCTGTTGTTGTAGGAGAACTCAGCATATGGAAGACAATCTTCCCACATCATACCGAAGGAAATGACACAAGCCTTGAGCATATCTTCAAGGATTTGATTGACTCACTCGAGTTGTCCACTAGTTTGAGGATGGAAGGCTGTGCTGAAGCAAATGTTGGTGCCCATGGACTTCTGAAAGGAGTCCCAGAACTTAGAAGTAAAGATGCTTCCATGATCTGAATATATCAATTGCGGAATGCCGTGCAAGGAGACAATCCTGGAGGTGTATAGCTCTGCCAACTGAGCTGCTGTGATAGATTCTTTGATTGGAAGGAAATGAGCCACTTTAGTAAGCTTGTCGATGACAACAAAGATAGTATCATTTCCACGTTTGGACTTGGGAAAACAAGTCACGAAGTCCATCTCAATATGGTCAAATTTCCATTCTGGAATGGCAAGAGGTTGGAGGAGACCAGCTGGTCATTGGTGTTCTGCTTTCACTCTTCTGCAGACATGACATTCATTCACGAACTGAGCAATTTCTCGCTTCATTCGAGTCCACCAATACGACTGCTTGAGGTCATGGTACATATTTGTACTTCCAGGATGAATGGATAGAAGGGAATTGTGCGCCTCATTCATAATGACTTTCCGTAGATCACCTTTAGGAACCACAATTCGATCCTCGAAGAGTAGAGTATCTTTGTCATCAAGGTGATAGCATTTGTACTTGGGTTGGCTCTTGGCAATCCCATTTTTCACCTTCTTCACTATGGCATCACGAAGTTGTGCCTCTCAAATTTGATATTCCAAAGTAGGAGAGACTTGGAGGTTGGCAAGGAAGCCTTGAGGAACAACTTGGAGATTCAGTTTGCGGAAAGCTTCACAAAGATCCGGTTGGAAGGGCTTGAGAATTAAGCTGTTGCAGTAAGCCTTCCTGCTCAAAGCATCTGCAATGACATTGGCCTTGCCTGGAGTATATTCCATACTTGGATTGTATTCTTGAATCATTTCGACCCAACGAGTCTGCCTGATGTTGAGGTTGGGCTGAGTGAAGATGTACTTGAGGCTCTTATGATCCGTGAAAGATGTCCACTTTCCTTCCCAACAAGAGATGTCTCCACGTTAATAGAGCATGGACAACTGCTGCCAACTCGAGGTCATGAGTGGGGTAGTTCTTTTCGTTGGGCTTCAACTGGCGGGAGGTATAGGCCACAACTTTCTTCTCTTGCATTAAGACAGCACCGAGACCTTGCAGGGAGGCATCACAGAAAACTTCGAATGGTTTGGATTCATCAGGAGGAGTCAAAACAGGAGCTGTGACTAGCTTCCCTTTCAGGGTGTTGAAGGCGATGTCACATTCAGGCGTCTAGACATACTTAACGTGCTTCTGGAGGAGGTTGGAAACTGCAGAGCTGCTTCACATTCTGAGGCGGTTCCCAATTCACAATTGCAGACACCTTCTCAGGATTAACAGCAATGCCCTTGGCTGAGATGATATGGCCAAGGTAGAGAACCTAATCAAGCCAAAACTCACACTTTGAAAACTTCGCATAGAATTGATGCTCTCTGAGTTTGTCGAGTACCAATCTCAAATGCTTGGCATGATCCTCCTTATTCTTGGAAAAGACCAAGATCTCATCGAGATACACCAGGACGAAATCATTTGTGTAAGGGTTGAAGATGAAGTTCATCATGCGAGAGAATGTTGGAGGAGCATTGAGAAGGCCGAATGACATGACAGTATATTCATAAGAATCATAGCTTGTTATGAATGCTCTCTTTGGAATATCTTGTTCATGAATGCGAATCTGATGATAACCCACACGCAGGTCAAGCTTGGAGAAAACTTGGGCACCCTTAAGTTGCTCGAATAGCTCATTGATGTTGGGAAGTGGGTACTTGTTCTTTATTGTCTTCTTCTTCGATGGGAGGTAGTCGACGCAGAGTCATTCGATTCCATCCTTCTTCTTGACAAAAAGAACACCACAACCCCATGGAGATGAACTCGGTCTGATCAGACCCATGCACTCTTGTTCATCGAGTTGTTTCTTCAGCTCCTTCAACTCTTTTGGTCCAAGCTTGTAAGGACGTTTGCAAACAGGTTCCGTGCCAGGCTCAAGATCGATAAAGAATTCAACTGGCCGTGAGGAGGCATTCCCTGAAGCTCTTCTAGAAAAACGTCTTGATATTCACAAACGACTGGAATCTGAGAGATGGCATTCAACTCGCCCTTCTCATTAAGAGAAAACAGCCGAATGGTTTCATCACGAGCGGCATAGATGATCACATCCTCAGAAGAGTGTGTCAATTGAATCTGCCTCGCAGCACAATCAAGCTGAGCCTTGTGCTTAGAAAGCCAGTCCATGCCGAGAATTAGATCAATATCCGAGTTACCAAGAACAATTGGAGAGGACAGAAATTTATAGTCACCCATCTTGATAGAAACATTCGAAACCATAGAGCTTGCGTTCATGAATCTACCTGGAGAGACAACTGATAACTGCCTAGGCAAATCTTGGAAAGGCAACTCATGCTTAGATGCAAAAGGTCTTGAAATGAAACAATGTGATGCACCAGCATCAAAAAGGACTTCTGCAGGAATATCATTAATAGGAAGATTACCCATGAACACTTCTGAAGAGTCCTCTGCCTGAGCTGCGTTCATCATGTTGACCTTAGCAGACTTGGAATTATGCTTGTCCACTGCATTGCTGGCAGATCTAACAGGAGGAGGAGGCAGAAGGCGCCTTTGGTTGAAGCATTTGTTTGCATAGTGCCCTTTCTTCTGACACTTGCTGCAAGTAACCTCTGAGAACGGACGGTGATAAGGAGCACTTGACCTTGAAGTATGAGACTGCGCTTTGATCTGATAGCCTGGGTTGGGTGGGTGGGAAGATCCATTTCCACCTTTACTCTTCTGCTGGTAAGGCTGACGAAGCGGAGGAGGAGGAGGCAACCAGAACTTCTGTTGCTTAGCTGCCACTTGAGTTGAAGAAGAAGATGATTGATCTACATCCCTGACTCTCTTCTTAGAAGCATCACACTTGAGCTGAGCAGCTTCTTGCTTTAGTGCCATGTTGTAGAATTCATCATACTTAGTCGGCTCAAAAAGCACGAGAGCTAATTGCAGATCTTCTCTGAGACCACCTCTGAATTGATAAATCATGCTCTTCTCATCAGGGACGTCTTGTTTAGCGAAGTGAGGAGTTTCTGAAACTGGATGTTGTATTGGTAAACAGACATGCTGCCTTGCTTGAGATTGCGGAACTCCTCATGCTTACTCTCAGCAACACTTTGTGGAATGTGGTGAGCTTTGAAGTCTCAGCGGAAATCATCCTAGGTAATCACACGACCTCCTCTGGAATCTTTGTATTGTTGATACCACTCAGCAGCTTGGTCTTTGAGTTGAAACGAAGCAAACTTGACAAAGTCCTCAGGCCTAACATTGCTACACTCAAAATGTTTGCAGATATCCATGAGCCAGTCGTCAGCGTCTATGGCCTCGACATAGTTACTGAAGGACTTCGGCTAGCTTGCGAGGAACTGATTGAGGGTAGCAAACTGAAGCTGATTGTTGCCTTGGCCTTAATTTCCTTGGTTGCCTTGCCCTTGGTTGCGCTCTTGCAAGAGTTGCAAAAGCATTTGAGTGTTGGCGTTGGTGGCTTCCATGACAGCTTGCCATGCCTTCAGAGGTGGAGGTGGTGGCGAAGGTTTCGGATTCTGACGCATTGGAGGAGCCATCCTGAAGAGGTTGACATCCGTTAGCATCTTGAAAGACATATATTCAAGCTGAAGCAATGGATCAAAATTGCAACATATAGCCTTAACATTCGAACAAGAATGAACGAATGAATTCCAAAGTAAATCATCACACTTCCATAAATTGAGAAGCCACTTAGATAAAGGTAGATGAATAAATCAACAAGGTACGGATATGTACAAATAACTGGTAAGGATTACCCAATCACAAACCAAATATCTGCAAGAAGAAATACTAGAGCTACTTGAATTCCCACCTATGAAACTCCCGAAACATTCTTGTTACGCAATCAGGTGTTGGGGATACAAGGGAAGCATAATATCTCACCCAAAACTAGCAAATCCTACATCCATCTGTATCCAGCCTTCAACACATAACCAAGAAACCTTCGGAAATATTTACCTCAACCTTCGAAAAGCATCCGTTATACGAGTTATAGCAATACTCCCGAACTCCCGCACTAGTACTGGGTGGCGTCGAGGTTATCTCACCAACAACTGCATAAAGGAGATTTTCGATGTCGGCAAACTCAGGTATTCCAGAACTGCAACGATAAAATTGTGACGACAACACCTCGGCGCTCAACTCCCCGGGACACTGCCACAACCCCTAAATGTCAGGAGGCACCAAGAACAATGTTCTCATCACAAAACCATCAGAATGATTCCAAGATACCCGCGTGATTCTAAAAAAATTCGTGAAATTTGAGGAGAGAAGAGTCAAAACTCTATGTCAGGAGGCCTCACTAGAGCGATGAAGGGACTGAGGAGTAAAAAGAATCCTACTCTCCAATATATATAATCCTAAGACTCAAAAAAATTTCTTCCAGACTCAACAACGTCAGCGATTCGATCAAGCAGGGGGCTCCTAAGTCGGGGAAGGCTCTGATTACCAACTTGTAACACCCACGATGCGGCTATATCTCCCACATGTTGGGGCACAACTTAGAGGCATAACCGCATGGTAGGCATGTCGCAAGAGGGGTAATCTTAACACATCCCATGTACTGAATAAGAAAGGGATAAAGAGTCGGCTTAGAATCGCCACTTCACACAATACATAAATATAACATACATCATCCAGAATACAATCAAGGTCCGAATATGGTACCAAAATAAAGAAAGACAACCCCAAATGCTAGATCCCCGATCGCCCCAACTGGGCTCCACTACTGATCATCCGGAAAGGAAACATAGTAACGGCCCGAATTCTTGTCGAACTCCCACTTGAGTTCGGTAGCGTCCGCTGCACTGGCATCATCGAGACCTGCACCTGTTTGAAAGTATCTGTGAGTCACGGGGACTCAGCAATCTCACACCCGCGAGATCAAGACTATTTAAGCTTAAGGGTAGGAAAGGGGTAGTGAGGTGGAGCTGCAGCAAGCACTAGCATATATGGTGGCTAACTTACGTAAAAGAGAGCGGGAAGAGAAGCAAAGCATGGTCAAGAAGCTACTAAGTGATCAAAAAGTGATCATGAAGCTACTTACGTTCAAGCATAACACGAGACCGTGTTCTCTTCCCGGACTCCGCCGAAAAGAGACCATCACGGCTACACACGCGGTTGATTCATTTTAATTAAGTTGAGTGTCAAGTTCTCTACAACCGGATATTAACAAATTCCCATCTGCCCATAACTGCGGGCACGACTTTTGAAAGTTCTAAACCCTGCAGGGGTGTCCCAACTTAGCCCATCACAAGCTCTCACGATCAACGAAGGATATTCCTTCTCCCAGGAAGACCCGATCAGACTCAGAAACCCGGTTACAAGACATTTCGACAATGGTAAAACAAGACCAGCAAAGCCGCCCGAATGCACCGACAAATCCCGATAGGAGCTGCACATATCTCGTTCTCAGGGCACACCGGATGAGCCAGACGTCGGGTTGGCATAGACCCTGGTTGCCCAAGGGGCGCCGGACATCGCTCAGGTTGGACCAACACTTAGAGAAGCACTGGCCCGGGGGTTTAAAATAAAGATGACCCTTGAGTTTGCGAAACCCAAGGGAAAAAGGCTTAGGTGGTGATACGTCCATTTTGCATCATGCTTTTATATCGATATTTATTGCATTACGGACTGTTATTTCACTTTCTGTCACAATACTTATGGCTATTCTCTCTTATTTTACAAGGTTTACATAAGGAGGGAGAATGCCGGCAGCTGGAATTCTGGGCTGGAAAAGGAGCAAATATTAGAGACCTATTCTGCGCAACTCCAAAAGTCCTGAAACTTCACGGAACATCTTAAAAGAAATAAAGAAAAATCCTCGCCAAAGATGAAGGCTAGGGGGCCCACACGCTTCTTACGAGGGTGGGCCCCCCCCCTAGGGCGCGCCCCTACCTCATGGACCCCCTGGTGGCTCTCCGACGTCCATCTTCTCCTATATGAAGTCTTTCGATGAGAAAAAAATAGGAAGGAACTTTTCGGGACGAGACTCCGCTGCCACGAGGCGGAACCTTGGCGGAACCAATCTAGAGCTCCGGCAGAGCTGTTCTGCCGGGGATACTTCCCTCCGGGAGGGGGAAATCATCACCATCATCATCACCAACGCTCCTCTCATCGGGAGAGGGCAATCTCCATCAACATCTTCACCAGCACCATCTCATCTCCAAACCCTAGTTCATCTCTTGTATCCAATTCTTCTCTCAAAGTCCGAGATTGGTGCCAGTAGGTTGCTAGTAGTGTTGATTACTCCTTGTAGTTGATGCTAGTTGGTTTATTTGGTGGAAGATCATATGTTCAGATCCTATATACATATTATTACCCCTCTGATTATGAACATGAATATGCTTTGTGAGTAATTACGTTTGTTCCTGAGGACAGGGGGGAAGTCTTGCTATGAGTAGTTATGTGAATTTGGTATTCATTTGATATTTTGATAAGATGTATGTTGTCTAGCCTCTGGTGGTGTTATGTGAACGTCGAATACATAACACTTCACCATTATTTGGGCCTAGAGGAAGGCATTGGGAAGTAATAAGTAGGTGATGGGTTGCTATAGTGACAGAAGCTTAAACCCTAGTTTATGCGTTGCTTCGTAAGGGACTGATTTGGATCCACATGTTTCATGCTATGGTTAGGTTTACCTTAATACTTTTGTTGTAGTTGCGGATGCTTGCAATAGAGGTTAATCATAAGTGGGATGCTTGTTCAAGTAAGAACAGCACCCAAGCACCGGTCCACCCACATATCAAATTATCAAAGTATCGAAC
>NC_041386.1:281981694-281982939 GCF_002162155.2 Triticum dicoccoides | reverse complement strand
AGATTTTCGATGTCGGCAAACTCAGGTATTCCAGAACTGCAACGATAAAATTGTGACGACAACACCTCGGCGCTCAACTCCCCGGGACACTGCCACAACCCCTAAATGTCAGGAGGCACCAAGAACAATGTTCTCATCACAAAACCATCAGAATGATTCCAAGATACCCGCGTGATTCTAAAAAAATTCGTGAAATTTGAGGAGAGAAGAGTCAAAACTCTATGTCAGGAGGCCTCACTAGAGCGATGAAGGGACTGAGGAGTAAAAAGAATCCTACTCTCCAATATATATAATCCTAAGACTCAAAAAAATTTCTTCCAGACTCAACAACGTCAGCGATTCGATCAAGCAGGGGGCTCCTAAGTCGGGGAAGGCTCTGATTACCAACTTGTAACACCCACGATGCGGCTATATCTCCCACATGTTGGGGCACAACTTAGAGGCATAACCGCATGGTAGGCATGTCGCAAGAGGGGTAATCTTAACACATCCCATGTACTGAATAAGAAAGGGATAAAGAGTCGGCTTAGAATCGCCACTTCACACAATACATAAATATAACATACATCATCCAGAATACAATCAAGGTCCGAATATGGTACCAAAATAAAGAAAGACAACCCCAAATGCTAGATCCCCGATCGCCCCAACTGGGCTCCACTACTGATCATCCGGAAAGGAAACATAGTAACGGCCCGAATTCTTGTCGAACTCCCACTTGAGTTCGGTAGCGTCCGCTGCACTGGCATCATCGACACCTGCATCTGTTTGAAAGTATCTGTGAGTCACGGGGACTCAGCAATCTCACACCCGCGAGATCAAGACTATTTAAGCTTAAGGGTAGGAAAGGGGTAGTGAGGTGGAGCTGCAGCAAGCACTAGCATATATGGTGGCTAACTTACGTAAAAGAGAGCGGGAAGAGAAGCAAAGCATGGTCAAGAAGCTACTAAGTGATCAAAAAGTGATCATGAAGCTACTTACGTTCAAGCATAACACGAGACCGTGTTCTCTTCCCGGACTCCGCCGAAAAGAGACCATCACGGCTACACACGCGGTTGATTCATTTTAATTAAGTTGAGTGTCAAGTTCTCTACAACCGGATATTAACAAATTCCCATCTGCCCATAACTGCGGGCACGACTTTTGAAAGTTCTAAACCCTGCAGGGGTGTCCCAACTTAGCCCATCACAAGCTCTCACGATCAACGAAGGATATTCCTTCTCCCAGGAAGACCCGATCAGACTC
>NC_041386.1:281965442-281977215 GCF_002162155.2 Triticum dicoccoides | reverse complement strand
CGGAGAGCTCGCCGGAGAGCATCGGGGTTCGGCCGGAGATGAGGGGAGAGGAGGGGACCGGCCAGATCCGGCAAGGGAGCTCGCCGGCGTCCCGCGAAGGAGGCGCGGCTGAGGTCGGCGGCGGGGACGACGCTGGGCGGTGGGGCGGTCGCGGCGGAGCAGGTGGCCGGCGGGGCGCGTGCGGGGGAGCGGTGGCCGGCGGGGCGCGGTGGTGCGGGCGGCGAAGCGCAGGCCGGCGGCGGAGGAGATCCGGGCTTCGAGGGCCCGCCGTGGGCTCGGGCGGGCCGGCGGGAGGGTCGGCACGGTGGTGCCACGTGGCGCGACGGGGTTTGCTGCGGGAGGCGGCGCAGACACGTTCGGTGGCGGTGGGGAAGGTTAGGGTAGGGTTTGGACCCAGAATTCCGGAGGGAGAGACATATTTATAGCTAGGAGGAGGTAGGAGTGTCAAAATGTGGTGTAGTTTTCGATCACGCGATCGTGATCCGACGACGGAGGACATGGGAGTGGTTTGGAAGGGTTATTGGGCCGTTTTGGAGGGGTGTTGGGCTGCAACAAACAAGAGGCCTTTACGGTTCCCCGGTTAACCGTTGGAGTATCAAACGGACTCCAAATGGCACGAAATTTGACAGGCGGTCTACCGGTGGTGTACCAAGGACACTTGGCAAATCTCGGTCCATTCCGAGAATGTTTAACATCGGCTCACGAAAAGAGAGAAGAGGGGGACGCTGGTGCACGTAGGAGTGTCAGTTGCGAAACGGACAACGGGGAAAATTCTCGGATGCATGAGACGAACACGTATGCAAATGAGATGCACATGATGACATCATATGAAATGCATGACATGAACAAAATGCAAAATGAAGACCAAACCCAACCACGAAGGGAATCTCATAACTTAAAGCCGAAAAAGGCAAGAGTTGGAGTTACAAATATGGCAAGTTACATCCGGGGTGTTACAACATTCCACCACTACGAAAGGATCTCGTCAGGAGATTTAGGACTGAAAGAACTCCGGATATTTGAAACGAAGGTGATCCTCGCGTTCCCAGGTGGCTTCTCGGTCGGAATGATGTGACCACTTCACTTTTAGGAATTTGATAGACTTGTTGCGAGTCTTGCGCTCAGTTTCCTCAAGAAGAGCAATGGGATGCTCATGATAAGACAGGTCTTCTTGGAGATCAATCTCTTCAAAGTTGATGGTGCGCTCAGGTGTCTTGAAGCACTTGCGAAGCTGAGACACGTGAAACACGTCGTGCATGTTTGCGAAGTTGGACGGAAGCTCAAGTTGATAGGCGAGATCGCCTCTTTTGCCAAAGATCTTGAAAGGAACCATGTATCTAGGGGCAAGCTTTCCTTTGATACGGAAGCGACAAGTGCCTTTCATTGGAGAGACGCGGAGGTAGACATGGTCTCCGATCTCAAAAGCCAAGTTACGATGCTTGCTAACATAGTAAGTCTTCTGGCGCGATTGCGCGGCTTTGAGATTTTCATGGATGACTTTGCACATTTCTTCAGCTTCTGTGATTAAGTCATTGCCAAGAAGTTGGTGTTCACCAGTCTCTGACCAATTAAGAGGAGTACAACACTTTCTGCCATAGAGAATCTCGAATGGGGCCTTGCCCGAACTCGCTTGGAAGTTGTTGTTGTAGGAGAACTCAGCATATGGAATTCAATCTTCCCACTTCATACCGAAGGAAATGACACAAGCCCTGAGCATATCTTCAAGGATTTGATTGACTTGCTCAAGTTGTCCACTAGTTTGAGGATGGAAGGCTGTGCTGAAGTGAATGTTGGTGCCCATGGACTTCTGAAAGGAGTCCCAGAACTTAGAAGTAAAGATGCTTCCACGATCTGAAGATATCAATTGCGGAATGCCGTGCAAGGAGACAATCCTAGAGGTGTATAGCTCTGCCAACTGAGCTGTTGTGATAGATTCTTTGATTGGATGGAAATGAGCCACTTTAGTAAGCTTGTCGATGACAACAAAGATAGCATCATTTCCACGTTTGGACTTGGGAAAACTAGTCACGAAGTCCATCTCAATATGGTCAAACTTCCATTCTAGAATGGCAAGAGGTTGGAGGAGACCAGCTGGTCGTTGGTGTTCTGCTTTCACTCTTCTGCAGACATGACATTCATTCACGAACTGAGCAATTTCTCGCTTCATTCGAGTCCACTAATACGACTGCTTGAGGTCATGGTACATATTTGTACTTCCAGGATGAATGGATAGAAGGGAATTGTGCGCCTCATTCATAATGACTTTCCGTAGATCACCTTTAGGAACCACAATTTGATCCTCGAAGAGTAGAGTATCTTTGTCATCAAGGTGATAGCATTTGTACTTGGGTTGGCTCTTGGCAATCCCATTTTTCACCTTCTTCACTATGGCATCACGAAGTTGTGCCTCTCAAATTTGATATTCCAAAGTAGGAGAGACTTGGAGGTTGGCAAGGAAGCCTTGAGGAACAACTTGGAGATTCAGTTTGCGGAAAGCTTCACAAAGATCCGGTTGGAAGGGCTTGCGAATTAAGCTGTTGCAGTAAGCCTTCCCGCTCAAAGCATCTGCAATGACATTGGCCTTGCCTGGAGTATATTCAATACTCAAATTGTATTCTTGAATCATTTCGACCCAACGAGTCTGCTTGAGGTTGAGGTTGGGCTGAGTGAAGATGTACTTGAGGCTCTTATGATCCGTGAAGATGTCCACTTTCCTTCCCAACAAGAGATGTCTCCATGTTAATAGAGCATGGACAACTGCCGCCAACTCGAGGTCTTGAGTGGGGTAGTTCTTTTCGTTGGGCTTCAACTGGCGGGAGGTATAGGCCACAACTTTCTTCTCTTGCATTAAGAAAGCACCGAGACCTTGCAGGGAGGCATCACAGAAAACTTCGAATGGTTTGGATTCATCAGGAGGAGTCAAAACAGGAGCTGTGACTAGCTTCTCTTTCAGGGTGTTCAAGGCGATGTCACATTCAAGCGTCCAGACATACTTGACGTGCTTCTGGAGGAGGTTGGAAAGAGGCTTTGCAATCTTAGAGAAATTCTCAACGAATCTTCGACAATAGCTTACAAGCCCAAGGAAACTGCGGAGCTGCTTCACATTCTGAGGCGGTTCCCAATTCAGAATTGCAGACACCTTCTCAGGATTAACAGCAATGCCCTTGGCTGAGATGATATGGCCAAGGTAGAGAACCTTATCAAGCCAAAACTCACACTTTGAAAACTTCGCATAGAATTGATGCTCTCTGAGTTTGTCGAGTACCAATCTCAAATGCTTGTCATGATCGTACTTATTCTTGGAAAAGACCAAGATGTCATCGAGATACACCAGGACGAAATCATTTGTGTAAGGGTTGAAGATGAAGTTCATCATGTGATAGAACGTTGGAGGAGCATTGACAAGGCCGAATGACATGACAGTATATTCATAAGAACCATAGCTTGTTCTGAATGCTGTCTTGGGAATATCTTGTTCACGAATGCGAATATGATGATAACCCATACGGAGGTCAAGCTTGGAGAAAACTTGGGCACCCTTAAGTTGCTCTAATAGCTCATTGATGTTGGGAAGTGGGTACTTTTTCTTTATTGTCTTCTTGTTCAATGGGAGGTAGTCGACGCAGAGTCATTCCGTTCCATCCTTCTTCTTGACAAAAAGAACACCACAACCCCATGGAGATGAACTCGGTCTGATCAGACCCATGCACTCTTGTTCATCGAGTTGTTTCTTCAGCTCCTTCAACTCTTTTGGTCCAAGCTTGTAAGGACGTTTGCAAACAGGTTCCGTGCCAGGCTCAAGATCGATAACGAATTCAACTAGCCAGTGAGGAGGCATTCCTGGAAGCTCTTCTAGAAAAACGTCTTGATATTCACAAATGACTGGAATCTGAGAGATGGCATTCAACTCGCCCTTCTCATTGAGAGAAAACAGCCGAATGGTTTCATCACGAGGGGCATAGATGATCACATCCTTAGAAGAGTGTGTCAATTGAATCTGCCTGGTAGCACAATCAAGCTGAGCCTTGTGCTTAGAAAGCCAGTCCATGCCGAGAATTAGATCAATATCCGAGTTACCAAGAACAATTAGAGAGGACATAAATTTATACTCACCCATATTGATTGAAACATTCGGAACCACCCGGAGAGACAACTGATAACTGGCTAGGAAAATCTTGGAAAGGAAACTCATGCTTAGATGCAAAAGGTCTTGAAATGAAACAATGCGATGCACCGGCATCAAAAAGGACTTTTGCAGGAATATCATTAACAGGAAGATTACCCATGATCACTTCTGAAGAGTCCTCTGCCTGAGCTGCGTTCATCATGTTGACCTTAGCAGACTTGGAATTATGCTTGTCCACTGCATTGCTGGCAGATCTCACAGGAGGAGGAGGCAGAAGGCGCCTTTGGTTGAAGCATTTGTTTGCATAGTGCCCTTTCTGCTGACACTTGTTGCAAGTAACCTCTGAGAACGGATGGTGACAAGGAGCACTTGACCTTGGAGTATGAGATTGCGCTTTGATCTGATAGCCTGGGTTGGGTGGGTGGGAAGATCCATTGCCACCTTTACTCTTCTACTGGTAAGGCTGACAAAGCGGAGGAGGAGGAGGCAACCAGAACTTCTGTTGGTTAGCTGCCACTTGAGTTGAAGAAGAAGATGATCGAACTGCATCCCTGACTCTCTTCTTAGAAGCATCACACTTGAGCTGAGAAGCTTCTTGCTTTAGTGACATGTTGTAGAATTCATCATACTTAGTCGGCTCAAAAAGCACGAGAGCTAATTGCAGTTCTTCTCTGAGACCACCTCTGAATTGATAAATCATGCTCTTCTCATCAGGGATGTCTTGTTTAGCGATGCGAGTGAGTTTCTGAAACTGGATGTTGTATTGGTAAACAAACATGCTGCCTTCTTGAGATTGTGGAACTCCTCATGCTTACTCTCAGCAACACTTTGTGGAATGTGGTGAGGTTTGAAGTCTCGGCGGAAATTATCCCAGGTAATCGCACGACCTCCTCTGGAATCTTTGTATTATTGATACCACTCAGCAGCTTGGTCTTTTAGTTGAAACGAAGCAAACTTGACAAAGTCCTCAGGCCTGACATTGCTACACTCAAAATGTTTGTAGATATCCACGAGCCAGTCGTCGGCGTCTGTGGCCTCAACACAGTTACTGAAGGACTTCAGCTAGCTTGCAAGGAACTGATTGAGGGTAGCAAACTGAGGCTGATTGTTGCCTTGGCCATGATTTCCTTGGTTGCCTTGCCCTTGGTTGCGCTCTTGCAAGAGTTGCAAAAGCATTTGAGTGTTGGCGTTGGTGGCTGCCATGACAGCTTGCCATGCCTCCGAAGGTGGAGGTGGTGGCGGAGGTTCCGGATTCTGACGCGTTGGAGGATCCATCCTGAAGAGGTTGACATCCGTTAGCATCTTGAAAGACCTATATTCAATCTGAAGCAATGGATTGAAATTGCAACATATAGCCTTAACATTCGAACAAGAATGAACGAATGAATTCGAAAGTAAATCATCACACTTCCACAAATTGAGAAGCCACTTAGATAAAGGTAGATGAATAAATCAACAAGGTACGGATATGAAAAAATAATTGGTAAGGATTACCCAATCACAAACCAAATATCTGCAGGAAGAAATACTGGAGCTACTTGAATTCCCACCTATAAAACTCCCGAAACTTTCTGGTTACGCAATCAGGTGTTGGGGATACAGGGGAAGCATAATATCTCACCCAAAACTAACAAATCCTTCATCCAGCTGTATCCATCCTTCAACACATAACCAAGAAACCTTCAGAAATCATTTACCTCAACCTTCGAAAAGCATCCATTATACGAGTTATGGCAATACTCCCGAACTTCCGCCCCAGTACTGGGTGGCGTCGAGGTTATCTCACCAACAACTGCATAAAGGAGATTTTCGATGTCGGTGAACTCAGGTATTCCAGAACTGCAACGACAAAATTGTGATGACAACACCTTGGAGCTCAACTCCCCAGGACACTGCCACAACCCCTAAATGTCTGGAGGCACCAAGAACAATGTTCTCGTCACAAAACCATTGGAACGATTCCAAGATACCCGCGTGATCCTAAAAAAATTTCATGAAATTTGAGGACAGAAGAGTCAAGACTCTACGTCAGGAGGCCTCACCAGAGTGACGAAGGGACGAGGAGTAAAAAGAATCCTACTCTCCGATATATATAATCCTAAGACTCAAAACATTTTCTTCTAGACTCAACAACATCAATGATTCGATCAAGCAGGGGGCTCCTAAGTCGGGGAAGGCTCTGATTACCAACTTGTAACACCCACGATGCGGCTATATCTCCCACGTGTCGGGGCACGACTTAGAGGCATAACCGCATGGTAGGCATGTCGCAAGAGGGGTAATCTTTACACATCCCATGTAATGAATAAGAAAGGGATAAAGAGTCGGCTTACAATCGCCACTTCACACAAAACATAAATATAACATACATCATCCAGAATACAATCAAGGTCCGACTACGGTACCAAAATAAAGAAAGACAACCCCAAATGCTAGATCCCCGATCGCCCCAACTGGGCTCCACTACTGATCATCCGGAAAGGAAACATAGTAACGGCCCGAATCCTCGTCGAACTCCCACTTGAGTTCGGTAGCGTCCCGTGCACTGGCATCATCGACACCTGCATCTGTTTGAAAGTATCTGTGAGTCACGGGGACTCAGCAATCTCACACCCGCGAGATCAAGACTATTTAAGCTTAAGGGTAGGAAAGGGGTAGTGAGGTGGAGCTGCAGCAAGCATTAGCATATATGGTGGCTAACTTACGTAAAAGAGAGCGGGAAGAGAAGCAAAGCACGGTCGAGAAGCTACTAAGTGATCAAAAAGTGATCACGAAGCTACTTACATTCAAGCATAACACGAGACCGTGTTCTCTTCCCGGACTCCGCAGAAAAGAGACCATCACGGCTACACACGCGGTTGATTCATTTTAATTAAGTTAAGTGTCAAGTTCTCTACAACCGGATATTAACAAATTCCCAACTAGCCATAATTGCGGGCACCACTTTCGAAAGTTCAAAACCCTAGATCTAGGGTTGACTTGGCACGCAGATCAAGGTGGCGGTGGATCTCGCCGGAGAGCGTCGGGGTTCGGCCGGAGATGAGGGGACCGGCCAGATCCAACAAGGGAGCTCATCGGCGTCCCGCGGAGGAGGCGCGAACAAGGTCGGCGCCGGGGATGGCTCTGGGCGGCGGGGCGGTCGCGTGCTGGGGAGCGGCGGTCGCCGGGAGCGGTGGTGCGGGCGGTGAAGCGCGGCGCTGCGGGCGGAAAAGCACGGGCCGACGGCGGAGGAGATCCGGGCTTCGAGGGCCCGCCGTGGGCTCGGGCGGGCCGACGCCGGGGTCGGGATGGCGGCGCCATGTGGCGCGATGGGGTTCGCTGTGGGAGGCGGCACGGACATGTCCGGCCGCCTCGGACGCGTCCGGTGGTGGCGGGGAAGGTTAGGGTATGGTTTGGACCCGGAATTCCGGAGGGAGAGACATATTTATAGCTAGGAGGAGGTAGGAGTGTCCAAATGAGGTGTAGTTTTCGACCACGCGATTGTGATCCGACGACGGATGACATGGGAGTGGTTTGGAAGGGTTATTGGGCCGTTTTGGACGGTTGTTGGGATACAACACACAAGAGGCCTTTACGGTTCCCCGGTTAACCGTTGGAGTATCAAACAGACTCCAAATGACACGAAATTTGATAGGAGGTCTACCGGTGGTGTAACAAGGCCACTTGGAAAATCTCGGTCCATTCCGAGAATGTCTAACACCCGCTCACGAAAAGAGACAAGAGGAGGATGCCGGTGCACGCAGGAGTGTCGGATTACGAAACGGACAACGGGGAAAATGCTCGGATGCATGAGACGAACACGTATGCAAATGAGATGCACATGATGACATGATATGAAATGCATGACATGAAAAAAATGCAAAATGAAGACAAAACCCAACCACAAAGGGAATCTCATTACTTAAAGCCGAAAAAGGCAAGAGTTGGATTTACAAATATGGCAAGTTACATCCGGGGTGTTACAGAGTTGTATGTTTTACTTTGGTGCTGTCCTATGGTGCCCTCCGTGTCGCGCAAGCGTGAGGGATTCTCGCTGTAGGGTGTTGCAATATGTCCATTTTTTGCTTATTGTCTGTGTTGCGTGAGTGACTGAAACACAGACACGGATAAGCGGGACATGTCGTATGTGAGTAAAGAAGACTTGATACTTTAATGCTATGGTTGGGTTTTATCTTAATGATCTTTAGTAGTTGCGGATGCTTGCTAGAGTTCCAATCATAAGTGCATATGATCCAAGAAGAGAAATTATGTTAGCGTATGCCTCTCCCTCATATGAAATTGCAATAGTGATTACCGGTCTTGTTAACAATTGCCTAGGACAATTCCGCAGACCGATCCACCATTATTGAACACTCGCTATTTACAATATTTAGTAATATATTCTAACTTTATGATAACAACACCTACTTTAATATTTTAGCTCTCCAATACAATACAAAGTTATCCACTTCATACCCACAACGTAGTTTTATTTCTCGTTGCTAGTTGGAAGCAAACGTTCGGTGTACGTAGAGTCATATCAGTGGCAGATAGGGCTTGAGAGAATATTGATCTTACCTTTAGCTCCTAATGGGTTCGACACTCCATACTTATCACTTCCACCTTTGGAAATTGCTACGATGATTCCCTGCACTTGGGGATTATCAAGCTCTTTTCTGGCGCCATTCTCGGGGAGAAATAGCGTGGGGTTGATATTCTCGTGTGTGCTTGTTTGATTTCTTCACTAAGTAGATTTTGTTTTCCTTTTTTTGTTTATGTTTAGTTGTGGGTGAAACATGCAATTTTTTTAAAAGAATGAAAATATTTTTTTTACTTGCCTCTCATGCCTAAAAAGTTTTTCAAAAAGAGAACTGATTGGAAAGATATGCATTGAAGAAGTGAGGGTCGACCTTGAGCACTCGTGTTCATGCTCACGAAAACAATGTAGAATTTTTCATGGAAGTTTCTCTGTAAATAATTATCCTCTTATATATATCCATTGTATTATAAAAATAATGTGCCAAGCTTTGGTTTTAGGATGATTAGATTGCTTGTTTACTATGTGCAGAACAAAAAATAGAAACTTTGGCTGTAGCGTGTGATTTTACATTTTTTACTAGAACGTAAAATGGGTCTGAAACTTTTTGCACATTACTTCTGTACAAAATTTTCAAATTTATTTCATAATTTTTGGAGTTACAGAAGTTTACTAAACCTCCATATTACTACAGTCTGTCCTGTTTTAGACAGATTCTATTTTTCGTGTTTTGTTTGCTTATTTTGATGCATCTATGGCTAGTATAGGAGGGTATGAACCATAGAAAAGTTGGAATACAGTAGATATAGTTCTAATATGAAATTGGAATGAGTTTGAAACATTACCTAAAGGTAGTGATTTGCTTTATTATACTAACGGATCTCACAAAGTTTTTGTTAAAATTTTGTGTGGATGAAGTGTTCGAAGAACGAGGAGTTACCGATGTGAGAAAATAAAGAGAGGCAAGATCTAAAGCTTGGGGGTTCCCAAGGCACCCCAAGTAAATATTCTAAGGATACTCAAGAATCTAAGCTTGGGGATGCCCCGGTTGGCATCCCATCTTTCTTCTTCAACAATTATCGGTATACCTTGGTTTTTGTTTTGTTCACATGATTTGTGTCCTTTGTGTTTTTATTTTTCTTTAAGAACCATGCTAGTATGAGATGTCTCTTCATCAATTTATAGAATACTTCATGTGCTTCACTTATATCTTCTAAGTATGATCTTATAGAATTTCTCTTTGAGCTTCACTTAAATCTTTTGAGTATGTCTTTATAGAATGCTTCGTGTGCTTCACTTATACATTCTGAGCTTGGATATTGGTTACTCTATATTAATTGTAGAACTCTCCATGAACTTCACTTATATATTTTGGAGTATGAATAATACTGTCATCTAAAGCGGGTTTGGAAGAGTGTCAACTTTAGGAACTAGTGATCCCGCCATTCCGAATGGGGAGAATTTTGCTTATGTGGAGAGTAGTAAAATTTCTATGCTCGTAGATCATGAAAAGAATGCCTTATGTGATGTTAATATTGTTGAACTCATTCATGATGCTACTGAAAATTATTATGAGGGAGGAATACATGTTTGTAGGAGTTGCAATATTATCAAGTTTCCTCTCTATATGCTTAAAGTTTTGAAGTTATACTTGTTTTTCCTTCCTATGCTAGTTGATTCTTGTTCCTATAAATTATGTGCTCACAAAATCCCTAGGCATGGGAAGTGGGTTAGATAAATATGCTAGTCATATTCTTCATGATGCTCTCTTTATGTTCCAATTCTTATCTTTTATGTGAGCATCATTGAAATCATCATGCCTAGCTAAAAGGCATTAAAGAAAAGTGCTTGCTGGGAGACAACACAATATTTACTCTTACTATTTTTGTGTGTTCTCATGATGAAGATACTATATTAATCATGTATTATAGCTTTTTTCAGTAAAGTGCCAAGTAAGACCTTTTGGAAGACTTCGGTGAAAGTTAATGTGATCTTGCTGTAAAAAATAGAAACTTTGCGCTCACGAGATTATCTTCCATTTTTTATAGAAGTGTGCGATTGAGTTGATTCTTTTTCAGAAGATTAATAGACAAATTACTCACGTCCACCAATTTATTTCAGAATTTTTGGAGGAGCAGAAGTATGGTTGGTGTTCAGATTGTTACAGACTGCTCTGTTTCTGACATATTCTGTTTTCATCGCATAGTTTGCTTGTTTTCTAGTTTCTATGGCTTATATTTCTCAATATAAATTGTAGAAATGATATGACACAGTAGGCATTGTGTGAGAACAATTATGAGCCTTGTCTTTGACAGTACCAAAGTGAATGGTTTACTCTTTATCATACTAACCTATCTCACGAAGTTCCATTAAGTTTTGCGTGATTGAAGTTTTCAAGTTTTGGGTGAGATATCGATATGAGGAGAATAAGGAGTGGAAAGACCCTAAGCTTGGGGATGCATGTAACACCCCGGTTATGACTTTCCCAATATATATTCCAACTCTTGCCGTTTCCGGCCTTAAGTTATTTTGTTTTCTCGGGTTCGGGTTTTTGTCTCCGTGTGTTGTTGTCGTTGTCATGCATCTCCTATCATGTCACCATGTGCATTGCATTCGCATACGTGTTCATCTCATGCGTTTGAGCATTTTCCGCGTTGTCCGTTTTGCATTCCGGCGCTTCGTTCTTCTCCGATGGTCATTTCTACCTTTCTTTCATGTGTGGGGATTAAACATTTCTAGATTGGACCGAGACTTGCCAAGCGGCCTTGGTTTACTACCGGTAGACCGTCTGTCAAGTTTCGTACCATTTGGACTTCGTTTGATACTCCAACGGTTAACCGAGGGACCGTAAAGGCCTCGTGTGTGTTGCAGCCCAACACACTTCAAATTTGGCCCAAAACCCACCTAAACCCTCTCCATCATCTAGAGCGTTCGACCACGATCGCGTGGCTGAAAACCGCACCTCATTTGGACTCTCCTAGCTCCCTCTATGCCTATATATACCTCCCCCATTCCAAATCCGGATCTCTCCTCTTCGAAACCCTAAATCCCAGGTCTGCCGCGAACCGGACGTGTCCGGCCCGCGATAGACAGTGTCCGCCGCCCCCGCGCCACCGGCCCGGCGAGCCCGC
>NC_041386.1:281949547-281964816 GCF_002162155.2 Triticum dicoccoides | reverse complement strand
TCCGGCGACACCCCGCGCACTCCGGTGAACAGTGCTTCTCCGGCGAACCTCGTAGTCCATGCCCCGGATCTGGATCTGAGATCCGTTTCAGGTTGACTTTCTCCTGAAACCCTAGTTCATATTGCCATGTTCATCGTGCCGTAACTTTGCATCCATAGCTCCGTTTCGCGCACATAGCATATCAAAATGTTTGTCTTAGAGAGCGCATCATTTCATTCCATTGCATCATTTTCATTTGAGTTCATCTTGATGCCCGAAATGCTGTTAGAAGAGTGCTACTTGAGATAATTGCCAGATCTGCTGCTACATTTAGCTATTGGTCATTTTTGCCATGATTATTGTGTGCATGATATGCCCATGAGCTCTACATATGTTTTGTTAAGGGTTTTGCCATCTTTCCAAAGGTGCAACCCATGTATTTTTGTGATGTGTGTGGTGACTAGCACAAGCTTGCAAAGTGAGGCACTTGGTAATGCTGATTTCAGGGACTTAGCATTTCCACTAAGTCCTTGAGCTGTTTATCTCATATGGCCATATGTTCATGTTGTTTCCTAGTGATCTGTGCCTCTTTTGAGGATGATCAGTAAGGATGTTTTGTTAATCTTGTAGTGCTCTATCCATACATGTCTTTGTTTGCAATTATGGAGCACCCTAGCTTGAGCCAATCGAGCTCTACTTTCGCTACTTCGTGAATCTGGGCAGATTGTCTATTTGTTAGCGATTTTGCCGAGGATGTTGTAGTTGATCCGTGCATGCTATGCTATTGTTCTTACCATGTCTAGCTTGCATTTTGTGTATTCTTGATGGATGTATGCTTAGCTTGTCATTACTTGCTCCGTAGTGAGTGCATCGAGCTCGTAAACATGCCTACTTGATATCTGTTTCAGCATGCTCCAGTTTTCACTAAGTCTGAGAACTGATTATGTTTTTGCCATGTTCACATGCTTGCAATTGTATTTCTGATCCCTTTTGGCTCAAGGTCACTAAGGGACTTTTGTTAAGATCTTTGAGTAGCCCCATGCCATGCTTTCCTTTGCCATGTTCAGGTATTGTAGCATATAGTTTTGTTGCTCTGAAGAGTGCTATCTGATCTGAAATTCCAGACAAGTGTTAATTTCACTAATTTCACTAAGTTTAATGGATGAATTGGCCGTAGCTCAGTGCTAGACTTTTGTTAAGAATCATGAATGCATCCCTGCCATGTATTTGTATGCCATGTTTGGGTGCTGTAGCATGTTCATCTCGTTGCATTTAGACGGCTACTTGCTGTAAATCGCAGAACGTGGTCATATTTGAATTGCTTGCCATTTCCAAACCGTAACTCCGATTCCGGCGTTCTTTATATCGTTTTCAAGCGATTTCATCTCATCTTTCCAGTGGCACACTTGGATTTCCAAGTTGAGGCTAGGTTCATGCATTCCTTGTCAAATCTTGCATATGCATCCCGCATCGCATCCCGCATAGCATACCATCCTTGCATCATATTGTTTGAGCTTTGCACGTGGTTGATTGTGTTCCATTTGCTTGTTTGTATTGTTTGGGTAGAGTCGGGAGACGAGTTCGCTAACGAGGAGCCCGTTGAGTTTTCTTCCGAGGATCCAGTCAACTCTGACAACTTTGCAGGCAAGATGATCATACCCTCGAAATCACTACTATCTTTGCTATGCTAGATTGCTCGCTCTTTTGCTATGCCAATGCTATGATGCCTACCACTTGCTTTCAAGCCTCCCAAATTGCCATGTCAAACCTCTAATCCACCATGTCCTAGCAAACCGTTGATTGGCTATGTTACCGCTTTGCTCAGCCCCTCTTATAGCGTTGCTAGTTGCAGGTGAAGATTGGAGGCCGTTCCTTGTTGGAACATTTATTTACTTGTTGGGATATCATTATATTGCCATGTTTTCTTAATGCATCTATATACTTGGTAAAGGGTGGAAGGCTTGGCCTCTCGCCTAGTGTTTTGTTCCACTCTTGCCGCCTTAGTTTCCATCATATCGGTGTTATGTTCCCGTATTTTGCGTTCCTTACGCGGTTGGGTTATAATAGGAACCCCTTGATAGTTTGCCTTGATTAAAGCTTTTCCAGCAATGCCCAACCTTGGTTTTACCATTTGCCACCTAGCCTCTTTTTCCCTTGGGTTTCCGGAGCCCGAGGGTCATCTTATTTTAGCCCCCCTGGGCCAGTGCTCCTCTGAGTGTTGGTCCAAACTAGAGTCCTGTGCAGCGCCCCCTCGGGGAAACTCGAGGTTTGGTTTTAGTTGTATGGAGCGCTCATCTGAGTGTGCCTTGAGAACGAGATATGTGCAGCTCCTATCGGGATTTGTCGGCACATTCGGGCGGTGTTGTTGGTCTTGTTTTAACCTGTCGAAGTGTCTTGAAGAGCCGAGGTACCGAGTCTGATCGGAACGTCTCGGGAGGAGGTCTATTCCTTCGTTGACCATGAGAGCTTGTCATGGGCTAAGTTGGGACTCCCCTGCAGGGATTTGAACTTTCGAAAGCCGTGCCCACGGTTATGGGAAGATGGGAATTTGTTAATGTCCGGTTGTAGATAACTTGAACCTTAACTTAATTAAAATGAATCAACAGTGTGAGTTACCGTGAT
The DNA here is from genome assembly GCF_002162155.2 of Triticum dicoccoides. NCBI lineage: Eukaryota > Viridiplantae > Streptophyta > Magnoliopsida > Poales > Poaceae > Triticum > Triticum dicoccoides. Next base: position 281,962,215 of record NC_041386.1, on the reverse strand, counting down.
GGCCTCTTCTCGGCGGAGTCCGGGAAGTGGACACGGTGTTGGAGTAATGTTTGCGCAGGTTGCTCTCTAGTTTCTCGCTCGCGCTTTGCCTCCTCTTCTCGCTCTCTCTTGCGAACAAGTTAGCCACCATATATGCTAGTCGCTTGCTGCAGCTCCACATATTTTACCTTGCCTTACCTATAAGCTTAAATAGTCTTGATCGCGAGGGTGCGAGATTGCTGAGTCCCTGTGGCTCACAGATTACTTCCAAACCAGATGTAGGGCCTGATGATTCCGCTCCAGGTGACGTGCTTGAGCTCAAGTGGGAGTTCGACGAGGACTCTCAATGTTACTATGTGTCTTTCCCTGATGATCAGTAGTGGTGCCCAGTTGGGGGTGATCGGGACCGTGTCGCATGTTGGGTTATCTTTTATTTTGGCGCCGTAGTCGGGCCATGAGTGTTTGGATGATGTAATGTTATTTATGTACTTGATTGACGTGGCGAGTGTAAGCCAACTATGTTATCTCCCCTTTTGTTAATTATATTACATGGGATGTTGTGAAGATTGCCTAACTTGCGACATATGCCTTCAATGCGATTATGCCTTTAAGTCGTGCCTCGACACATGGGAGATATAGTCGCATCGAGGGTGTTACAAGTTGGTAATCAGAGCCTTCCCCGACCTTAGGAGCGCCATTGCTTGATCGTTTTTAGCGGCCGAGTTGTGTCTAGAAAAATGTTTTGAGTCATTTAGGAATTATATATCGGAGAGTTTAGGAATACTTTTTACTTCCCAGTCTCCTCATCACTCTGGTAAGGCATCCTGACGTAGAGTTTTGACTCTTCTCTTCTCAAATTTCACTAAAAAAAAATTTAGGATCACGCGGGTATCTTGGAATCGTTCCGATGGTTTTATGACGAGAACATTGTCTTGGTGCCTCCTGTCAAGGGTTTTGTGGAAGTGTCCCGGGGAGTTGAGCTATGAGATGTTGTCATCATAATTTTATCGTTGTAGTTCTGGAATACCTGAGTTTAGTACACCGACATCGAAAATCTCTTTTATGCAGTTCATTGGTGAGATAACCTCGACGCCACCCAGTACCGGGGTGGGAGTTCGGGAGTATCACCATAACTTGTATAACAGATGCTTTTCGAAGGTTGAGGTAGATGGTTTCCGAAGTTTTTCTCGGTTATGTGTTGAAGGATGGATACAGCTGGATGTAGGATTTGCTAGATTTGGGTGAGATATTATGCTTCCCCTGTATCCCCAACACCTGATTGTATAACCGGAAAGGTTCGGCAGTTTCATAGGTGGGAATTCAAGTAGCTCTAGTTCTTCTTCCACGGATATTTGGTTTGAGATTGGGATTTCTTACCGAGTATTCGTTCTTGATCCGCACCTTGTTGATTTATTCCTCTACCTAAATTCTAAGTGGCTTCTCAATTTATGGATATGTGACCATTTCAAGAGGAGTGCATTCGTTCATTTTGTTCGGATGTGAAGACCTTATGTTGCAATTTTCATTTCGTTGGATTCAGCTTCTTGCTATCTGTTAATGTGCTAACGGTTGTCACCCTCTTCAGGATGGCTCCCGCTAAGAGCACCAATCAGAATCAGGATCCGCCACCACCTTCTCCTCCTCCGGAGGCATCGCAAGCTGTGATGGCCGCAACCAATGCAAACACACAGTTGATCATGCAAATTCTTCAAGAGCTCAACCAAGGCAACCAAGGCAACAATCAGAATCACTTTGCTACACTCAACCAGTTCCTTGCTAACGGGCCAAAGATTTTCAATGATTGTGTTGAGGCAACTGATGCTGACGATTGGCTTGTGGATCTGTGCAAGCATTTCGAGTGCAGTAACGTCAGGCCTGAGGACTTCGTCAAGTTCGCTTCCTTCCAACTCAAAGATCAAGCTGCAGAATGGTTCCAGCAGTACAAAGATTTCAGAGGTGGACGTGCGATTACCTGGGATGAATTCCGTCAAGACTTCAGAGCTCAGCATATTCCTCAAAGCGTGGTTGAAAGCAAGCGTGAGGAATTCCGCAACCTGAAGCAAGGCTCTTTGTCTGTCTATGACTACAACAAGTTGTTTCAGAAGCTCGCCCGCTTTGCTAAGCAGGACGTCCCTGATGAGAAGAGCATGATATACCAGTTCAGGGGTGGTCTCAGAGAAGAAATTCAGCTAGCTCTTGTTCTCTTTGAGCCCTTGAGGTACGATGAGTTCTACAACATGGCATTGAAGCAAGAGGCCGCTCAACTGAGGTGTGATGCTTCCAAGAAGCGAGTCAGAGATGCTACTCCTTCTTCCTCTACTCAAGTGGCCAAGCAGCAGAAGTATTGGCTTCCTCCTCCTTCGTTCCGTCAGCCATATCAGCAGAAGAGCAAAGGTGGCAGTGGATGTTCCCACCCACCCAACCCTGGCTTTCAGAACAAGACTTTGTTTCAAGCTCCAAGATCGAGTGCTCCGTATCACCGTCCGCTTTCAGAGGTCACGTGCAACAAGTGCCAACAGAAGGGCCACTATTCCAACAAATGCTTCAATCAGAGGCGTCTTCCTCCTCCTCCTCCTGTGAGATCGGCAAGTACAGCTATGGTTAAGCATAACACCAAGTCCGCCAAGGTCAACTTACTGAATGCAGCTCAGGCAGAGGACTCGCCAGATGTGATTATGGGTAACCTTCCTGTTAATGACATTCCTGCAAGAGTTCTTTTTGACATAGGTGCATCTTTATCATTTTTATCGAAGCCTTTTGCATCCATGCATGATGTGCATACTATTGATTTGCCTAAGCCGATAGCGGTTTCTTCTCCGGGTTTGTTCATGAACACTAAAATGTTGGCTCCGAATGTTACTATCACGTTGGACGATTACAAGTTTCTTTCTTCTCCAATGGTTCTTGGTAACTCGGATATTGATCTTATTCTCAGAATGGATTGACTTTCTAAGCACAAGGCGCATCTTGATTGTGCATCCAGGCAGATTCAATTGACTCATTTGTCTGAGGATGTAATTGTGTTTGCTGCTCATGACGATACCATTCGTCTGTTTTCTCTCAATGAGAAGGGTGAACTGGATGCTATCTCGCAAATTCCAGTCGTTTGCGAATATCAAGACGTTTTTCCAGAAGAGCTTCCAGGAATGCCTCCGCACCGGCCAGTTGAATTCATCATCGATCTTGAGCCTGGCATGGAACCAGTGTGCAAGCGTCCTTACAAGCTCTAACCGGAAGAGTTGAAGGAGCTGAAGAAGCAACTCGATGTTCAAGGTCTTGGCGCAGTGTTGATGCAAGAGAAGAAAGTTGTGGCTTATACCTCTCGCCAGTTGAAGCCCAATGAGAAGAACTACCCCACTCGTGATCTCGAGTTGGCGGCAGTTGTGCATGCTCTTTTGGCTTGGAGACATCTCTTATTGGGAAGAAAAGTGGACATCTTCACTGACCACAAGAGTCTCAAGTACATCTTCACTCAGCCTAATCTCAACCTCAGGCAAACTCGATGGGTCGAAATGATTCAAGATTATAATCCGAGTATCGAGTATACTCCAGGCAAGGCCAATGTGATTGCTGACGCATTGAGCAGGAAGGCTTATTGCAATAGCAAAGGTGGCAGTGGATCTTCCCACCCACCCAACCCTGGCTTTCAGAACAAGACTTTGTCTCAACCTCCAAGATCGAGTGCTCCGTATCACTGTCCGCTTTCAGAGGTCACGTGCAACAAGTGCCAACAGAAGGGTCACTATGCCAACAAGTGTCTCAATTAGAGGCGCCTCCCTTCTCCTCCTCCTGTGAGATCGGCAATTACAGCTGTGGTCAAGCATAACCCCAAGTACGCCAAGGTCAATATGGTGAATGCAGCTCAGGCAGAGGATTCATCAGATGTCATCATGGGTAACCTTCCTGTTAATGATATTCCTGCAAAAGTTCTTTTTGACACTAGTGCATCGCATTGCTTCATTTCCAAACCTTTTGCATCCAAGTATGAGTGCGATTATCAGTATCTACAAAGTTCCTTGCAAATCGTGTCACCAGGCAAGCAAATGACAGCTAATTTTTGTGTCCCGGATATTACTATCACGTTGGGCGACTACAAGTTACTTTCTTCCCCAATTGTTCTTGGTGACTCGGATATTGATCTTATTCTCGGAATGGATTGGCTTTCTAAGCACAAGGCGCATCTTGATTGTGCTGCCAGGCAGATTCAATTGACTCATTCGTCTGAGGATGTAATTGTCTTTGCCGCTCGGGATAATACCATCCGTTTGTTTTCTCTCAATGAGAAGGGTGAACTGGATGCTATCTCGCAAATTCCAGTCGTTTGCGAATATCAAGACGTCTTTCCAGAAGAGCTTCCAGGAATGCCTCCGCACTGGCCAGTTGAATTCGTTATTGATCTTGAGCCTGGCACGGAACCTGTGTGCAAGCGTCCTTACAAGCTCGGACCTGAAGAGTTGAAGGAGCTGAAGAAGCAACTCGATATTCAAGATAGAATGGGTCTCATCCGGCCTAGTTCTTCTCCATGGGGTTGTGGTGTTCTTTTTGTGAAGAAGAAGGATGGAACGGACCGACTTTGTGTTGATTACCGTCCATTGAACAAGAAGACCATCAAGAACAAATACCCACTTCCCAACATCAACGAGCTGTTTGAACAACTCAAAGGTGCCCAAGTATTCTCCAAGCTTGATCTCCGTATGGGTTATCATCAGATTCGAATCCGTGAGCAAGATATTCCCAAGACAGCTTTCAGGACAAGCTATGGTTCATATGAGCACACTGTCATGTCTTTTGGCCTCGTCAACGCTCCTCCGACTTTCTCTCGCATGATGAATTTCATCTTCAACGCCTACACCAATGACTTCGTTTTGGTCTATCTCGACGACATCCTGGTTTTCTCGAAGAACAAGGAAGATCATGCCAAGCACTTGCGTTTGGTACTCGATAAGCTCAGAGAACACAAGTTCTACGCCAAGTTCTCCAAGTGCGAATTATGGCTCGATGAGGTCCTTTATCTTGGTCATATCATCTTTGCCAAGGGCATTGGGGTGTATCCTGAGAAGGTGTCTGCAATTGTGAATTGGGAACCTCCTCAGAACGTGAAGCAACTCCGTAGCTTCCTCGGTCTCGCAAGCTATTGCCGAAGATTCGTTGAAAACTTTTCTAAGATCGCGAAGCCTCTCTCAAATCTTCTCCAGAAGCACATCAAGTACGTTTGGTCTCCAGAGTGTGACATTGCTTTCAACACTTTGAAAGAGAAATTGATCACTGCTCCAGTTCTGACTCCGCCTGATGAATCCAAGCCATACGAGGTCTTTTGTGATGCCTCTCTCCAAGGTCTTGGCGCAGTGTTGATGCAAGAGAAGAAAGTTGTTGCTTATACCTCTCGCCAGTTGAAGCCCAATGAGAAGAACTACCCCACTCATGATCTCGAGTTGGCGGCAGTTGTGCATGCTCTTTTGACTTGGAGACATCTCTTATTGGGAAGAAAAGTGGGCATCTTCACTGACCACAAGAGTCTCAAGTACATCTTCACTCAGCCTAATCTCAACCTCAGGCAAACTCGATGGGTCGAAATGATTCAAGAGTATAATCCGAGTATCGAGTATACTCCAGGCAAGGCCAATGTGATTGCTGACGCATTGAGCAGAAAAGCTTATTGCAACAGTTTTATTCTCAAGCCTTATCAACCCGAGCTCTGTGAAGCTTTCCGCAAACTTACTCTGCAAGTTGTTCCTCAAGGTTTCCTCGCAACCTTCAAGTCTCTCCTACCTTGGAAGACCAGATTCGCCAAGCCCAGCTTCTTGATGCTATGGTGAAAAAGGTGAAGATTGGGATTGCCAAGAGTCAACCCAAGTACAAGTGCTACCGCCTTGATGACAAGGATACTCTCTTCTTCGAGGATCGTATTGTTGTACCCAAAGGTGAACTTCGTAAAGTGATCATGAACGAGGCTCACAATTCTCTCCTCTCCATCCACCCTGGGAGCACGAAGATGTATCAGGACCTCAAGCAGGCTTATTGGTGGACTCGAATGAAGCGCGAGATTGCTCAGTTCGTAAATGAGTGTGATGTCTGCAGAAGAGTGAAGGCAGAACACCAAAGACCAGCTGGTCTCCTCCAACCTCTTGCCATTCCAGAATGGAAGTTTGAGCACATTGAAATGGACTTCGTGACTGGGTTTCCAAAGTCCAAGCGTGGCAATGATGCTATATTCATTGTCATCGACAAACTCACTAAAGTGGCTCACTTTCTGCCTATCAAAGAGTCAATCACTGTAGCTCAATTGGCGGAACTCTATACCTATCGAATTGTCTCTCTGCACGGTATTCCACAAGTGATCTCTTCAGACCGTGGCAGCATCTTTACCTCCAAGTTTTGGGATTCTTTTCAGAAGGCCATGGGCACCAACATCCGCTTCATCACAGCTTTCCATCCTCAAACTAGCGGTCAAGTCGAGCGTGTCAACCAGATTCTTGAAGATATGCTCAGGGCTTGTGTGATCTCCTTCGGCATGAAGTGGGAGGATTGTCTTTCTTATGCTGAATTCTCCTACAACAACCGTTTTCAAGCAAGTTCGGGCAAGGCCCCATTTGAAATTCTGTATGGCAAGAAGTGCCGTACCCCTCTCAAGTGGTCTGAAACCAGTGAACGTCAGCTTTTGGGAAATGACTTGATCACAGAGGCAGAGGAAATGTGCAAAGTCATTCGAGATAACCTCAAAGCAGCCCAATCCCGTCAGAAGAGCTACTATGACAGTAAGCACCGTGATTTGGCTTTCGAGATCGGAGATCATGTTTACCTCCGCGTCTCTCCTATGAAAGGTACTCGTCGCTTCGGTATCAAAGGGAAGCTTGCCCCTAGATACGTGGGACCTTTCAATATTGTCAGCAAGAGAGGCGATCTCGCCTATCAACTCGAGCTTCCTTCAAACTTTGCAAATGTTCATGACGTGTTCCATGTCTCTCAGCTCCGAAAGTGCTTCAAGACTCCTGACCGCACCGTCAACTTCGAGGACATTGAGCTCCAAGAAGATCTCTCCTATCGTGAGCACCCAGTTGCTATTCTTGAAGAGACTGAATGCAAGACTCGCAACAAGTCAATCAAATTCCTCAAAGTCAAGTGGTCACACCATTCCGACCGTGAAGCTACCTGGGAACGCGAGGATCACCTCCGTTCTGAGTACCCGGCGTTATTTCAGTCCTAGATCTCGGGACGAGATCCTTTCGTAGTGGTGGAGTGTTGTAACACCCCGGTTATGACTTTCCCAATATGTATTCCAACTCTTGCCGTTTCCGGCCTTAAGTTATTTTATTTTCTAGGGTTCGGGTTTTTGTCTCCGTGTGTTGTTGTCGTTGACATGCATCTCATATCATGTCATCATGTGCATTGCATTCGCATACGTGTTCATCTCATGCGTTCGAGCATTTTCCCCGTTGTCCGTTTTGCATTCCGGCGCTTCGTTCTTCTCCGGTGGTCATTTCTACCTTTCTTTCTGATAGAGACGAGGGTCCCGATCTTTCGATGAGATGATAACTATCGATTTGGTGGAGACGACTTTCACGATCCGACTACAAACGTGCACGACGTTGCGCCTTAGCAATCGCTAAACCAATCTCCTGAGGTTACTGACGATGCTGGAAGCACGGTCAGCCTGACCACGAAGGTCTATTCCTACAAGCAATCGAAGAACGAGCAAGAATATGATAAAGCAATCTGAATATTGCAAATATATATGAAGTATTGATAATGGTGGGGATCCGGAAGCGGTCTTGGTCTGGTCGTTGGACACAAACGAAGTACACGAAGTTGCAATGGCTAACTTTTAACTAAACAAATCCCAAGGAAAAGCTACTAGATGGATCTACTTATATAGGAGAAAGGGGTGGCGGCCAAGGAGGTGGGAGGACGTCCCAAGGAAGCCTAAAACTAAATCTAGGTCGTACAAGGCCAATGGGCCCAAGTGGAGGTGATGTAACACCTTTGGACTTGTAGTTTGACTCGGATTCTGCTGCAGCATCAGATTGTTTCGTCCACAACTCAACGCTCCGGACGAATTTGAAGGTGATTCCAATTGGGTTGGAAAGTGCACGAAATCTGGTTTCCAACAAAAAAAATCACCCAATTCGGAGTCCGTATGAAAAACTTGTGTGCGTTTTGAGTCAGGTGTGTCTGTGCAGTCCGAATCTGAATCCAGAACGTGAGAGACTTGGACTCTATCTTCTCTTGGGCCAAAAGTGACCTGAGAGAACTTTTTGGACAGCAAATAAACATCTCTTTCTTCCTTATCTTCATATGTGGATTGTACAAATGTCCCATACACCTGCAATTAGACAAAACACAAAAGTGTGTGAAGTATTTTTGTTCTGGATAACATAAATAGATTATTGAATAGTTTGCACTAGAAATCATCTGACAAATATGCATATATGCAATATTTTTGGTCATATCCAAGGTAGTCATGTCCTCATCATCCTCCCCTTCTTGAAAATAAAGCCGTCCTCGGCGTTTCTTAATCTGAAATGTGGCTAACAAAAGAGACAAGGTGTACATGTTGTATATGTATATGTCATCCATTTTTACTTCCCTTGATTTTTGCATATATGACACATGAATAGATGAGTAACTTGCATAGTTCATAAAATCTAAAGCCAAAAAATTAGCACAAGAAGTAGAAGGCATGAAAATATTGCAACTCAGTTTGCACATATAAGTGAAGCTCTTATTCATTTCAGAAGATTGACAATGTTCATCATTAAACCATCCCAACATTGGTGAATAAACCTTACTTGCATCAAATTTACATGCTACAACATGCTTAAATAAGCAAACATGCAATAAGTCATTCAACACAGAATCATCACCAAGATTAGAGGTCATATCAAAATGATTAAACATTGGTTCTTTTGCATCAATAGTTAATTCAATGGGTGCACTCAAAATTGTTGGTATTTCAGTTGTTTGATCACATGGCAAAGTCAAATTATCAACGTAGTCCTCTAAAATAGGTGGTGTGATCAAAGTAGTGGGTATCTCATCAGATGGTGCATTCAAATTGACAAGGCATTCATCATTCTCATGTAGAGATGGAAGATCAGTACCTTTGTCATTACCACTTATGATCAACTCAGATGATGTAGCCACTCTCAGGGGAGATGTATCACATGGTGGAGGTGATGTAGTCCTGACAACAACGGATGTGGTTGTCATAGTATGCCTAGTAGTTGAAGGAACAATCATATCAACTCTTGGAATGTGCACCGTGCGCTTGTTCTCCTCGTGGCCAACACGTCGTTTTATTTCCTGTTCAGCTTTGCAAGCAAGATGAAACAAATGGTCCATAGGATAACACTCTTCATGAATTAGTATCTCTTGAATATCACGGTTTAATCCTCCCCAAAATCTATCCATAAAATCATCTTCACTTTCTTCTAAAGAGGAATGCAACAAGGTAGTTTGTAAATCATCATAATATTTTGTTACAGTTTCACTACCTTGTTTTAAGTGTTGCAACTTCTTAATCATGTCACGAGTATAATAAGCAGGGACGAAAGTATGTCGCATGGCAAGTTTCAAATCATCCCAAGTAGTAGGTATATAATCAGGGTGTAACCGACAATATTCACTCCACCACACCAAAGCATAACCAGTGAAAGAACCAACCGCAACCTTAACCTTTTTATGTTCATCGAAATTATGGGAAGCAAATATATTTTTTATGTCGAACTCCCATTCAATATATAAAGCAGGTTTAAAACGGCCATTAAATGGTGGTATAGATACATTAACCTGATCATGTGCATTTGGATGTTTGTGCACCTCTCGTGACGGTTGTGGTATTTGCAAAGGTGGTGGCACGTCTCCCGCGATCGACAAAGCCCATGAATTGACTCTGGATCCTGTCATGATTAGTAGAACAAGAAACAAAACCCAAAAATAATGTTCCTATAACTACTAGGATGTGGTGGTAAAACGTTCACAGTAAAGCAAATATCAATGTCTTACAAGTTCTTACCATGCAGCAGGCGGTGATCGGCAACCAGCGGTGTCAAGTAACTCCGAATATTGAGTAAAGCGATTGCCAGGGGAGCGTACGTATACACGGTGTAGAAATATGTGGAGCTGGGTTGGCTATATATGGTAGCAAAAGATTAGCAATAATCAATTCAAAGATGCAATGTTGAATAAACGCTCAACGACGGTACTGTGCTGGTCCTAGGCTAGACCGGACTAGAGACGCGAGCCTAGAACACTAATGAGGTCACGGCGTAGCACAACTAGCATCAATGAAGGATACTAAGTAGCTCTTGACAGCAAGGTATAAGTGAAGATCACAACGGCAGTGAAGATAATGATGAAAAACAACTGCCAAGCAGGATATACAACAACTCTCTCTCCAACTTTCCTCTTGAAAAGTTTGAGACAATTTTCTGATAAATTCTTTCAAAGAATGCTACTAACTCAAGCTTTCCAATGCAAAAAGAATCACTCAATTCCGAGTTGATATGAGGAGTCAAAGAATTCTAAAACTGGCCTAAAAAATTGGAACAAGCTGTGTTCACGAACTTCGGAGGGCAAAAAGACCTATTTAGAAACCGATTTTGAGGTGTCAAATATTGAACTAGCTTCTGCAACTATTTATATGCGGCTCGTCGCTATCTTCAATTTGAGTACTCACGGAGCCAAAACGGACTTCGTATGAGGAAGATACACCTGTTTTACTGAACAGTGCGCAAAACAGATTCCAATCCGAATTCAGGTACGAGATTGATTCTAGATAGATCCAATTTTTTTTCTTCTCTCTTTTTTTTCTCACGCTTTTTTTTCTTTTTCTTCTCCCTCTTTTTCTTTTTTTTTCTTTCTTTTTTTCCAAAACAAACTAGATATGATGCAGATTGGATCAAGTGAAGATGTGAACGATCTCAACTATTATTATGACAATGAATGGTGGGTAGCACGTGGTGGAAATTGATGGACGGGTGGTGGACAGCGGAAGAGATAATGATGCAGCGGTGGCATGACTAATGTGAAAAGAACTCGAAACTCTAAACGAACTAGACACTAAGACCAGCAACTCGACACGACGATGCAACCGATAATTCAACTATGCAAGCAATGAAAAGAAAATTGCAAAGGCTCAGACTGGCTTGGACCAAGGATGAATAGATCTAACTCTTTTTTGTGGCTTTTTCTTGGACAATAGGTAAGAAAATAAATCTAATCTAGGAAAACTGGAAATTCTCACCGAGCAACCTGAAAACTGATACCACTTGATAGAGACGAGGGTCCCGATCTTTCGATGAGATGATAACTATCGATTTGGTGGAGACGACTTTCACGATCCGACTACAAACGTGCACGACATTGCGCCTTAGCAATCGCTAAACCAATCTCCTGAGGTTACTGACGATGCTGGAAGCACGGTCAGCCTGACCACGAAGGTCTATTCCTGCAAGCAATCGAAGAACGAGCAAGAATATGATAAAGCAATCTGAATATTGCAAATATATATGAAGTATTGATAATGGTGGGGATCCGGAAGCGGTCTTGGTCTGGTCGTTGGACACAAACGAAGTACACGAAGTTGCAATGGCTAACTTTTAACTAAACAAATCCCAAGGAAAAGCTACTAGATGGATCTACTTATATAGGAGCAAGGGGTGGCGGCCAAGGAGGTGGGAGGACGTCCCAAGGCAGCCTAAAACTAAATCTAGGTCGTACAAGGCCAATGGGCCCAAGTGGAGGTGATGTAACACCTTTGGACTTGTAGTTTGACTCGGATTCTGCTGCAGCATCAGATTGTTTTGTCCACAACTCAACGCTCCGAACGAATTTGAAGGTGATTCCAATTGGGTTGGAAAGTGCACGAAATCTAGTTTCCAACAAAATAAATCACCCAATTCGGAGTCCGTCTGAAAAACTTGTGTGCGTTTTGAGTCAGGTGTGTATGTGCAGTCCGAATCTGAATCCAGAACGTGAGAGACTTGGACTCTATCTTCTCTTGGGCCAAAAGTGACGTGAGAGAACTTTTTGTACAGCAAATAAACATCTCTTTCTTCCTTATCTTCATATGTGGATTGTACAAATGTCCCATACACCTGCAATTAGACAAAACACAAAAGTGTGTGAAGTATTTTTGTTCTGGATAACAAAAATAGATTATTGAATAGTTTGCACTAGAAATCATCTAACAAATATGCATATATGCAATATTTTTGGCCATATCCAAGGTAGTCATGTCCTCATCACTTTCGTGTGTGGGGATTAAACATTTCCGGATTGGACCGAGACTTGCCAAGCGGCCTTGGTTTACTACCGGTAGACCGCCTGTCAAGTTTTGTACCATTTGGACTTCGTTTGATACTCCAACGGTTAACCGAGGGACCGTAAAGGCCTCGTGTGTGTTGCAGCCAACACCCTTCCAATTTGGCCCAAAACCCACATAAACCCTCTCCATCATTTAGAGCGTCCGATCACGATCGCGTGCCCGAAAACCGCACCTCATTTGGACTCTCCTAGCTCCCTCTATGCCTATATATACCTCCCCCATTCCAAATCCGGATCTCTCCTCTTCGAAACCCTAAATCCCAGATCCGCCGCGAACCGGACGTGTCCGGCCCGCGCCGGACAGTGTCCGCCGCCCCCGCGCCACCGGCCCGGCGAGCCCGCGGGAGGCCCTCCTGGCCCGGCAC
>NC_041386.1:281940975-281948268 GCF_002162155.2 Triticum dicoccoides | reverse complement strand
CATACGCTCGCCGCGCCGCCGTGGGCGCCATCGCCACCCGGCGCCGCCTCCTCGTTCCGGCTGTCCCGCCGCGCCGCTTCACCGCGCCTCCGCCACCCAGTCTCCACCGCATCGGCGCGCGCCTCCCCTCCGCCCAACGCCGCCCCGGCGAACTCCGGCCGCCGTGCCCCAAGTCCGGTGACGCCCCGCTTCGCTCCGGTGAACAGTGCTTCTCCGGCGAACGTCGTAGTCCGTGCCCCGGATCTGGATCTGAGATCCGTTTCGGGTTGACTTTCTCCAGAAACCCTAGTTCATATTGCAATGTTCATCGTGCTGTAACTTCATACCGAAGGAAATGACACAAGCCTTGAGCATATCTTCAAGGATTTGATTGACTCACTCGAGTTGTCCACTAGTTTGAGGATGGAAGGCTGTGCTGAAGCAAATGTTGGTGCCCATGGACTTCTGAAAGGAGTCCCAGAACTTAGAAGTAAAGATGCTTCCACGATCTGAATATATCAATTGCGGAATGCCGTGCAAGGAGACAATCCTGGAGGTGTATAGCTCTGCCAACTGAGCTGCTGTGATAGATTCTTTGATTGGAAGGAAATGAGCCACTTTAGTAAGCTTGTCGATGACAACAAAGATAGTATCATTTCCATGTTTGGACTTGGGAAAACAAGTCACGAAGTCCATCTCAATATGGTCAAATTTCCATTCTGGAATGGCAAGAGGTTGGAGGAGACCAGCTGGTCATTGGTGTTCTGCTTTCACTCTTCTGCAGACATGACATTCATTCACGAACTGAGCAATTTCTCGCTTCATTCGAGTCCACCAATACGACTGCTTGAGGTCATGGTACATATTTGTACTTCCAGGATGAATGGATAGAAGGGAATTGTGCGCCTCATTCATAATGACTTTCCGTAGATCACCTTTAGGAACCACAATTCGATCCTCGAAGAGTAGAGTATCTTTGTCATCAAGGTGATAGCATTTGTACTTGGGTTGGCTCTTGGCAATCCCATTTTTCACCTTCTTCACTATGGCATCACGAAGTTGTGCCTCTCAAATTTGATATTCCAAAGTAGGAGAGACTTGGAGGTTGGCAAGGAAGCCTTGAGGAACAACTTGGAGATTCAGTTTGCGGAAAGCTTCACAAAGATCCGGTTGGAAGGGCTTGAGAATTAAGCTGTTGCAGTAAGCCTTCCTGCTCAAAGCATCTGCAATGACATTGGCCTTGCCTGGAGTATATTCCATACTTGGATTGTATTCTTGAATCATTTCGACCCAACGAGTCTGCCTGATGTTGAGGTTGGGCTGAGTGAAGATGTACTTGAGGCTCTTATGATCCGTGAAAGATGTCCACTTTCCTTCCCAACAAGAGATGTCTCCACGTTAATAGAGCATGGACAACTGCTGCCAACTCGAGGTCATGAGTGGGGTAGTTCTTTTCGTTGGGCTTCAACTGGCGGGATGTATAGGCCACAACTTTCTTCTCTTGCATTAAGACAGCACCGAGACCTTGCAGGGAGGCATCACAGAAAACTTCGAATGGTTTGGATTCATCAGGAGGAGTCAAAACAGGAGCTGTGACTAGCTTCTCTTTCAGGGTGTTGAAGGCGATGTCACATTCAGGCGTCTAGACATACTTAACGTGCTTCTGGAGGAGGTTGGAAAGAGGCTTTGCAATCTTAGAGAAATTCTCAACGAATCTTCGACAATAGCTTGCGAGCCTAAGGAAACTGCAGAGCTGCTTCACATTCTGAGGCGGTTCCCAATTCACAATTGCAGACACCTTCTCAGGATTAACAGCAATGCCCTTGGCTGAGATGATATGGCCAAGGTAGAGAACCTAATCAAGCCAAAACTCACACTTTGAAAACTTCGCATAGAATTGATGCTCTCTGAGTTTGTCGAGTACCAATCTCAAATGCTTGGCATGATCCTCCTTATTCTTGGAAAAGACCAAGATCTCATCGAGATACACCAGGACGAAATCATTTGTGTAAGGGTTGAAGATGAAGTTCATCATGCGAGAGAATGTTGGAGGAGCATTGAGAAGGCCGAATGACATGACAGTATATTCATAAGAATCATAGCTTGTTATGAATGCTCTCTTTGGAATATCTTGTTCATGAATGCGAATCTGATGATAACCCACACGCAGGTCAAGCTTGGAGAAAACTTGGGCACCCTTAAGTTGCTCGAATAGCTCATTGATGTTGGGAAGTGGGTACTTGTTCTTTATTGTCTTCTTCTTCGATGGGAGGTAGTCGACGCAGAGTCATTCGATTCCATCCTTCTTCTTGACAAAAAGAACACCACAACCCCATGGAGATGAACTCGGTCTGATCAGACCCATGCACTCTTGTTCATCGAGTTGTTTCTTCAGCTCCTTCAACTCTTTTGGTCCAAGCTTGTAAGGACGTTTGCAAACAGGTTCCGTGCCAGGCTCAAGATCGATAAAGAATTCAACTGGCCGTGAGGAGGCATTCCCTGAAGCTCTTCTAGAAAAACGTCTTGATATTCACAAACGACTGGAATCTGAGAGATGGCATTCAACTCGCCCTTCTCATTAAGAGAAAACAGCCGAATGGTTTCATCACGAGCGGCATAGATGATCACATCCTCAGAAGAGTGTGTCAATTGAATCTGCCTCGCAGCACAATCAAGCTGAGCCTTGTGCTTAGAAAGCCAGTCCATGCCGAGAATTAGATCAATATCCGAGTTACCAAGAACAATTGGAGAGGACAGAAATTTATAGTCACCCATCTTGATAGAAACATTCGGAACCATAGAGCTTGCGTTCATGAATCTACCTGGAGAGACAACTGATAACTGCCTAGGCAAATCTTGGAAAGGCAACTCATGCTTAGATGCAAAAGGTCTTGAAATGAAACAATGTGATGCACCAGCATCAAAAAGGACTTTTGCAGGAATATCATTAATAGGAAGATTACCCATGAACACTTCTGAAGAGTCCTCTGCCTGAGCTGCGTTCATCATGTTGACCTTAGCAGACTTGGAATTATGCTTGTCCACTGCATTGCTGGCAGATCTAACAGGAGGAGGAGGCAGAAGGCGCCTTTGGTTGAAGCATTTGTTTGCATAGTGCCCTTTCTTCTGACACTTGCTGCAAGTAACCTCTGAGAACGGACGGTGATAAGGAGCACTTGACCTTGAAGTATGAGACTGCGCTTTGATCTGATAGCCTGGGTTGGGTGGGTGGGAAGATCCATTTCCACCTTTACTCTTCTGCTGGTAAGGCTGACGAAGCGGAGGAGGAGGAGGCAACCAGAACTTCTGTTGCTTAGCTGCCACTTGAGTTGAAGAAGAAGATGATTGATCTACATCCCTGACTCTCTTCTTAGAAGCATCACACTTGAGCTGAGCAGCTTCTTGCTTTAGTGCCATGTTGTAGAATTCATCATACTTAGTCGGCTCAAAAAGCACGAGAGCTAATTGCAGATCTTCTCTGAGACCACCTCTGAATTGATAAATCATGCTCTTCTCATCAGGGACGTCTTGTTTAGCGAAGTGAGGAGTTTCTGAAACTGGATGTTGTATTGGTAAACAGACATGCTGCCTTGCTTGAGATTGCGGAACTCCTCATGCTTACTCTCAGCAACACTTTGTGGAATGTGGTGAGCTTTGAAGTCTCAGCGGAAATCATCCTAGGTAATCACACGACCTCCTCTGGAATCTTTGTATTGTTGATACCACTCAGCAGCTTGGTCTTTGAGTTGAAACGAAGCAAACTTGACAAAGTCCTCAGGCCTAACATTGCTACACTCAAAATGTTTGCAGATATCCATGAGCCAGTCGTCAGCGTCTATGGCCTCGACATAGTTACTGAAGGACTTCGGCTAGCTTGCGAGGAACTGATTGAGGGTAGCAAACTGAAGCTGATTGTTGCCTTGGCCTTAATTTCCTTGGTTGCCTTGCCCTTGGTTGCGCTCTTGCAAGAGTTGCAAAAGCATTTGAGTGTTGGCGTTGGTGGCTTCCATGACAGCTTGCCATGCCTTCAGAGGTGGAGGTGGTGGCGAAGGTTTCGGATTCTGACGCATTGGAGGAGCCATCCTGAAGAGGTTGACATCCGTTAGCATCTTGAAAGACATATATTCAAGCTGAAGCAATGGATCAAAATTGCAACATATAGCCTTAACATTCGAACAAGAATGAACGAATGAATTCCAAAGTAAATCATCACACTTCCATAAATTGAGAAGCCACTTAGATAAAGGTAGATGAATAAATCAACAAGGTACGGATATGTACAAATAACTGGTAAGGATTACCCAATCACAAACCAAATATCTGCAAGAAGAAATACTAGAGCTACTTGAATTCCCACCTATGAAACTCCCGAAACATTCTTGTTACGCAATCAGGTGTTGGGGATACAAGGGAAGCATAATATCTCACCCAAAACTAGCAAATCCTACATCCATCTGTATCCAGCCTTCAACACATAACCAAGAAACCTTCGGAAATATTTACCTCAACCTTCGAAAAGCATCCGTTATACGAGTTATAGCAATACTCCCGAACTCCCGCACTAGTACTGGGTGGCGTCGAGGTTATCTCACCAACAACTGCATAAAGGAGATTTTCGATGTCGGCAAACTCAGGTATTCCAGAACTGCAACGATAAAATTGTGACGACAACACCTCGGCGCTCAACTCCCCGGGACACTGCCACAACCCCTAAATGTCAGGAGGCACCAAGAACAATGTTCTCATCACAAAACCATCAGAATGATTCCAAGATACCCGCGTGATTCTAAAAAAATTCGTGAAATTTGAGGAGAGAAGAGTCAAAACTCTATGTCAGGAGGCCTCACTAGAGCGATGAAGGGACTGAGGAGTAAAAAGAATCCTACTCTCCAATATATATAATCCTAAGACTCAAAAAAATTTCTTCCAGACTCAACAACGTCAGCGATTCGATCAAGCAGGGGGCTCCTAAGTCGGGGAAGGCTCTGATTACCAACTTGTAACACCCACGATGCGGCTATATCTCCCACATGTTGGGGCACAACTTAGAGGCATAACCGCATGGTAGGCATGTCGCAAGAGGGGTAATCTTAACACATCCCATGTACTGAATAAGAAAGGGATAAAGAGTCGGCTTAGAATCGCCACTTCACACAATACATAAATATAACATACATCATCCAGAATACAATCAAGGTCCGAATATGGTACCAAAATAAAGAAAGACAACCCCAAATGCTAGATCCCCGATCGCCCCAACTGGGCTCCACTACTGATCATCCGGAAAGGAAACATAGTAACGGCCCGAATTCTTGTCGAACTCCCACTTGAGTTCGGTAGCGTCCGCTGCACTGGCATCATCGAGACCTGCACCTGTTTGAAAGTATCTGTGAGTCACGGGGACTCAGCAATCTCACACCCGCGAGATCAAGACTATTTAAGCTTAAGGGTAGGAAAGGGGTAGTGAGGTGGAGCTGCAGCAAGCACTAGCATATATGGTGGCTAACTTACGTAAAAGAGAGCGGGAAGAGAAGCAAAGCATGGTCAAGAAGCTACTAAGTGATCAAAAAGTGATCATGAAGCTACTTACGTTCAAGCATAACACGAGACCGTGTTCTCTTCCCGGACTCCGCCGAAAAGAGACCATCACGGCTACACACGCGGTTGATTCATTTTAATTAAGTTGAGTGTCAAGTTCTCTACAACCGGATATTAACAAATTCCCATCTGCCCATAACTGCGGGCACGACTTTTGAAAGTTCTAAACCCTGCAGGGGTGTCCCAACTTAGCCCATCACAAGCTCTCACGATCAACGAAGGATATTCCTTCTCCCAGGAAGACCCGATCAGACTCGGAAACCCGGTTACAAGACATTTCGACAATGGTAAAACAAGACCAGCAAAGCCGCCCGAATGCGCCGACAAATCCCGATAGGAGCTGCACATATCTCGTTCTCAGGGCACACTGGATGAGCCAGACGTCGGGTTGGCATAGACCCTGGTTGCCCAAGGGGCGCCGGACATCGCTCAGGTTGGACCAACACTTAGAGAAGCACTGGCCCGGGGGTTTAAAATAAAGATGACCCTTGAGTTTGCGAAACCCAAGGGAAAAAGGCTTAGGTGGTGATACGTCCATTTTGCATCATGCTTTTATATCGATATTTATTGCATTACGGACTGTTATTTCACTTTCTGTCACAATACTTATGGCTATTCTCTCTTATTTTACAAGGTTTACATAAGGAGGGAGAATGCCGGCAGCTGGAATTCTGGGCTGGAAAAGGAGCAAATATTAGAGACCTATTCTGCGCAACTCCAAAAGTCCTGAAATTTCACGGAACATCTTAAAAGAAATAAAGAAAAATCCTCGCCAAAGATGAAGGCCAGGGGGCCCACACGCTTCTTACGAGGGTGGGCCCCCCCCCTAGGGCGCGCCCCCTACCTCATGGACCCCCTGGTGGCTCTCCGACGTCCATCTTCTCCTATATGAAGTCTTTCGATGAGAAAAAAATAGGAAGGAACTTTTCGGGACGAGACTCCGCTGCCACGAGGCGGAACCTTGGCGGAACCAATCTAGAGCTCCGGCAGAGCTGTTCTGCCGGGGATACTTCCCTCCGGGAGGGGGAAATCATCACCGTCATCATCACCAACGCTCCTCTCATCGGGAGAGGGCAATCTCCATCAACATCTTCACCAGCACCATCTCATCTCCAAACCCTAGTTCATCTCTTGTATCCAATTCTTCTCTCAAAGTCCGAGATTGGTGCCAGTAGGTTGCTAGTAGTGTTGATTACTCCTTGTAGTTGATGCTAGTTGGTTTATTTGGTGGAAGATCATATGTTCAGATCCTATATACATATTATTACCCCTCTGATTATGAACATGAATATGCTTTGTGAGTAATTACGTTTGTTCCTGAGGACAGGGGGGAAGTCTTGCTATGAGTAGTTATGTGAATTTGGTATTCATTTGATATTTTGATAAGATGTATGTTGTCTAGCCTCTGGTGGTGTTATGTGAACGTCGAATACATAACACTTCACCATTATTTGGGCCTAGAGGAAGGCATTGGGAAGTAATAAGTAGGTGATGGGTTGCTATAGTGACAGAAGCTTAAACCCTAGTTTATGCGTTGCTTCGTAAGGGACTGATTTGGATCCACATGTTTCATGCTATGGTTAGGTTTACCTTAATACTTTTGTTGTAGTTGCGGATGCTTGCAATAGAGGTTAATCATAAGTGGGATGCTTGTTCAAGTAAGAACAGCACCCAAGCACCGGTCCACCCACATATCAAATTATCAAAGTATCGAAC
>NC_041386.1:281931537-281937418 GCF_002162155.2 Triticum dicoccoides | reverse complement strand
TGGGCGGTGGGGCGGTCGCGGCGGAGCAGGTGGCCGGCGGGGCGCGTGCGGGGGAGCGGTGGCCGGCGGGGCGCGGTGGTGCGGGCGGCGAAGCGCAGGCCGGCGGCGGAGGAGATCCGGGCTTCGAGGGCCCGCCGTGGGCTCGGGCGGGCCGGCGGGAGGGTCGGGACGGTGGTGCCACATGGCGCGACGGGGTTTGCTGCGGGAGGCGGCGCAGACACGTTCGGTGGCGGTGGGGAAGGTTAGGGTAGGGTTTGGACCCGGAATTCCGGAGGGAGAGACATATTTATAGCTAGGAGGAGGTAGGAGTGTCAAAATGTGGTGTAGTTTTCGATCACGCGATCGTGATCCGACGACGGAGGACATGGGAGTGGTTTGGAAGGGTTATTGGGCCGTTTTGGAGGGGTGTTGGGCTGCAACAAACAAGAGGCCTTTACGGTTCCCCGGTTAACCGTTGGAGTATCAAACGGACTCCAAATGGCACGAAATTTGACAGGCGGTCTACCGGTGGTGTACCAAGGACACTTGGCAAATCTCGGTCCATTCCGAGAATGTTTAACATCGGCTCACGAAAAGAGAGAAGAGGGGGACGCTGGTGCACGTAGGAGTGTCAGTTGCGAAACGGACAACGGGGAAAATTCTCGGATGCATGAGACGAACACGTATGCAAATGAGATGCACATGATGACATCATATGAAATGCATGACATGAACAAAATGCAAAATGAAGACCAAACCCAACCACGAAGGGAATCTCATAACTTAAAGCCGAAAAAGGCAAGAGTTGGAGTTACAAATATGGCAAGTTACATCCGGGGTGTTACAACATTCCACCACTACGAAAGGATCTCGTCAGGAGATTTAGGACTGAAAGAACTCCGGATATTTGAAACGAAGGTGATCCTCGCGTTCCCAGGTGGCTTCTCGGTCGGAATGATGTGACCACTTCACTTTTAGGAATTTGATAGACTTGTTGCGAGTCTTGCGCTCAGTTTCCTCACGAAGAGCAATGGGATGCTCATGATAAGACAGGTCTTCTTGGAGATCAATCTCTTCAAAGTTGATGGTGCGCTCAGGTGTCTTGAAGCACTTGCGAAGCTGAGACACGTGAAACACGTCATGCATGTTTGCGAAGTTGGACGGAAGCTCAAGTTGATAGGCGAGATCGCCTCTTTTGCCAATGATCTTGAAAGGAACCATGTATCTAGGGGCAAGCTTTCCTTTGATACGGAAGCGACAAGTGCCTTTCATTGGAGAGACGCGGAGGTAGACATGGTCTCCGATCTCAAAAGCCAAGTCACGATGCTTGCTAACATAGTAAGTCTTCTGGCGCGATTGCGCGGCTTTGAGATTTTCATGGATGACTTTGCACATTTCTTCAGCTTCTGTGATTAAGTCATTGCCAAGAAGTTGGTGTTCACCAGTCTCTGACCAATTAAGAGGAGTACAACACTTTCTGCCATAGAGAATCTCGAATGGGGCCTTGCCCGAACTCGCTTGGAAGTTGTTGTTGTAGGAGAACTCAGCATATGGAATTCAATCTTCCCACTTCATACCGAAGGAAATGACACAAGCCCTGAGCATATCTTCAAGGATTTGATTGACTTGCTCAAGTTGTCCACTAGTTTGAGGATGGAAGGCTGTGCTGAAGTGAATGTTGGTGCCCATGGACTTCTGAAAGGAGTCCCAGAACTTAGAAGTAAAGATGCTTCCACGATCTGAAGATATCAATTGCGGAATGCCGTGCAAGGAGACAATCCTAGAGGTGTATAGCTCTGCCAACTGAGCTGTTGTGATAGATTCTTTGATTGGATGGAAATGAGCCACTTTAGTAAGCTTGTCGATGACAACAAAGATAGCATCATTTCCACGTTTGGACTTGGGAAAACTAGTCACGAAGTCCATCTCAATATGGTCAAACTTCCATTCTAGAATGGCAAGAGGTTGGAGGAGACCAGCTGGTCGTTGGTGTTCTGCTTTCACTCTTCTGCAGACATGACATTCATTCACGAACTGAGCAATTTCTCGCTTCATTCGAGTCCACTAATACGACTGCTTGAGGTCATGGTACATATTTGTACTTCCAGGATGAATGGATAGAAGGGAATTGTGCGCCTCATTCATAATGACTTTCCGTAGATCACCTTTAGGAACCACAATTCGATCCTCGAAGAGTAGAGTATCTTTGTCATCAAGGTGATAGCATCTGTACTTGGGTTGGCTCTTGGCAATCCCATTTTTCACCTTCTTCACTATGGCATCACGAAGTTGTGCCTCTCAAATTTGATATTCCAAAGTAGGAGAGACTTGGAGGTTGGCAAGGAAGCCTTGAGGAACAACTTGGAGATTCAGTTTGCGGAAAGCTTCACAAAGATCCGGTTGGAAGGGCTTGCGAATTAAGCTGTTGCAGTAAGCCTTCCCGCTCAAAGCATCTGCAATGACATTGGCCTTGCCTGGATTATATCCAATACTCAGATTGTATTCTTGAATCATTTCGACCCAACGAGTCTGCTTGAGGTTGAGGTTGGGCTGAGTGAAGATGTACTTGAGGCTCTTATGATCCGTGAAGATGTCCACTTTCCTTCCCAACAAGAGATGTCTCCATGTTAATAGAGCATGGACAACTGCCGCCAACTCGAGGTCTTGAGTGGGGTAGTTCTTTTCATTGGGCTTCAACTGGCGGGAGGTATAGGCCACAACTTTCTTCTCTTGCATTAAGAAAGCACCGAGACCTTGCAGGGAGGCATCACAGAAAACTTCGAATGGTTTGGATTCATCAGGAGGAGTCAAAACAGGAGCTGTGACTAGCTTCTCTTTCAGGGTGTTCAAGGCGATGTCACATTCAAGCGTCCAGACATACTTGACGTGCTTCTGGAGGAGGTTGGAAAGAGGCTTTGCAATCTTAGAGAAATTCTCAACGAATCTTCGACAATAGCTTACAAGCCCAAGGAAACTGCGGAGCTGCTTCACATTCTGAGGCGGTTCCCAATTCAGAATTGCAGACACCTTCTCAGGATTAACAGCAATGCCCTTGGCTGAGATGATATGGCCAAGGTAGAGAACCTTATCAAGCCAAAACTCACACTTTGAAAACTTCGCATAGAATTGATGCTCTCTGAGTTTGTCAAGTACCAATCTCAAATGCTTGGCATGATCGTACTTATTCTTGGAAAAGACCAAGATGTCATCGAGATACACCAGGACGGAATCATTTGTGTAAGGGTTGAAGATGAAGTTCATCATGTGATAGAACGTTGGAGGAGCATTGACAAGGCCGAATGACATGACAGTATATTCATAAGAACCATAGCTTGTTCTGAATGCTATCTTGGGAATATCTTGTTCACGAATGCGAATATGATGATAACCCATACGGAGGTCAAGCTTGGAGAAAACTTGGGCACCCTTAAGTTGCTCTAATAGCTCATTGATGTTGGGAAGTGGGTACTTTTTCTTTATTGTCTTCTTGTTCAATGGGAGGTAGTCGACGCAGAGTCATTCCGTTCCATCCTTCTTCTTGACAAAAAGAACACCACAACCCCATGGAGATGAACTCGTTCTGATCAGACCCATGCACTCTTGTTCATCGAGTTGTTTCTTCAGCTCCTTCAACTCTTTTGGTCCAAGCTTGTAAGGACGTTTGCAAACAGGTTCCGTGCCAGGCTCAAGATCGATAACGAATTCAACTAGCCAGTGAGGAGGCATTCCTGGAAGCTCTTCTAGAAAAACGTCTTGATATTCACAAATGACTGGAATCTGAGAGATGGCATTCAACTCGCCCTTCTCATTGAGAGAAAACAGCCGAATGGTTTCATCACGAGGGGCATAGATGATCACATCCTTAGAAGAGTGTGTCAATTGAATCTGCCTGGTAGCACAATCAAGCTGAGCCTTGTGCTTAGAAAGCCAGTCCATGCCGAGAATTAGATCAATATCCGAGTTACCAAGAACAATTAGAGAGGACATAAATTTATACTCACCCATATTGATTGAAACATTCGGAACCACCCGGAGAGACAACTGATAACTGCCTAGGAAAATCTTGGAAAGGAAACTCATGCTTAGATGCAAAAGGTCTTGAAATGAAACAATGCGATGCACCGGCATCAAAAAGGACTTTTGCAGGAATATCATTAACAGGAAGATTACCCATGATCACTTCCGAAGAGTCCTCTGCCTGAGCTGCGTTCATCATGTTGACCTTAGCAGACTTGGAATTATGCTTGTTCACTGCATTGCTGGCAGATCTCACAGGAGGAGGAGGCAGAAGGCGCCTTTGGTTGAAGCATTTGTTTGCATAGTGCCCTTTCTGCTGACACTTGTTGCAAGTAACCTCTGAGAACGGATGGTGACAAGGAGCACTTGACCTTGGAGTATGAGATTGCGCTTTGATCTGATAGCCTGGGTTGGGTGGGTGGGAAGATCCATTGCCACCTTTACTCTTCTACTGGTAAGGCTGACAAAGCGGAGGAGGAGGAGGCAACCAGAACTTCTGTTGGTTAGCTGCCACTTGAGTTGAAGAAGAAGATGATTGAACTGCATCCCTGACTCTCTTCTTAGAAGCATCACACTTGAGCTGAGAAGCTTCTTGCTTTAGTGACATGTTGTAGAATTCATCATACTTAGTCGGCTCAAAAAGCACGAGAGCTAATTGCAGTTCTTCTCTGAGACCACCTCTGAATTGATAAATCATGCTCTTCTCATCAGGGATGTCTTGTTTAGCGATGCGAGTGAGTTTCTGAAACTGGATGTTGTATTGGTAAACAAACATGCTGCCTTCTTGAGATTGTGGAACTCCTCATGCTTACTCTCAGCAACACTTTGTGGAATGTGGTGAGGTTTGAAGTCTCGGCAGAAATCATCCCAGGTAATCACACGACCTCCTCTGGAATCTTTGTATTATTGATACCACTCAGCAGCTTGGTCTTTTAGTTGAAACGAAGCAAACTTGACAAAGTCCTCAGGCCTGACATTGCTACACTCAAAATGTTTGTAGATATCCACGAGCCAGTCGTCGGCGTCTGTGGCCTCGACACAGTTACTGAAGGACTTCAGCTAGCTTGCGAGGAACTGATTGAGGGTAGCAAACTGAGGCTGATTGTTGCCTTGGCCATGATTTCCTTGGTTGCCTTGCCCTTGGTTGCGCTCTTGCAAGAGTTGCAAAAGCATTTGAGTGTTGGCGTTGGTGGCTGCCATGACAGCTTGCCATGCCTCCGAAGGTGGAGGTGGTGGCGGAGGTTCCGGATTCTGACGCGTTGGAGGATCCATCCTGAAGAGGTTGACATCCGTTAGCATCTTGAAAGACCTATATTCAATCTGAAGCAATGGATTGAAATTGCAACATATAGCCTTAACATTCGAACAAGAATGAACGAATGAATTCCAAAGTAAATCATCACACTTCCACAAATTGAGAAGCCACTTAGATAAAGGTAGATGAATAAATCAACAAGGTACGGATATGAAAAAATAATTGGTAAGGATTACCCAATCACAAACCAAATATCTGCAGGAAGAAATACTGGAGCTACTTGAATTCCCACCTATAAAACTCCCGAAACTTTCTGGTTACGCAATCAGGTGTTGGGGATACAGGGGAAGCATAATATCTCACCCAAAACTAACAAATCCTTCATCCAGCTGTATCCATCCTTCAACACATAACCAAGAAACCTTCAGAAATCATTTACCTCAACCTTCGAAAAGCATCCATTATACGAGTTATGGCAATACTCCCGAACTTCCGCCCCAGTACTGGGTGGCGTCGAGGTTATCTCACCAACAACTGCATAAAGGAGATTTTCGATGTCGGTGAACTCAGGTATTCCAGAACTGCAACGACAAAATTGTGATGACAACACCTTGGAGCTCAACTCCCCAG
>NC_041386.1:281925320-281927519 GCF_002162155.2 Triticum dicoccoides | reverse complement strand
TCGAAGAACGAGGAGTTACCGATGTGAGAAAATAAAGAGAGGCAAGATCTAAAGCTTGGGGGTTCCCAAGGCACCCCAAGTAAATATTCTAAGGATACTCAAGAATCTAAGCTTGGGGATGCCCCGGTTGGCATCCCATCTTTCTTCTTCAACAATTATCGGTATACCTTGGTTTTTGTTTTGTTCACATGATTTGTGTCCTTTGTGTTTTTATTTTTCTTTAAGAACCATGCTAGTATGAGATGTCTCTTCATCAATTTATAGAATACTTCATGTGCTTCACTTATATCTTCTAAGTATGATCTTATAGAATTTCTCTTTGAGCTTCACTTAAATCTTTTGAGTATGTCTTTATAGAATGCTTCGTGTGCTTCACTTATACATTCTGAGCTTGGATATTGGTTACTCTATATTAATTGTAGAACTCTCCATGAACTTCACTTATATATTTTGGAGTATGAATAATACTGTCATCTAAAGCGGGTTTGGAAGAGTGTCAACTTTAGGAACTAGTGATCCCGCCATTCCGAATGGGGAGAATTTTGCTTATGTGGAGAGTAGTAAAATTTCTATGCTCGTAGATCATGAAAAGAATGCCTTATGTGATGTTAATATTGTTGAACTCATTCATGATGCTACTGAAAATTATTATGAGGGAGGAATACATGTTTGTAGGAGTTGCAATATTATCAAGTTTCCTCTCTATATGCTTAAAGTTTTGAAGTTATACTTGTTTTTCCTTCCTATGCTAGTTGATTCTTGTTCCTATAAATTATGTGCTCACAAAATCCCTAGGCATGGGAAGTGGGTTAGATAAATATGCTAGTCATATTCTTCATGATGCTCTCTTTATGTTCCAATTCTTATCTTTTATGTGAGCATCATTGAAATCATCATGCCTAGCTAAAAGGCATTAAAGAAAAGTGCTTGCTGGGAGACAACACAATATTTACTCTTACTATTTTTGTGTGTTCTCATGATGAAGATACTATATTAATCATGTATTATAGCTTTTTTCAGTAAAGTGCCAAGTAAGACCTTTTGGAAGACTTCGGTGAAAGTTAATGTGATCTTGCTGTAAAAAATAGAAACTTTGCGCTCACGAGATTATCTGCCATTTTTTATAGAAGAGTGCGATTGAGTTGATTCTTTTTCAGAAGATTAATAGACAAATTACTCACGTCCACCAATTTATTTCAGAATTTTTGGAGCAGCAGAAGTATGGTTGGTGTTCAGATTGTTACAGACTGCTCTGTTTCTGACATATTCTGTTTTCATCGCATAGTTTGCTTGTTTTCTAGTTTCTATGGCTTATATTTCTCAATATAAATTGTAGAAATGATATGACACAGTAGGCATTGTGTGAGAACAATTATGAGCCTTGTCTTTGACAGTACCAAAGTGAATGGTTTACTCTTTATCATACTAACCTATCTCACGAAGTTCCATTAAGTTTTGCGTGATTGAAGTTTTCAAGTTTTGGGTGAGATATCGATATGAGGAGAATAAGGAGTGGAAAGACCCTAAGCTTGGGGATGCATGTAACACCCCGGTTATGACTTTCCCAATATATATTCCAACTCTTGCCGTTTCCGGCCTTAAGTTATTTTGTTTTCTCGGGTTCGGGTTTTTGTCTCCGTGTGTTGTTGTCGTTGTCATGCATCTCCTATCATGTCACCATGTGCATTGCATTCGCATACGTGTTCATCTCATGCGTTTGAGCATTTTCCGCGTTGTCCGTTTTGCATTCCGGCGCTTCGTTCTTCTCCGATGGTCATTTCTACCTTTCTTTCATGTGTGGGGATTAAACATTTCCAGATTGGACCGAGACTTGCCAAGCGGCCTTGGTTTACTACCGGTAGACCGTCTGTCAAGTTTCGTACCATTTGGACTTCGTTTGATACTCCAACGGTTAACCGAGGGACCGTAAAGGCCTCGTGTGTGTTGCTGCCCAACACCCTTCCAATTTGGCCCAAAACCCACCTAAACCCTCTCCATCATCTAGAGCGTTCGATCACGATCGCGTGGCTGAAAACCGCACCTCATTTGGACTCTCCTAGCTCCCTCTATGCCTATATATACCTCCCCCATTCCAAATCCGGATCTCTCCTCTTCGAAACCCTAAATCCCAGGTCTGCCGCGAACCGGACGTGCCCGGCCCGCGCTAGACAGTGTCCGCCGCCCCCGCGCCACCGGCCC
>NC_041386.1:281920710-281925220 GCF_002162155.2 Triticum dicoccoides | reverse complement strand
ACACTGCCACAACCCCTAAATGTCTGGAGGCACCAAGAACAATGTTCTCGTCACAAAACCATTGGAACGATTCCAAGATACCCGCGTGATCCTAAAAAAATTTCATGAAATTTGAGGACAGAAGAGTCAAGACTCTACGTCAGGAGGCCTCACCAGAGTGACGAAGGGACGAGGAGTAAAAAGAATCCTACTCTCCGATATATATAATCCTAAGACTCAAAACATTTTCTTCTAGACTCAACAACATCAATGATTCGATCAAGCAGGGGGCTCCTAAGTCGGGGAAGGCTCTGATTACCAACTTGTAACACCCACGATGCGGCTATATCTCCCACGTGTCGGGGCACGACTTAGAGGCATAACCGCATGGTAGGCATGTCGCAAGAGGGGTAATCTTTACACATCCCATGTAATGAATAAGAAAGGGATAAAGAGTCGGCTTACAATCGCCACTTCACACAAAACATAAATATAACATACATCATCCAGAATACAATCAAGGTCCGACTACGGTACCAAAATAAAGAAAGACAACCCCAAATGCTAGATCCCCGATCGCCCAACTGGGCTCCGCTACTGATCATCCGGAAAGGAAACATAGTAACGGCCCGAATCCTCGTCGAACTCCCACTTGAGTTCGGTAGCGTCCCGTGCACTGGCATCATCGACACCTGCATCTGTTTGAAAGTATCTGTGAGTCACGGGGACTCAGCAATCTCACACCCGCGAGATCAAGACTATTTAAGCTTAAGGGTAGGAAAGGGGTAGTGAGGTGGAGCTGCAGCAAGCATTAGCATATATGGTGGCTAACTTACGTAAAAGAGAGCGGGAAGAGAAGCAAAGCACGGTCGAGAAGCTACTAAGTGATCAAAAAGTGATCATGAAGCTACTTACATTCAAGCATAACACGAGACCGTGTTCTCTTCCCGGACTCCGCAGAAAAGAGACCATCACGGCTACACACGCGGTTGATTCATTTTAATTAAGCTAAGTGTCAAGTTCTCTACAACCGGATATTAACAAATTCCCAACTAGCCATAATTGCGGGCACCACTTTCGAAAGTTCAAAACCCTAGATCTAGGGTTGACTCGGCACGCGGATCAAGGTGGCGGTGGATCTCGCCGGAGAGCGTCGGGGTTCGGCCGGAGATGAGGGGACCGGCCAGATCCAACAAGGGAGCTCATCGGCGTCCCGTGGAGGAGGCGCGAACGAGGTCGGCGCCGGGGATGGCTCTGGGCGGCGGGGCGGTCGCGGCGGAGCCGGCGGCCGGTGGGGCGCGTGCTGGGGAGCGGCGGTCGCCGGGAGCGGTGGTGCGGGCGGTGAAGCGCGGCGCTGCGGGCGGAAAAGCACGGGCCGACGGCGGAGGAGATCCGGGCTTTGAGGGCCCGCCGTGGGCTCGGGCGGGCCGACGCCGGGGTCGGGATGGCGGCACCATGTGGCGCGATGGGGTTCGCTGTGGGAGGCGGCACGGACATGTCCGGCCGCCTCGGACGCGTCCGGTGGTGGCGGGGAAGGTTAGGGTATGGTTTGGACCCGGAATTCCGGAGGGAGAGACATATTTATAGCTAGGAGGAGGTAGGAGTGTCCAAATGAGGTGTAGTTTTCGACCACGCGATTGTGATCCGACGACGGAGGACATGGGAGTGGTTTGGAAGGGTTATTGGGCCGTTTTGGACGGTTGTTGGGATACAACACACAAGAGGCCTTTACGGTTCCCCGGTTAACCGTTGGAGTATCAAACAGACTCCAAATGACACGAAATTTGATAGGAGGTCTACCGGTGGTGTAACAAGGCCACTTGGAAAATCTCGGTCCATTCCGAGAATGTCTAACACCCGCTCACGAAAAGAGACAAGAGGAGGATGCCGGTGCACGTAGGAGTGTCAGATTACGAAACGGACAACGGGGAAAATGCTCGGATGCATGAGACGAACACGTATGCAAATGAGATGCACATGATGACATGATATGAAATGCATGACATGAAAAAAATGCAAAATGAAGACAAAACCCAACCACAAAGGGAATCTCATTACTTAAAGCCGAAAAAGGCAAGAGTTGGATTTACAAATATGGCAAGTTACATCCGGGGTGTTACAGAGTTGTATGTTTTACTTTGGTGCTGTCCTATGGTGCCCTCCGTGTCGCGCAAGCGTGAGGGATTCTCGCTGTAGGGTGTTGCAATATGTCCATTTTTTGCTTATTGTCTGTGTTGCGTGAGTGACTGAAACACAGACACGGATAAGCGGGACATGTCGTATGTGAGTAAAGAAGACTTGATACTTTAATGCTATGGTTGGGTTTTATCTTAATGATCTTTAGTAGTTGCGGATGCTTGCTAGAGTTCCAATCATAAGTTCATATGATCCAAGAAGAGAAATTATGTTAGCGTATGCCTCTCCCTCATATGAAATTGCAATAGTGATTACCGGTCTTGTTAACAATTGCCTAGGACAATTCCGCAGACCGATCCACCATTATTGAACACTCGCTATTTACAATATTTAGTAATATATTCTAACTTTATGATAACAACACCTACTTTAATATTTTAGCTCTCCAATACAATACAAAGTTATCCACTTCATACCCACAACGTAGTTTTATTTCTCGTTGCTAGTTGGAAGCAAACGTTCGGTGTACGTAGAGTCATATCAGTGGCAGATAGGGCTTGAGAGAATATTGATCTTACCTTTAGCTCCTAATGGGTTCGACACTCCATACTTATCACTTCCACCTTTGGAAATTGCTACGATGATTCCCTGCACTTGGGGATTATCAAGCTCTTTTCTGGCGCCGTTCTCGGGGAGAAATAGCGTGGGGTTGATATTCTCGTGTGTGCTTGTTTGATTTCTTCACTAAGTAGATTTTGTTTTCCTTTTTTTGTTTATGTTTAGTTGTGGGTGAAACATGCAATTTTTTTAAAAGAATGATTTTTTTTACTTGCCTCTCATGCCTAAAAAGTTTTTCAAAAAGAGAACTGATTGGAAAGATATGCATTAAAGAAGTGAGGGTCGACCTTGAGCACTCGTGTTCATGCTCACGAAAACAATGTAGAATTTTTCATGGAAGTTTCTCTGTAAATAATTATCCTCTTATATATATCCATTGTATTATAAAAATAATGTGCCAAGCTTTGGTTTTAGGATGATTAGATTGCTTGTTTACTATGTGCAGAACAAAAAACAGAAACTTTGGCTGTAGCGTGTGATTTTACATTTTTTACTAGAACGTAAAATGGGTCTGAAACTTTTTGCACATTACTTCTGTACAAAATTTTCAAATTTATTTCATAATTTTTGGAGTTACAGAAGTTTACTAAACCTCCATATTACTACAGTCTGTCCTGTTTTAGACAGATTCTATTTATCGTGTTTTGTTTGCTTATTTTGATGCATCTATGGCTAGTATAGGAGGGTATGAACCATAGAAAAGTTGGAATACAGTAGATATAGTTCTAATATGAAATTGGAATGAGTTTGAAACATTACCTAAAGGTAGTGATTTGCTTTATTATACTAACGGATCTCACAAAGTTTTTGTTAAAATTTTGTGTGGATGAAGTGCTCGAAGAACGAGGAGTTACCGATGTGAGAAAATAAAGAGAGGCAAGATCTAAAGCTTGGGGGTTCCCAAGGCACCCCAAGTAAATATTCTAAGGATACTCAAGAATCTAAGCTTGGGGATGCCCCGGTTGGCATCCCATCTTTCTTCTTCAACAATTATCGGTATACCTTGGTTTTTGTTTTGTTCACATGATTTGTGTCCTTTGTGTTTTTATTTTTCTTTAAGAACCATGCTAGTATGAGATGTCTCTTCATCAATTTATAGAATACTTCATGTGCTTCACTTATATCTTCTAAGTATGATCTTATAGAATTTCTCTTTGAGCTTCACTTAAATCTTTTGAGTATGTCTTTATAGAATGCTTCGTGTGCTTCACTTATACATTCTGAGCTTGGATATTGGTTACTCTATATTAATTGTAGAACTCTCCATGAACTTCACTTATATATTTTGGAGTATGAATAATACTGTCATCTAAAGCGGGTTTGGAAGAGTGTCAACTTTAGGAACTAGTGATCCCGCCATTCCGAATGGGGAGAATTTTGCTTATGTGGAGAGTAGTAAAATTTCTATGCTCGTAGATCATGAAAAGAATGCCTTATGTGATGTTAATATTGTTGAACTCATTCATGATGCTACTGAAAATTATTATGAGGGAGGAATACATGTTTGTAGGAGTTGCAATATTATCAAGTTTCCTCTCTATATGCTTAAAGTTTTGAAGTTATACTTGTTTTTCCTTCCTATGCTAGTTGATTCTTGTTCCTATAAATTATGTGCTCACAAAATCCCTAGGCATGGGAAGTGGGTTAGATAAATATGCTAGTCATATTCTTCATGATGCTCTCTTTATGTTCCAATTCTTATCTTTTATGTGAGCATCATTGAAATCATCATGCCTAGCTAAAAGGCATTAAAGAAAAGTGCTTGCTGGGAGACAAC
>NC_041386.1:281919287-281919890 GCF_002162155.2 Triticum dicoccoides | reverse complement strand
AGCAGAAGTATGGTTGGTGTTCAGATTGTTACAGACTGCTCTGTTTCTGACATATTCTGTTTTCATCGCATAGTTTGCTTGTTTTCTAGTTTCTATGGCTTATATTTCTCAATATAAATTGTAGAAATGATATGACACAGTAGGCATTGTGTGAGAACAATTATGAGCCTTGTCTTTGACAGTACCAAAGTGAATGGTTTACTCTTTATCATACTAACCTATCTCACGAAGTTCCATTAAGTTTTGCGTGATTGAAGTTTTCAAGTTTTGGGTGAGATATCGATATGAGGAGAATAAGGAGTGGAAAGACCCTAAGCTTGGGGATGCATGTAACACCCCGGTTATGACTTTCCCAATATATATTCCAACTCTTGCCGTTTCCGGCCTTAAGTTATTTTGTTTTCTCGGGTTCGGGTTTTTGTCTCCGTGTGTTGTTGTCGTTGTCATGCATCTCCTATCATGTCACCATGTGCATTGCATTCGCATACGTGTTCATCTCATGCGTTTGAGCATTTTCCGCGTTGTCCGTTTTGCATTCCGGCGCTTCGTTCTTCTCCGATGGTCATTTCTACCTTTCTTTCATGTGTGGGGATTAAACATTTC
>NC_041386.1:281912346-281918940 GCF_002162155.2 Triticum dicoccoides | reverse complement strand
TCCGGCGACACCCCGCGCACTCCGGTGAACAGTGCTTCTCCGGCGAACCTCGTAGTCCATGCCCCGGATCTGGATCTGAGATCCGTTTCAGGTTGACTTTCTCCTGAAACCCTAGTTCATATTGCCATGTTCATCGTGCCGTAACTTTGCATCCATAGCTCCGTTTCGCGCACATAGCATATCAAAATGTTTGTCTTAGAGAGCGCATCATTTCATTCCATTGCATCATTTTCATTTGAGTTCATCTTGATGCCCGAAATGCTGTTAGAAGAGTGCTACTTGAGATAATTGCCAGATCTGCTGCTACATTTAGCTATTGGTCATTTTTGCCATGATTATTGTGTGCATGATATGCCCATGAGCTCTACATATGTTTTGTTAAGGGTTTTGCCATCTTTCCAAAGGTGCAACCCATGTATTTTTGTGATGTGTGTGGTGACTAGCACAAGCTTGCAAAGTGAGGCACTTGGTAATGCTGATTTCAGGGACTTAGCATTTCCACTAAGTCCTTGAGCTGTTTATCTCATATGGCCATATGTTCATGTTGTTTCCTAGTGATCTGTGCCTCTTTTGAGGATGATCAGTAAGGATGTTTTGTTAATCTTGTAGTGCTCTATCCATACATGTCTTTGTTTGCAATTATGGAGCACCCTAGCTTGAGCCAATCGAGCTCTACTTTCGCTACTTCGTGAATCTGGGCAGATTGTCTATTTGTTAGCGATTTTGCCGAGGATGTTGTAGTTGATCCGTGCATGCTATGCTATTGTTCTTACCATGTCTAGCTTGCATTTTGTGTATTCTTGATGGATGTATGCTTAGCTTGTCATTACTTGCTCCGTAGTGAGTGCATCGAGCTCGTAAACATGCCTACTTGATATCTGTTTCAGCATGCTCCAGTTTTCACTAAGTCTGAGAACTGATTATGTTTTTGCCATGTTCACATGCTTGCAATTGTATTTCTGATCCCTTTTGGCTCAAGGTCACTAAGGGACTTTTGTTAAGATCTTTGAGTAGCCCCATGCCATGCTTTCCTTTGCCATGTTCAGGTATTGTAGCATATAGTTTTGTTGCTCTGAAGAGTGCTATCTGATCTGAAATTCCAGACAAGTGTTAATTTCACTAATTTCACTAAGTTTAATGGATGAATTGGCCGTAGCTCAGTGCTAGACTTTTGTTAAGAATCATGAATGCATCCCTGCCATGTATTTGTATGCCATGTTTGGGTGCTGTAGCATGTTCATCTCGTTGCATTTAGACGGCTACTTGCTGTAAATCGCAGAACGTGGTCATATTTGAATTGCTTGCCATTTCCAAACCGTAACTCCGATTCCGGCGTTCTTTATATCGTTTTCAAGCGATTTCATCTCATCTTTCCAGTGGCACACTTGGATTTCCAAGTTGAGGCTAGGTTCATGCATTCCTTGTCAAATCTTGCATATGCATCCCGCATCGCATCCCGCATAGCATACCATCCTTGCATCATATTGTTTGAGCTTTGCACGTGGTTGATTGTGTTCCATTTGCTTGTTTGTATTGTTTGGGTAGAGTCGGGAGACGAGTTCGCTAACGAGGAGCCCGTTGAGTTTTCTTCCGAGGATCCAGTCAACTCTGACAACTTTGCAGGCAAGATGATCATACCCTCGAAATCACTACTATCTTTGCTATGCTAGATTGCTCGCTCTTTTGCTATGCCAATGCTATGATGCCTACCACTTGCTTTCAAGCCTCCCAAATTGCCATGTCAAACCTCTAATCCACCATGTCCTAGCAAACCGTTGATTGGCTATGTTACCGCTTTGCTCAGCCCCTCTTATAGCGTTGCTAGTTGCAGGTGAAGATTGGAGGCCGTTCCTTGTTGGAACATTTATTTACTTGTTGGGATATCATTATATTGCCATGTTTTCTTAATGCATCTATATACTTGGTAAAGGGTGGAAGGCTTGGCCTCTCGCCTAGTGTTTTGTTCCACTCTTGCCGCCTTAGTTTCCATCATATCGGTGTTATGTTCCCGGATTTTGCGTTCCTTACGCGGTTGGGTTATAATAGGAACCCCTTGATAGTTTGCCTTGATTAAAGCTTTTCCAGCAATGCCCAACCTTGGTTTTACCATTTTCCACCTAGCCTCTTTTTCCCTTGGGTTTCCGGAGCCCGAGGGTCATCTTATTTTAGCCCCCCTGGGCCAGTGCTCCTCTGAGTGTTGGTCCAAACTAGAGTCCTGTGCAGCGCCCCCTCGGGGAAACTCGAGGTTTGGTTTTAGTTGTATGGAGCGCTCATCTGAGTGTGCCCTGAGAACGAGATATGTGCAGCTCCTATCGGGATTTGTCGGCACATTCGGGCGGTGTTGTTGGTCTTGTTTTAACCTGTCGAAGTGTCTTGAAGAGCCGAGGTACCGAGTCTGATCGGAACGTCTCGGGAGGAGGTCTATTCCTTCGTTGACCATGAGAGCTTGTCATGGGCTAAGTTGGGACTCCCCTGCAGGGATTTGAACTTTCGAAAGCCATGCCCACGGTTATGGGAAGATGGGAATTTGTTAATGTCCGGTTGTAGATAACTTGAACCTTAACTTAATTAAAATGAATCAACAGTGTGAGTTACCGTGATGGCCTCTTCTCGGCGGAGTCCGGGAAGTGGACACGGTGTTGGAGTAATGTTTGCGCAGGTTGCTCTCTAGTTTCTCGCTCGCGCTTTGCCTCCTCTTCTCGCTCTCTCTTGCGACAAGTTAGCCACCATATATGCTAGTCGCTTGCTGCAGCTCCACATATTTTACCTTGCCTTACCTATAAGCTTAAATAGTCTTGATCGCGAGGGTGCGAGATTGCTGAGTCCCTGTGGCTCACAGATTACTTCCAAACCAGATGTAGGGCCTGATGATTCCGCTCCAGGTGACGTGCTTGAGCTCAAGTGGGAGTTCGACGAGGACTCTCAATGTTACTATGTGTCTTTCCCTGATGATCAGTAGTGGTGCCCAGTTGGGGGTGATCGGGACCGTGTCGCATGTTGGGTTATCTTTTATTTTGGCGCCGTAGTCGGGCCATGAGTGTTTGGATGATGTAATGTTATTTATGTACTTGATTGACGTGGCGAGTGTAAGCCAACTATGTTATCTCCCCTTTTGTTAATTATATTACATGGGATGTTGTGAAGATTGCCTAACTTGCGACATATGCCTTCAATGCGATTATGCCTTTAAGTCGTGCCTCGACACATGGGAGATATAGTCGCATCGAGGGTGTTACAAGTTGGTAATCAGAGCCTTCCCCGACCTTAGGAGCGCCATTGCTTGATCGTTTTTAGCGGCCGAGTTGTGTCTAGAAAAATGTTTTGAGTCATTTAGGAATTATATATCGGAGAGTTTAGGAATACTTTTTACTTCCCAGTCTCCTCATCACTCTGGTAAGGCATCCTGACGTAGAGTTTTGACTCTTCTCTTCTCAAATTTCACTAAAAAAAATTTTAGGATCACGCGGGTATCTTGGAATCGTTCCGATGGTTTTATGACGAGAACATTGTCTTATTGCCTCCTGTCAGGGGTTTTGTGGAAGTGTCCCGGGGAGTTGAGCTATGAGATGTTGTCATCATAATTTTATCGTTGTAGTTCTGGAATACCTGAGTTTAGTACACCGACATCGAAAATCTCTTTTATGCAGTTCGTTGGTGAGATAACCTCGACGCCACCCAGTACCGGGGTGGGAGTTCGGGAGTATCACCATAACTTGTATAACGGATGCTTTTCGAAGGTTGAGGTAGATGGTTTCCGAAGTTTTTCTCGGTTATGTGTTGAAGGATGGATACAGCTGGATGTAGGATTTGCTAGATTTGGGTGAGATATTATGCTTCCCCTGTATCCCAACACCTGATTGCATAACCGGAAAGGTTCGAGAGTTTCATAGGTGGGAATTCAAGTAGCTCTAGCTCTTCTTCCACGGATATTTGGTTTGAGATTGGGATTTCTTACCGAGTATTCATTCTTGATACGTACCTTGTTGATTTGTTTCTCTACCTAAATTCTAAGTGGCCTCTCAATTATGGATATGTGACCATTTCAAGAGGAATGCATTCGTTCATTTTGTTCGGATGTCAAGACTATATGTTGCAATTTTCATTCCATTGGATTCAGCTTCATTTATCTGTCTATGTGCTAACGGTGGTCAACCTCTTCAGGATGGCTCCCGCTAAGAGCACCAATCAAAATCAGAATCAAGATCCGCCGCCACCTCCACCTCCTCCGGAGGCATGGCAAGCTGTGATGGCCACAACCAATGCAAACACACAGTTGATCATGCAAATTCTCCAAGAGCGCAATCAAGGCAACCAAGGGAACCAAGGCAACAATCAGAATCACTTTGCTACACTCAACCAGTTCCTTGCTAACGGGCCAAAGACTTTCAGCAATTGTGTTGAGGCAACCGATGCTGACGATTGGCTTGTGGATCTGTGCAAGCATTTCGAGTGCAGTAACGTCAGGCCTGAGGACTTCGTCAAGTTCGCTTCCTTCCAACTCAAAGACCAAGCTGCAGAATGGTTTCAGCCGTACAAGGATTCCAGAGGTGGACGTGCTATTACCTGGGATGAATTCCGTCAAGATTTCAGAGCTCATCATATCCCTCAGAGCGTGGTTGAAAGCAAGCGTGAGGAATTCCGCAACCTGAAGCAAGGCTCTTTGTCTGTCTACGACTACAACAAGTTGTTCCAGAAGCTCGCCCGCTTTGCCAAGAAGGACGTTCCTGATGAGAAGAGCATGATATACCTGTTCAGGGGTGGTCTCAGAGAAGAAATTCAGCTAGCTCTTGTTCTCTTTGAGCCCTTGAGATACGATGAGTTCTACAACATGGCATTGAAGCAAGAGGCCGCTCAATTGAGGTGTGATACTTCCAAGAAGCGAGTCAGAGATGCTACTCCTTCTTCCTCTACTCAAGTGGCCAAGCAGCAGAAGTATTCGCTTCCTCCTCCTCCGTTTCGTCAGCCGTATCAGAAGAGCAAAGGTGGCAGTGGATCTTCCCACCCACCCAACCCTGGCTTTCAGAACAAGACTTCGTCTCAACCTCCAAGATCGAGTGCTCCGTATCACTGTCCGCTTTCAGAGGTCACGTGCAACAAGTGCCAACAGAAGGGTCACTATGCCAACAAGTGTCTCAATTAGAGGCGCCTCCCTTCTCCTCCTCCTGTGAGATCGGCAATTATAGCTGTGGTCAAGCATAACCCCAAGTACGCCAAGGTCAATATGGTGAATGCAGCTCAGGCAGAGGATTCATCAGATGTCATCATGGGTAACCTTCCTGTTAATGATATTCCTGCAAAAGTTCTTTTTGACACTAGTGCATCGCATTGCTTCATTTCCAAACCTTTTGCATCCAAGTATGAGTGCGATTATCAGTATCTACAAAGTTCCTTGCAAATCGTGTCACCAGGCAAGCAAATGACAGCTAATTTTTGTGTCCCGGATATTACTATCACGTTGGGCGACTACAAGTTACTTTCTTCCCCAATTGTTCTTGGTGACTCGGATATTGATCTTATTCTCGGAATGGATTGGCTTTCTAAGCACAAGGCGCATCTTGATTGTGCTGCCAGGCAGATTCAATTGACTCATTCGTCTGAGGATGTAATTGTCTTTGCCGCTCGGGATAATACCATCCGTTTGTTTTCTCTCAATGAGAAGGGTGAACTGGATGCTATCTCGCAAATTCCAGTCGTTTGCGAATATCAAGACGTCTTTCCAGAAGAGCTTCCAGGAATGCCTCCGCACTGGCCAGTTGAATTCGTTATTGATCTTGAGCCTGGCACGGAACCTGTGTGCAAGCGTCCTTACAAGCTCGGACCTGAAGAGTTGAAGGAGCTGAAGAAGCAACTCGATATTCAAGATAGAATGGGTCTCATCCGGCCTAGTTCTTCTCCATGGGGTTGTGGTGTTCTTTTTGTGAAGAAGAAGGATGGAACGGACCGACTTTGTGTTGATTACCGTCCATTGAACAAGAAGACCATCAAGAACAAATACCCACTTCCCAACATCAACGAGCTGTTTGAACAACTCAAAGGTGCCCAAGTATTCTCCAAGCTTGATCTCCGTATGGGTTATCATCAGATTCGAATCCGTGAGCAAGATATTCCCAAGACAGCTTTCAGGACAAGCTATGGTTCATATGAGCACACTGTCATGTCTTTTGGCCTCGTCAACGCTCCTCCGACTTTCTCTCGCATGATGAATTTCATCTTCAACGCCTACACCAATGACTTCGTTTTGGTCTATCTCGACGACATCCTGGTTTTCTCGAAGAACAAGGAAGATCATGCCAAGCACTTGCGTTTGGTACTCGATAAGCTCAGAGAACACAAGTTCTACGCCAAGTTCTCCAAGTGCGAATTATGGCTCGATGAGGTCCTTTATCTTGGTCATATCATCTTTGCCAAGGGCATTGGGGTGTATCCTGAGAAGGTGTCTGCAATTGTGAATTGGGAACCTCCTCAGAACGTGAAGCAACTCCGTAGCTTCCTCGGTCTCGCAAGCTATTGCCGAAGATTCGTTGAAAACTTTTCTAAGATCGCGAAGCCTCTCTCAAATCTTCTCCAGAAGCACATCAAGTACGTTTGGTCTCC
>NC_041386.1:281903975-281912336 GCF_002162155.2 Triticum dicoccoides | reverse complement strand
TACGAGGTCTTTTGTGATGCCTCTCTCCAAGGTCTTGGCGCAGTGTTGATGCAAGAGAAGAAAGTTGTTGCTTATACCTCTCGCCAGTTGAAGCCCAATGAGAAGAACTACCCCACTCATGATCTCGAGTTGGCGGCAGTTGTGCATGCTCTTTTGACTTGGAGACATCTCTTATTGGGAAGAAAAGTGGGCATCTTCACTGACCACAAGAGTCTCAAGTACATCTTCACTCAGCCTAATCTCAACCTCAGGCAAACTCGATGGGTCGAAATGATTCAAGAGTATAATCCGAGTATCGAGTATACTCCAGGCAAGGCCAATGTGATTGCTGACGCATTGAGCAGAAAAGCTTATTGCAACAGTTTTATTCTCAAGCCTTATCAACCCGAGCTCTGTGAAGCTTTCCGCAAACTTACTCTGCAAGTTGTTCCTCAAGGTTTCCTCGCAACCTTCAAGTCTCTCCTACCTTGGAAGACCAGATTCGCCAAGCCCAGCTTCTTGATGCTATGGTGAAAAAGGTGAAGATTGGGATTGCCAAGAGTCAACCCAAGTACAAGTGCTACCGCCTTGATGACAAGGATACTCTCTTCTTCGAGGATCGTATTGTTGTACCCAAAGGTGAACTTCGTAAAGTGATCATGAACGAGGCTCACAATTCTCTCCTCTCCATCCACCCTGGGAGCACGAAGATGTATCAGGACCTCAAGCAGGCTTATTGGTGGACTCGAATGAAGCGCGAGATTGCTCAGTTCGTAAATGAGTGTGATGTCTGCAGAAGAGTGAAGGCAGAACACCAAAGACCAGCTGGTCTCCTCCAACCTCTTGCCATTCCAGAATGGAAGTTTGAGCACATTGAAATGGACTTCGTGACTGGGTTTCCAAAGTCCAAGCGTGGCAATGATGCTATATTCATTGTCATCGACAAACTCACTAAAGTGGCTCACTTTCTGCCTATCAAAGAGTCAATCACTGTAGCTCAATTGGCGGAACTCT
This sequence comes from Triticum dicoccoides, assembly GCF_002162155.2. Taxonomy (NCBI): domain Eukaryota; kingdom Viridiplantae; phylum Streptophyta; class Magnoliopsida; order Poales; family Poaceae; genus Triticum; species Triticum dicoccoides. The sequence goes on along the minus strand of NC_041386.1, from coordinate 281,911,343 downwards.
ATACCTATCGAATTGTCTCTCTGCACGGTATTCCACAAGTGATCTCTTCAGACCGTGGCAGCATCTTTACCTCCAAGTTTTGGGATTCTTTTCAGAAGGCCATGGGCACCAACATCCGCTTCATCACAGCTTTCCATCCTCAAACTAGCGGTCAAGTCGAGCGTGTCAACCAGATTCTTGAAGATATGCTCAGGGCTTGTGTGATCTCCTTCGGCATGAAGTGGGAGGATTGTCTTTCTTATGCTGAATTCTCCTACAACAACCGTTTTCAAGCAAGTTCGGGCAAGGCCCCATTTGAAATTCTGTATGGCAAGAAGTGCCGTACCCCTCTCAAGTGGTCTGAAACCAGTGAACGTCAGCTTTTGGGAAATGACTTGATCACAGAGGCAGAGGAAATGTGCAAAGTCATTCGAGATAACCTCAAAGCAGCCCAATCCCGTCAGAAGAGCTACTATGACAGTAAGCACCGTGATTTGGCTTTCGAGATCGGAGATCATGTTTACCTCCGCGTCTCTCCTATGAAAGGTACTCGTCGCTTCGGTATCAAAGGGAAGCTTGCCCCTAGATACGTGGGACCTTTCAATATTGTCAGCAAGAGAGGCGATCTCGCCTATCAACTCGAGCTTCCTTCAAACTTTGCAAATGTTCATGACGTGTTTCATGTCTCTCAGCTCCGAAAGTGCTTCAAGACTCCTGACCGCACCGTCAACTTCGAGGACATTGAGATCCAAGAAGATCTCTCCTATCGTGAGCACCCAGTTGCTATTCTTGAAGAGACTGAATGCAAGACTCGCAACAAGTCAATCAAATTCCTCAAAGTCAAGTGGTCACACCATTCCGACCGTGAAGCTACCTGGGAACGCGAGGATCACCTCCGTTCTGAGTACCCGGCGTTATTTCAGTCCTAGATCTCGGGACGAGATCCTTTCGTAGTGGTGGAGTGTTGTAACACCCTGGTTATGACTTTCCCAATATGTATTCCAACTCTTGCCGTTTCCGGCCTTAAGTTATTTTATTTTCTCGGGTTCGGGTTTTTGTCTCCGTGTGTTGTTGTCGTTGACATGCATCTCATATCATGTCATCATGTGCATTGCATTCGCATACGTGTTCATCTCATGCGTTCGAGCATTTTCCCCGTTGTCCGTTTTGCATTCCGGCGCTTCGTTCTTCTCCGGTGGTCATTTCTACCTTTCTTTCTGATAGAGACGAGGGTCCCGATCTTTCGATGAGATGATAACTATCGATTTGGTGGAGACGACTTTCACGATCCGACTACAAACGTGCACGACGTTGCGCCTTAGCAATCGCTAAACCAATCTCCTGAGGTTACTGACGATGCTGGAAGCACGGTCAGCCTGACCACGAACGTCTATTCCTGCAAGCAATCGAAGAACGAGCAAGAATATGATAAAGCAATCTGAATATTGCAAATATATATGAAGTATTGATAATGGTGGGGATCCGGAAGCGGTCTTGGTCTGGTCGTTGGACACAAACGAAGTACACGAAGTTGCAATGGCTAACTTTTAACTAAACAAATCCCAAGGAAAAGCTACTAGATGGATCTACTTATATAGGAGAAAGGGGTGGCGGCCAAGGAGGTGGGAGGACGTCCCAAGGCAGCCTAAAACTAAATCTAGGTCGTACAAGGCCAATGGGCCCAAGTGGAGGTGATGTAACACCTTTGGACTTGTAGTTTGACTCGGATTCTGCTGCAGCATCAGATTGTTTCGTCCACAACTCAACGCTCCGGACGAATTTGAAGGTGATTCCAATTGGGTTGGAAAGTGCACGAAATCTAGTTTCCAACAAAAAAAAATCACCCAATTCGGAGTCTGTATGAAAAACTTGTGTGCGTTTTGAGTCAGGTGTGTCTGTGCAGTCCGAATCTGAATCCAGAACGTGAGAGACTTGGACTCTATCTTCTCTTGGGCCAAAAGTGACCTGAGAGAACTTTTTGGACAGCAAATAAACATCTCTTTCTTCCTTATCTTCATATGTGGATTGTACAAATGTCCCATACACCTGCAATTAGACAAAACACAAAAGTGTGTGAAGTATTTTTGTTCTGGATAACATAAATAGATTATTGAATAGTTTGCACTAGAAATCATCTGACAAATATGCATATATGCAATATTTTTGGTCATATCCAAGGTAGTCATGTCCTCATCATCCTCCCCTTCTTGAAAATAAAGCCGTCCTCGGCGTTGCTTAATCTGAAATGTGGCTAACAAAAGAGACAAGGTGTACATGTTGTATATGTATATGTCATCCATTTTTACTTCCCTTGATTTTTGCATATATGACACATGAATAGATGAGTAACTTGCATAGTTCATAAAATCTAAAGCCAAAAAATTAGCACAAGACGTAGAAGGCATGAAAATATTGCAACTCAGTTTGCACATATAAGTGAAGCTCTTATTCATTTCAAAAGATTGACAATGTTCATCATTAAACCATCCCAACATTGGTGAATAAACCTTACTTGCATCAAATTTACATGCTACAACATGCTTAAATACGCAAACATGCAATAAGTCATTCAACACAGAATCATCACCAAGATTAGAGGTCATATCAAAATGATTAAACATTGGTTCTTTTGCATCAATAGTTAATTCAATGGGTGCACTCAAAATTGTTGGTATTTCAGTTGTTTGATCACATGGCAAAGTCAAATTATCAACGTAGTCCTCTAAAATAGGTGGTGTGATCAAAGTAGTGGGTAGCTCATCAGATGGTGCATTCAAATTGACAAGGCATTCATCATTCTCATGTAGAGATGGAAGATCAGTACCTTTGTCATTACCTCTTATGATCAACTCAGATGATGTAGCCACTCTCGGGGGCGATGTGTCACATGGTGGAGGTGATGTAACACCTTTGGACTTGTAGTTTGACTCGGATTCTGCTGCAGCATCAGATTGTTTCGTCCACAACTCAATGCTCCGGACGAATTTGAAGGTGATTCCAATTGGGTTGGAAAGTGCACGAAATCTAGTTTCCAACAAAAAAAAGAATCACCCAATTCGGAGTCCGTATGAAAAACTTGTGTGCGTTTTGAGTCAGGTATGTCTGCGCAGTCCGAATCTGAATCCAGAACGTGAGAGACTTGGACTCTATCTTCTCTTGGGCCAAAAGTGACGTGAGAGAACTTTTTGAACAGCAAATAAACATCTCTTTCTTCCTTATCTTCATATGTGGATTGTACAAATGTCCCATACACCTGCAATTAGACAAAACACAAAAGTGTGTGAAGTATTTTTGTTCTGGATAACATAAATAGATTATTGAATAGTTTGCACTAGAAATCACCTGACAAATATGCATATATGCAATATTTTTGGTCATATCCAAGGTAGTCATGTCCTCATCATCCTCCCCTTCTTGAAAATAATGCCGTCCTCGGCGTTGCTTAATCTGAAATGTGGCTAACAAAAGAGACAAGGTGTACATGTTGTATATGTATATGTCATCCATTTTTACTTCCCTTGATTTTTGCATATATGACACATGAATAGATGAGTAACTTGCATAGTTCATAAAATCTAAAGCCAAAAAATTAGCACAAGAAGTAGAAGGCATGAAAATATTGCAACTCAGTTTGCACATATAAGTGAAGCTCTTATTCATTTCAGAAGATTGACAATGTTCATCATTAAACCATCCCAACATTGGTGAATAAACCTTACTTGCATCAAATTTACATGCTACAACATGCTTAAATAAGCAAACATGCAATAAGTCATTCAACACAGAATCATCACCAAGATTAGAGGTCATATCAAAATGATTAAACATTGGTTCTTTTGCATCAATAGTTAATTCAATGGGTGCACTCAAAATTGTTGGTATTTCAGTTGTTTGATCACATGGCAAAGTCAAATTATCAACGTAGTCCTCTAAAATAGGTGGTGTGATCAAAGTAGTGGGTATCTCATCAGATGGTGCATTCAAATTGACAAGGCATTCATCATTCTCATGTAGAGATGGAAGATCAGTACCTTTGTCATTACCACTTATGATCAACTCAGATGATGTAGCCACTCTCAGGGGCGATGTATCACATGGTGGAGGTGATGTAGTCTTGACAACAACGGATGTGGTTGTCATAGTATGCCTAGTAGTTGAAGGAACAATCATATCAACTCTTGGAATGTGCACCGTGCGCTTGTTCTCCTCGTGGCCAACACGTCGTTTTATTTCCTGTTCAGCTTTGCAAGCAAGATGAAACAAATGGTCCATAGGATAACACTCTTCATGAATTAGTATCTCTTGAATATCACGGTTTAATCCTCCCCAAAATCTATCCATAAAATCATCTTCACTTTCTTCTAAAGAGGAATGCAACAAGGTAGTTTGTAAATCATCATAATATTTTGTTACAGTTTCACTACCTTGTTTTAAGTGTTGCAACTTCTTAATCATGTCACGAGTATAATAAGCAGGGACGAAAGTATGTCGCATGGCAAGTTTCAAATCATCCCAAGTAGTAGGTATATAATCAGGGTGTAACCGACAATATTCACTCCACCACACCAAACCATAACCAGTGAAAGAACCAACCGCAACCTTAACCTTTTTATGTTCATCGAAATTATGGGAAGCAAATATATTTTTTATGTCGAACTCCCATTCAATATATAAAGCAGGTTTAAAACGGCCATTAAATGGTGGTATAGATACATTAACCTGATCATGTGCATTTGGATGTTTGTGCACCTCTCGTGACGGTTGTGGTATTTGCAAAGGTGGTGGCACGTCTCCCGCGATCGACAAAGCCCATGAATTGACTCTGGATCCTGTCATGATTAGTAGAACAAGAAACAAAACCCAAAAATAATGTTCCTATAACTACTAGGATGTGGTGGTAAAACGCTCACAGTAAAGCAAATATCAATGTCTTACAAGTTCTTACCATGCAGCAGGCGGTGATCGGCAACCAGCGGTGTCAAGTAACTCCGAATATTGAGTAAAGCGATTGCCAGGGAGCGTACGTATACACGGTGTAGAAATATGTGGAGCTGGGTTGGCTATATATGGTAGCAAAAGATTAGCAATAATCAATTCAAAGATGCAATGTTGAATAAACGCTCAACGACGGTACTGTGCTGGTCCTAGGCTAGACCGGACTAGAGACGCGAGCCTAGAACACTAATGAGGTCACGGCGTAGCACAACTAGCATCAATGAAGGATACTAAGTAGCTCTTGACAGCAAGGTATAAGTGAAGATCACAACGGCAGTGAAGATAATGATGAAAAACAACTGCCAAGCAGGATATACAACAACTCTCTCTCCAACTTTCCTCTTGAAAAGTTTGAGACAATTTTCTGATAAATTCTTTCAAAGAATGCTACTAACTCAAGCTTTCCAATGCAAAAAGAATCACTCAATTCCGAGTTGATATGAGGAGTCAAAGAATTCTAAAACTGGCCTAAAAAATTGGAACAAGCTGTGTTCACGAACTTCGGAGGGCAAAAAGACCTATTTAGAAACCGATTTTGAGGTGTCAAATATTGAACTAGCTTCTGCAACTATTTATATGCGGCTCGTCGCTATCTTCAATTTGAGTACTCACGGAGCCAAAACGGACTTCGTATGAGGAAGATACACCTGTTTTACTGAACAGTGCGCAAAACAGATTCCAATCCGAATTCAGGTACGAGATTGATTCTAGATAGATCCAATTTTTTTTCTTCTCTCTTTTTTTTCTCACGCTTTTTTTCTTTTTCTTCTCCCTCTTTTTCTTTTTTTTTTCTTTCTTTTTTTCCAAAACAAACTAGATAAGATGCAGATTGGATCAAGTGAAGATGTGAACGATCTCAACTATTATTATGACAATGAATGGTGGGTAGCACGTGGTGGAAATTGATGGATGGGTGGTGGACAGCGGAAGAGATAATGATGCAGCGGTGGCATGACTAATGTGAAAAGAACTCGAAACTCTAAACGAACTAGACACTAAGACCAGCAACTCGACACGACGATGCAACCGATAATTCAACTATGCAAGCAATGAAAAGAAAATTGCAAAGGCTCAGACTGGCTTGGACCAAGGATGAATAGATCTAACTCTTTTTTGTGGCTTTTTCTTGGACAATAGGTAAGAAAATAAATCTAATCTAGGAAAACTGGAAATTCTCACCGAGCAACCTGAAAACTGATACCACTTGATAGAGACGAGGGTCCCGATCTTTCGATGAGATGATAACTATCGATTTGGTGGAGACGACTTTCATGATCCGACTACAAACGTGCACGACATTGCGCCTTAGCAATCGCTAAACCAATCTCCTGAGGTTACTGACGATGCTGGAAGCACGGTCAGCCTGACCACGAAGGTCTATTCCTGCAAGCAATCGAAGAACGAGCAAGAATATGATAAAGCAATATGAATATTGCAAATATATATGAAGTATTGATAATGGTGGGGATCCGGAAGCGGTCTTGGTCTGGTCGTTGGACACAAACGAAGTACACGAAGTTGCAATGGCTAACTTTTAACTAAACAAATCCCAAGGAAAAGCTACTAGATGGATCTACTTATATAGGAGCAAGGGGTGGCGGCCAAGGAGGTGGGAGGACGTCCCAAGGCAGCCTAAAACTAAATCTAGGTCGTACAAGGCCAGTGGGCCCAAGTGGAGGTGATGTAACACCTTTGGACTTGTAGTTTGACTCGGATTCTGCTGCAGCATCAGATTGTTTTGTCCACAACTCAACGCTCCGGACGAATTTGAAGGTGATTCCAATTGGGTTGGAAAGTGCACGAAATCTAGTTTCCAACAAAATAAATCACCCAATTCGGAGTCCGTCTGAAAAACTTGTGTGCGTTTTGAGTCAGGTGTGTCTGTGCAGTCCGAATCTGAATCCAGAACGTGAGAGACTTGGACTCTATCTTCTCTTGGGCCAAAAGTGACGTGAGAGAACTTTTTGGACAGCAAATAAACATCTCTTTCTTCCTTATCTTCATATGTGGATTGTACAAATGTCCCATACACCTGCAATTAGACAAAACACAAAAGTGTGTGAAGTATTTTTGTTCTGGATAACAAAAATAGATTATTGAATAGTTTGCACTAGAAATCATCTAACAAATATGCATATATGCAATATTTTTGGCCATATCCAAGGTAGTCATGTCCTCATCACTTTCGTGTGTGGGGATTAAACATTTCCGGATTGGACCGAGACTTGCCAAGCGGCCTTGGTTTACTACCGGTAGACCGCCTGTCAAGTTTTGTACCATTTGGACTTCGTTTGATACTCCAACGGTTAACCGAGGGACCGTAAAGGCCTCGTGTGTGTTGCAGCCAACACCCTTCCAATTTGGCCCAAAACCCACATAAACCCTCTCCATCAT
>NC_041386.1:281900593-281903591 GCF_002162155.2 Triticum dicoccoides | reverse complement strand
CGACTCGGCCGCCGCCGGCCACCTACGCTCGCCGCGCCGCCGTGGGCGCCATCGCCACCCGGCGCCGCCTCCTCGTTCCGGCTGTCCCGCCGCGCCGCTTCACCGCGCCTCCGCCGCCCAGTCTCCACCGCATCGGCGCGCGCCTCCCCTCCGCCCAACGCCGCCCCGGCGAACTCCGGCCGCCGTGCCCCAAGTCCGGTGACGCCCCGCTTCGCTCCGGTGAACAGTGCTTCTCCGGCGAACGTCGTAGTCCGTGCCCCGGATCTGGATCTGAGATCCGTTTCGGGTTGACTTTCTCCAGAAACCCTAGTTCATATTGCAATGTTCATCGTGCTGTAACTTTGCATCCGTAGCTCCGTTTCGCGCATATAGGATGATTAGATTGCTTGTTTACTATGTGCAGAACAAAAAACAGAAACTTTGGCTGTAGCGCGTGATTTTACATTTTTTACTGGAACGTAAAATGGGTCTGAAACTTTTTGCACATTACTTCTGTACAAAATTTTCAAATTTATTTCATAATTTTTGGAGTTACAGAAGTTTACTAAACCTCCAGATTACTACAGACTATCCTGTTTTAGACAGATTCTGTTTTTCGTGTTTTGTTTGCTTATTTTGATGCATCTATGGCTAGTATAGGAGGGTATGAACCATAGAAAAGTTGGAATAAAGTAGATATAGTTCTAATATGAATTTGGAATGAGTTTGAAACATTACCTAAAGGTAGTGATTTGCTTTATTGTACTAACGGATCTCACAAAGTTTTTGTTAAAGTTTTGTGTGGATGAAGTGTTCGAAGAACGAGGAGTTACCGATGTGAGAAGAATAAAGAGAGGCAAGATCTCAAGATTGGGGGTTCCCAAGGAACCCCAAGTAAATATTCTAAGGATACTCAAGAATCTAAGCTTGGGGATGCCCCGGTTGGCATCCCATCTTTCTTCTTCAACAATTATCGGTACACCTTGGTTTTTGTTTTGTTCACATGATTTGTGTCCTTTGTGTTTTTATTTTTCTTTAAGAACCATGCTAGTATGAGATGTCCCTTCATCAATTTATAGAATACTTCATGTGCTTCACTTATATCTTCTAAGTATGATCTTATAGAATTTCTCTTTGATCTTCACTTAAATCTTTTGAGTATGGCTTTATAGAATGCTTCGTGTGCTTCACTTATATATTCTGAGCTTGGATATTGGTTATTCTATATTAATTGTAGAACTCTCCATGAACTTCACTTATATATTTTGGAGTATGAATAATACTGTCATCTAAAGCGGGTTTGGAAGAGTGTCAACTTTAGGAACTAGTGATCCCGCCATTCCGAATGGGGAGAATTTTGCTTATGTGGAGAGTAGTAAAATTTCTATGCTCGTAGATCATGAAAAGAATGCCTTATGTGATGTTAATATTGTTGAACTCATTCATGATGCTACTGAAAATTATTATGAGGGAGGAATACATGTTTGTAGGAGTTGCAATATTATCAAGTTTCCTCTCTATATGCTTAAAGTTTTGAAGTTATACTTGTTTTTCCTTCCTATGCTAGTTGATTCTTGTTCCTATAAATTATGTGCTCACAAAATCCCTAGGCATGGGAAGTGGGTTAGATAAATATGCTAGTCATATTCTTCATGATGCTCTCTTTATGTTCCAATTCTTATCTTTTATGTGAGCATCATTGAAATCATCATGCCTAGCTAAAAGGCATTAAAGAAAAGTGCTTGCTGGGAGACAACCCAATATTTACTCTTACTGTTTTTGTGTGTTCTCATGATTAAGATACTGTATTAATCATGTATTATAGCTTTTTTCAGTAAAGTGCCAAGTAAGACCTTTGGGAAGACTTCGGTGAAAGTTAATGTGATCTTGCTGTAAAAAACAGAAACTTTGCGCTCATGAGATTATCTTCCATTTTTTATAGAAGAGTGCGATTGAGTTGATTCTTTTTCAGAAGATTAATAGACAAATTACTCACGTCCACCAATTTATTTCAGAATTTTTGGAGCAGCAGAAGTATGGTTGGTGTTCAGATTGTTACAGACTGCTCTGTTTCTGACAGATTTTGTTTTCATTGCATAGTTTGCTTGTTTTCTAGTTTCTATGGCTTATATTTCTCAATATAAATTGTAGAAATGATATGACACAGTTGGCATTGTGTGAGAACAATTATGAGCCTTGTCTGTGACAGTACCAAAGTGAATGGTTTACTCTTTATCATACTAACCTATCTCATGAAGTTCCATTAAGTTTTGCGTGATTGAAGTTTTCATATTTTGGGTGAGATATCGATATGAGGAGAATAAGGAGTGGAAAGACCCTAAGCTTGGGGATGCCTGTAACACCCCGGTTATGACTTTCCCAATATGTATTCGAACTCTTGCCATTTCCGTCCTTAAGTTATTTTATTTTCTCGGGTTCAGGTTTTTGTCTTCGTGTGTTGTTGTCGTTGTCATGCATCTCATATCATGTCATCATGTGCATTGCATTCGCATACGTGTTCATCTCATGCGTTCGACCATTTTCCCCGTTGTCCGTTTTGCATTCCGGCGCTTCGTTCTTCTCCGATGGTCATTTCTACCTTTCTTTCGTGTGTGGGGATTAAACATTTCCGGATTGGACCGAGACTTGCCAAGCGGCCTTGGTTTACTACCGGTAGACCGCCTATCAAGTTTCGTACCATTTGGACTTCGTTTGATACTCCAATGGTTAACCAAGGGACCGTAAAGGCCTCGTGTGTGTTGCAGCCCAACACCCTTCCAATTTGGCCCAAAACCGACCTAAACCCTCTCCATCATCTAGAGCGTTCGATCACGATCGCGTGGCCGAAAACCGCACCTCATTTGGACTCTCCTAGCTCCCTCTATGCCTATATATACCTTTCCAAATCCGAATCTCTCCTCTTTGAAACCCTAAATCCCAGATCCGCCGCGAACAGGACGTGTCCGGCCCACGACGGACAGTGTCCGCCGCCCCCGCGCCACCGGCCCGGCGAGCCCGC
>NC_041386.1:281835659-281900259 GCF_002162155.2 Triticum dicoccoides | reverse complement strand
CGCCTCCGCCTCCCGGTCTCCACCGCGTCGGCGCGCGCCTCCCCGCCGCCCAACGCCGCCCCGGCAAACTCCGGCCGCCATGCCCCAAGTCCGGCGACGCCCCGCTTCGCTCCGGTGAACAGTGCTTCTCCGACGAACCTCGTAGTCCATGCCCCGGATCTGGATCTGAGATCCGTTTCAGGTTGACTTTCTCCCGAAACCCTAGTTCATATTGCCATGTTCATCGTGCCGTAACTTTGCATCCATAGCTCCGTTTCGCGCATATAGCATATCAAAATGTTTGTCCCAGAGAGCGCATCATTTCATTCCATTGCATCATTTTCATTTGAGTTCATCTTGATGCCCGAAATGCTGTTAGAAGAGTGCTACTTGAGATAATTGCCAGATCTGCTGCTCCATTTAGCTATTGGTCATTTTTGCCATGATTATTGTGTGCATGATATGCCCATGAGCTCTACATATGTTTTGTTAAGGGTTTTGCCATCTTTCCAGAGGTGCAACTCATGTATTTTTGTGATGTGTGTGGTGAATAGCACAAGCTTGCAAAGTGAGGCACTTGGTAATGCTGATTTCAGGGACTTAGCATTTCCACATAGTCCTTGAGCTGTTTATCTCATATGGCCATATGTTCATGTTGTTTCCTAGTGATCCGTGCCTCTTTTGAGGATGATCAGTAAGGATGTTTTGTTAATCTTGTAGTGCACTATCCATCCTTGTCTTTGTTTGCAATTATGGAGCACCCTAGCTTGAGCCAATCGAGCTCTACTTTCGCTACTTCGTGAATCTGGGCAGATTGTCTACTTGTTAGCGATTTTGCCGAGGATGTTGTAGTTGATCCGTGCATGCTATGCTATTGTTCTTGCCATGTCTAGCTTGCATTTTGTGTATTCTTGATGGATGTATGTTTAGCTTGTCATTACTTGCTCCGTAGTGAGTGCATCGAGCTCGTAAACATGCCTACTTGATATTTGTTTCAGCATGCTCTAGTTTTCACTAAGTTTGAGAACTGATTATGTTTTTGCCATGTTCACATGCTTGCAATTGTATTTCTGATCCCTTTTGGCTCAAGGTCACTAAGGGACTTTTGTTAAGCTCTTTGAGTAGCCCCATGCCATGCTTTACTTTGCCATGTTCAGGTATTGTAGCATATAGTTTTGTTGCTCCGAAGAGTACTATCTCATCTGAAATTCCAGACAAGTGTTAATTTCACTAAGTCTGAGATCTGTTTACCATATGCATTTTTGCCATGCTTATTTGAACCTGTTAATGGATGAATTGGCCGTAGCTCAGTGCTAGACTTTTGTTAAGAATCATGAATGCATCCCTGTCATGTATTTTTATGCCATGTTTGGGTGCTGTAGCATGTTCATCTCGTTGCATTTAGACGGCTACTTGCTGTAAATCACAGAACGTGGTCATATTTGAATTACTTGCCATTTCCAAACCGTAACTCCGATTTCGGCATTCTTTATATCGTTTTCAAGCGATTTCATCTCATCTTTCCAGTGGCACACTTGTATTTCCATGTTGAGGCAAGGTTCATGCATTCCTTGTCAAATCTTGCATATGCATCCTGCATCGCATCTCGCATAGCATACCATCCTTGCATCATATTGTTTGAGCTTTGCACGTGGTTGATTGTGTTCCGTTTGCTTGTTTGTCTTGTTTGGGTAGAGTCGGGAGACGAGTTCGCTAACGAGGAGCCCGTTGAGTTTGCTTCCGAGGATCCAGTCAACTCTGACAACTTTGCAGGCAAGATGATCATACCCTCGAAATCACTACTATCTTTGCTATGCTAGATTGCTCGCTCTTTTGCTATGCCAATGCTATGATGCCTACCACTTGCTTTCAAGCCTCCCAAATTGCCATGTCAAACCTCTAATCCACCATGTCCTAGCAAACCGTTGATTGGCTATGTTACCGCTTTGCTCAGCCCCTCTTATAGTGTTGCTAGTTGCAGGTGAAGATTGGAGGTCGTTCCTTGTTGGAACATTTATTTACTTGTTGGGATATCATTATATTGCCATGTTATCTTAATGCATCTATATACTTGGTAAAGGGTGGAAGGCTCGGCCTCTCGCCGAGTGTTTTGTTCCACTCTTGCCGCCTTAGTTTCCGTCATATCGGTGTTATGTTCCCGGATTTTGCGTTCCTTACGCGGTTGGGTTATAATGGGAACCCCTTGATAGTTCGCCTTAATTAAAGCTTTTCCAGCAATGCCCAACCTTGGTTTTACCATTTTCCACCTAGCCTCTTTTTCCCTTGGGTTTCCGGAGCCCGAGGGTCATCTTATTTTAGCCCCCCTGGGCCAGTGCTCCTCTAAGTGTTGGTCCAAACTAGAGTCCTGTGCAGCGCCCCCTCGGGGAAACTCACAGTTTGGTTTTAGTTGTATGGAGCACTCATCTGAGTGTGCCCTGAGAACGAGATATGTGCAGCTCCTATCGGGATTTGTCGACACATTCGGACGGTGTTGCTGGTCTTGTTTTAACCTGTCGAAGTGTCTTGAAGAACCAAGGTACCGAGTCTGATCAGAACGTCTCGGGAGGAGGTCTATTCCTTCGTTGACCCTGAGAGCTTGTCATGGGCTAAGTTGGGACTCCCCTGCAGGGATTTGAACTTTCAAAAGTCGTGCCCGCGGTTATGGGCAGATGGGAATTTGTTAATGTCCGGTTGTAGATAACTTGAAGCTTAACTTAATTAAAATGAATCAACAGTGTGAGTTACCGTGATGGACTCTTCTCGGCGGAGTCCGGGAAGTGGACATGGTGTTGGAGTAATGTTTGCGCAGGTTGCTCTCTAAATTCTCGCTCGCGCTTTGCCTCCTCTTCTCGCTCTCTTTTGCGAACAGGTTAGCCACCATATATGCTAGTCGCTTGCTGCAGCTCCACATATTTTACCTTGCCTTACCTATAAGCTTAAATAGTCTTGATCGCGAGGGTGCGAGATTGCTGAGTCCCTATGGTCACAGATTACTTCCAAACCAGATGCAGGGCCTGATGATTCTGCTCCAGGTGACGCGCTTGAGCTCAAGTGGGAGTTCGACGAGGACTCTCAACATTACTACGTGTCTTTCGCTGATGATCAGTAGTGTTGCCCAGTTGGGGGTGATCGGGACCGTGTCGCTTGTTGGGTTATCTTTTATTTTGGCGCCATAGTCGGGCCATGAGTGTTTGGATGATGTAATGTTATTTATGTACTTGATTGACGTGGTGAGTGTCAGCCAACTATGTTATCTCCCCTTTTGTTAATTATATTACATGGGATGTTGTGAAGATTGCCTAACTTGCGACATATGCCTTCGATGCGATTATGCCTCTAAGTCGTGCCTCGACACGTGGGAGATATAGTCGCATCGAGGGTGTTACAATGACCAAGGCACCCCAAGGTAATATTCAAGGAAGACTCAAGCGCCTAAGCTTGGGGATGCCTCGGAAGGCATCCCCTCTTTCGTCTTCGAAATTATCGGTATACCTTACTTGGAGCTATATTTTTATTCGTCACATGATATGTGTTTTGCTTGGAGCATATTTTCAATTTTACTTGCTATTTAAATAAAATCATTGGATCTAAAATCTTGAATGAAAAAGAATCCTCCCATGGCTAGTTAATTATTTGACTACTGAGTGTCCTTCACTTATATCTTTTTGGAGTAGTTTGTCATTTACTCACGTGCTTCACTTATATCCTATGAGTAAATGGCTGAATGAATTGAATATCATGAGTCTGAATTTATATATGTTCATATGCTTATACCATGGGGAGTAATGACTTCACACAGAATAAGTATAGGTAGTAAACTTATTGGAAGTTAGGAAACGTAGAATTGGTCACTTGAACAATTCATGAAAGAATATTGAAGGAAGACAGATTTCACATATAAATATACTATCTTGTACATATTTTGTAATTGTGAGCACTCATTAAAATATGACATGCTAAAAGGTTGATGTCGGACAAGGAAGACAACATAATGGGTTATGTTTTCTTATATCCAAAATAAAGTATATTGTCTTGGATCATCCAACATGTTGATCTTGCTTTCCCCCCTCATGCTAGCCAAATTCTTTGCACCAAGTAGAGATACTACTTGTGCTTCCAAACATTCCTTAAACCAGTTTTGCCATGAGAGTCCACCATACCTACCTATGGATTGAGTAAGATCCTTCAAGTAAGTTATCATCGGTGCATGCAATAAAATTTACCCTCTAAATATGTATGGTCTATTAATGTGGAGAAAATAAGCTTTATACGATCTTGTGATGTGGAAGAAATAAAAGTGATGGACTGCATAATAAAGGTCCATATCACAAGTGGCAATATAAAGTGACATTCTTTTGCATTAAGATTTTGTGCATCCAACCATAAAAGCGCACAACAACCTCTGCTTCCCTCTGCGAAGGGCCTATCTTTTACTTTTATCTTCTAACCTTATACAAGAGTCATGGTGGTCACCACCTTTCCTTTTTACACGTTTTCCTTTGGCAAGCACTTTTTGTTCGATCGATTTGGATATATATATATCCACTTGGATGTAGGTTTTCATAATTTATTATTGTTGACATTACCCTTGAGGTAAAAGGTTGGGAGGCGAAACTATAAGCCCCGATCTTTCTCTGTGTCCGATTAAAACTTTGAACCCATAAATATCACGTGAGTGTTAGCAATTGTGAAAGATTAAATGATAGTTGAGTATGTGGAGTTTGCTAAATCAAAGCTCTGACATAGACCCTTCCTGAAAATAAGATGAATTGCAATTGTTTGATGACTAAGAATACAGTTTGTTAGTTTCAAGAAAGTTTATGATCTATACTTTAACATGTGAATAGCTTGTTACTTGATCATGAAAAGTTTTATGAAGATGAGCTACTGATATGACATATAATGATGCTAGAAAAAGTGATTGGAACTATCATTGATCAAACTTGTGCACTTGCTAGCATTCACACTTCATAAATTATTTCTTTTATAATTTACCTACTTGAGGACGAGCAGGAATTAAGCTTGGGGATGCTGATACGTCTCCAACGTATCTATAATTTATGAAGTATTCATGCCATGTTTACAATATTTTTATATGATTTTGGTATGATTTGATTAGAACTAACCCGGACTGACGATGTTTTCAGCAGAACTACCATGGTGTTGGTTTTGTGCAGAATTAAATGTTCTCGGAATGCGATGAAAATCAATGGAGATTTTTTCTAGAAAATACTGAAACGAAAATCTACCGATGGGGAGTCACGGGGGCCCCACGAGGGTGGGGGGTGTGCCCACCCCCTGCCTCGTGGACTCCCCGAGGGCCCCCCTGACATGAAATGAATGCCAACTTCTCCTATAAATACAGAAACCTCTGAAAATTAACCTAGATCGGAAGTTCCGCTGCCGCAAGCCTCTGTAGCCACGAGAAATCAATCTAGGCCCTCTCTGGCACCCTGCCAAAGGGGGCCATCATCACGGGAGGCTATGGAGGAGGATCCCGGAGGGGCCATCATCACCATGAAGGCCGAGGACCAGAGGGAGAACCTCTCCCCATCCTGGGGAGGCCATGGAGGAGGAAGCACAAGGGGGAGAACCTCTCCTCCTCTCTCTCGGTGGCACTGGAGTGCCATCGGGAGGGGAATCATCGCCGCGATGATCGTCTTCGTCAACATCACCATCATCATCACAATCTTCATCTCTTTTACGCGGTCCACTCTCCTGCACTGTGCTGTAATCCCTACTTGAACATGGTGCTTTATGCCACCTATTATGATCCAATGATGTGTTGCCATCCTATGATGTTTTGAGTAGATATCCTTTGTCTTTGGGTTGATTGATGATCTAGATTGGTATGAGTTGTATGTTTTACTTTGGTGCTTGTAGCACCCCGGATGTAACTTGCCATATTTGTAACCCCGACTCTTGCCATTTTCGGCTTTAAGTTATGAGATTCCCTTCGTGGTTGGGTTTTGTCTTTCGTTTTGCACTTTGTTCATGTCATGCATTTCATATCATGTCATCATGTGCATCGCATTTGCATACGTGTTCGTCTCTTGCATCCGAGCACTTTCCCCGTTGTCTGTTTTGCAATCCAACACTCCTACATGCACCGACACACCCTCTTGTCTCTTTTCATGAGCAGGGTGTTAAACGTTCTCGGAATGGACTGAGATTTGCCAAAAGGCCTTGGTACACCACCGATAGACCACCTGTCAAATTTCGTTCCATTTGGAGTCTGTTTTATGCTCCAACGGTTAACCGGGTAATCGCAAAGGCCCCTTGTGTGTTGCAGCCCAACACCCCTCCAAAATAGCCCACTAACCTATCTGGACCATCTCCATGTTCTTCGCCATCGGATCACGATCGTGTGGACGAAAACTACACCTCATTTGGACACTCCAAACTCCCTCTACCTATATATATGTGTCTCCCCCAGAAAAAATCGCAGTCTAACCCTAGCTCTCCCTTTCCTCGCGCCGCCGAACAAAAACGTCGCCGACGGACGTGTCCACCGGTCACGTCCCCCACCAATTGGATGCCGCCATGTCAGCCTCGCTGCCGCCGCATCCAATCGGACGCCGCCGCGTGGCCCGGCCGCGTCCCTCCGCCACTACGGCCCGCGGGGCCTGAGGCCGGCCCGCCCGAGCCGCGACCGGGCCCGAGCACCCCGCTGTCGCTGCCTTCACCCGCTCCTCTGTGTTCGCGCCTTGCCTCCGCTCCGCCGCCGCCTCCGCTCTTGGGATTGAGATGTTGACGAATATATGTGAGTACCTACACAAAACAAAGGCAAAGGGAAAATTGTGTGTGCGTGGTATATGTACACATCATCCATCATGATGCGCACGTGCATGTGTTGGTTAGCGCAAGATAGCCAATGCTCAAATAAATGAGATGCGTGATATAGAAACATGTCATCCAACATGAGAGGTTTGTTGTTATGTATAGCATAATGGAGACTCAAATTGTGTAATGCATCACGAGAAATATGTAGATCATTGTTATTCATGGAATTCATATGGTGCATGCAATTATGTGGATCATGCAAACTATGGAATGCATAAAAATCTCCTAATATGTATGAGGAAACTATGGGGGTCTCCTCATGATCATTAGTGGAAACATCACATGGATAATATTGACAACATCTGAAACAAAGCATATTTGGTTCTATGTGATCATGGCATGGTATAGTAGATGAATTGCGCAAATCATGTAAAGGAAGCATAGCAATATCATCATATGAAAAACAAAAGCCAATGACCATCATCTCGTCATCTACGCCATAAGTGCAAATGGGATTTATTTTAATGGGGCATGCATAGTTACTATGTTGAGATTGAAATGATGCAATATGCGAGATCTCACTCATACCATATGACAAGTTTAAAGGATTGCCAAACATGACGTGACTGATAGAATTTTCACAAGATATCCTATGGTGCATAGCATCACAACTAGGCAAATCAATATGCTCAGCATCATATTCATCATAAATGGGTGGCATATCGAAGCATGTAGAAGACATAGTATGTGGTGAATCCATAAGGTGATCATCATCATGCAAGCAATCATTGGTGAGATAGTCCACTAGTGGGACAAGAGAAGCACCATCACCTATGTTACCTTTGGACAATAGCTCATGTGTTGTAGGTGAGGTGTCGAAGATCCACTCATTGTCATCTTCATCTCAATGGAACCATGTGGGTGGTGCATCGTCTTCCACCATGGCCATCATCATCTCCATTGGAGGTATGGACTCGTCGAGGATAGGCATGTCGTCATGTAGGAGACCTAGCATCAAAGAATAAAACACACTTGGAGTAGAGTAAGTCGTTAGAAATCATAGTGGCCTCACGTGTCGTGTCAACTACCTCATTCACTAAGTGTTGTGGCTCACTCACTCCCTCTTGTATGCTCTCACTCGTATGGTTGGTGGAGTCACTCAAATGGCTCTCAACCTCACATACGATGTGTGGCATACTCTCATGTGTGGGTCTAGTGGTGGTCACACTCATCCTCTCATAGGAAATGCACTCAATGTCACATATGGTGGAGTCACTCATATCACTCATGGTGGGGTGGCTCTCCTCACATGGGAATTGGGGCATCTCGTCATATGTGGGTGTCGGAGAGATGTTGGTGCAAATGTCTCCATGCTCAACTCCTATCACCGCCTTGGTTGAAGGGATAGTCCCATGCTCAACCTTCTCATCCATAATGCCTCCAAAGATGAATGCCGTAGGATGTGGCAAAACATCACTCTCCTCTGAGAGCAAAGATAATGTCTCATGTGCGGTCTCGTAGCTTGACTCGGAGTATGAGTCCAATATGGGCGCCATCTTGGTGTTGTTGAATAGGTTCATGCTCATCTCCGTAGTCGAAGGGGATGACCCTAGCTCTACCTTCTTGTCACCGTCTTATTGTTGGAGGCCCATATGATGTGGCACCTCATAGCTCATCTCCATGACCGAAGGGAAATTCCCATGCTCGGCCATCTTCCTTGAGGGGCTTCCGAAGATGGAAGTGTCGCCCTCGCTCGTAGCTGGTCGCCTTGTTGTTGAAGATGTCGATGTAGGCCAACTCATTGGGAGTAGGTGAAGATGTCGTACGCCCAAAGGCAAAGATGCCTTGATAGCACTTGGCAAAGATGCCGAAGTGGTAGTGGTAGTAGCCGTAGCATCCTCTTGGTGGTGCTTGTCTTGCGGTCTTCTCTTTTGCTCATGAAGTTTGGACATAACTTGATGTAGAGCTTATTTGGACATCTAGGTAGGCGCATCTCGAGCATTTTCATCTTGATGGTGTCGTTGTCGTACTTGAGCTCGATGTAGATGTCGTTCATCGTCGTCATGCACATGATGCTTGGAGGTGACTTTCCCTTCATGACGATTTGTATCATGATGTGATGATGGTCGCCACGTAGATGTGGACGTGGACAAATTGCGCTTCTATCACTTGACCACTCCCAAGATGATCAACTTGCTCGCCGCCGCCTTGAAGATGATGAAGGGGAAGTAGACTTGACCAAGGCCCAAATATCCTCCATCCTTGCATCCTTCTCTAGTTTGTGGTCGTCGAGCTTGCTGTCAAAGAGTCGCAAGTCGGTGGCGAGGTTGTCGATGTGCTCTCGCAATCTTGATTGTGCGCCTTGCATTTGTCGTTGTAGATCGAAGATTGACGATTTGGTGATGTAGTTGTTTGCACCGTCGTTGTGGTCGAAGACCGGAGATGAAATGGCTTTCCTATCCATCACAAGACTCGGGAAAATATGAGTGGGAGAAAGAAGATAAGTATACCAAATGTACCTTGACCGATGTTGAAAATGGATCAATGATCACTCAATGATGTAACAAGGAAATAGCATAATTGGTACCGATCTCGTCAATTTCTCACACCTTCACAAGTAAGGCTTATAGTGGAGCTCGGTGAGGATAGTGGCACAAAAATTTGATGCAAAATGTTAGCAAGAGTCAATAATGTTGAAAGAGATTCACAAATTCGCAAGTGAAGCAAGTAGACCAATAGCAATATGTGGCACACGGAAACGCACACACGGATAGGTAAATGGGGTCGTGCAACCAAGGAATGAGCACAAAATGCGGAATCCACGGAAAACACTCGTGTTGCACAATTCAAGAGAGACGCTAGGACGATTGCTCAATAGGTGGATATGACACTTGTGCACAACTTATAAGATGCAAATGTATCAACTTTTTGTCCCAAGTATGCTATGCATGTATGGTTCCCGGTGTTTCTCAAGATGACCGGATATGACAACCTTATGTGGAATGTGGTACGATGATATGGCTATTGCTTACAAGCTTCTTTGCTCTTTCTCTTTTTCTTAAAAGCTTTATTCTTTATTATTTTTCTTTTTGTATGGCCTCTTTGCGAAATGCACAAACGAAGATAGCAATTGTGTATATGCGGGAACAAACTTGTGACACAAGGGATGATATGATGATACCAATATGATATGGTATGTATGCAATGGAAGGGTGGATCACTAATGTGCACAAGTAACATTGCCGGGCAATACTCAAATAGCTAGTCTCAATAGGCAAGTAACGCAAAATGGGCTAGGGGTTATCAATGCAATTGCAAGGGGAATATACGATGATGTCGTCGAGGGTTTCTCGAGTGTACATAAGGACGGATAATGATGAAGTGGTCAATGTCGATGATGACCTCGTGGCGATGAAGAGTGGCGGTGTTCTCAATGTAGAACCGTTCCTTGTTAGCCAAAACACCTTAGGAAACGGAAAAACCGCGAACTCAAAATCTCCAAAGGCAAATGTCAAATGGTGGTAGCGGAATGCGGTGGTGGTTGCGGAAGTATTGGTGAAAACCCGGTCAAAATGGCTTAAGGTGGTGGAAGGGTATGATGGGCTATACATGGTGTTGGAGTTGAAAGCACGACCCTAAGTATCCGAAACACCGTAGGAGACACAACCCACAACACAAACAAAATTGAGTTAAGTTGGGGTGGCGGAAATGTATGGTGGGCAAGGTTATGCAGAAGCGGTAGTGGTGGTTGATGAAGAATCAACCATCCCTAAGTATCCAAAACACCTTAGGAGACTCGAATCACTATTCAAACAACCACATATGCAACGGGGATCAAAATGGGTTAGGTTGCGGAAGTCGGTGGTGGTAATGCAGATGATATGTTTCAGAAAATATGATGGAGTCAAATGATGGTGGTGGTATTTTTGTGGGAAGGGGGATGTCAAGAGCTTCAAAACGAGCTAAAGAACGTCAAAATCGGACTCCGGATGAATTAGTTATGGCCGAAACAAGAATTCAGCCCTGTCAGTGTTAGGGTTAACCGTACATCCGAGAGGAGGTCCATCTCATCCGGGCTATGTCCGGATGATCCGGGAGTACTTCCACATGATCCGGGTTTGCAACTCCGGTTCGGGTATTCGGGTGCGTCGGTTATTCGGACATCCGGGAGAGAGTCCAGCTGATCCGGGAGGTGTCCGGATGATCCGGGACATGGTCCGTATGATCCGAGCAGGTCAAACTGCTCGGGATTTCCTCTCGGGGATGAATTTTTGGGCGAAAAATGGATGATTTCGTGGCATAAATTGAGGATATTTCATGGATGGAAGGTGGGGAAACTTGTGGAGATGCTAGATCCACTCGAACCCAAGCAAATCCATGGATCAAAATCAACAAAACATCATCCAAACCTGAAAATGCGTTAAGTCGACTAGAGGGGGGGTGAATAGGCGATTTTTATAAATTCTTCATTGAGGAATTTCAGGGTGAGGAAATTCCTAAGCGAAGAACTACTTGCAGCGGAATAAGTACTCAGATGCAGATATCACATAATATAAGCATGGACATTATGATGAATTGAAAACAAGACACAGAGTACATAAAGCGTAAGCACATGATAAAACAGAATGAAGACAAACAGACTGAAGAAATTGAGCTGAGGAAATTGAGAAAGTCTTCAGTCAAAGCCTTCAAACAGATATGAACAAGCACACAACACAATAATGAGGAGATGAAGGGGTTGAGGAAATAGAACTAGTAAGCTTGGTAAAGACAATGATTTGGTAGACCAGGTCCAACTGCTGTGACAGTTTTACGTCTGGTTAGAGCGGCTAGGTATTTAAACCTGAGGACACACAGTCCCGGACACATAGTCCTCATCGTATTCTCCTTGAACTAAGGTCACACAGACCTCGTCCAATCACTCAAGGTAAGTCTTCAGGTGACTTCCAAACCTTCACAGACTTGGTCACTCAGCAATCCACAATTTCCTCTTAGATGCTCTAGACCATGACGCCCAACCGTCCGGAGGAAGCACAGTCCTTAAAGGTAACTAGCGTCGGTTCCACTCAGGAACAATCTCTTCAGTGATTCTCAATCACTTTGGGTTGTAGGTGTTTGGTTTGGGGTTTTTGGGTTTTTCCTCACTTGATGATTTTCGCTCAAAGTCCTCGGAGGATGGGATGCTCTCAATGACAAGTGTCAGTTTCTCGTGGAGTAGCCAACCAGCTAGTTGTTGTAGGGGGCGGCTATTTATAGCCTAGGGAGCAGCCTGACATGATAACACATAAATGCCCTTCAATGATATGACCGTTAGGTGGGTAGATATTTTTGGGGCAGCTGGCGCATATATACAGCCCTTAGGGCATCGTTTAGACTTTGGGTTTTGTTTAGATTAAAAGTTCGCCATAGCTGCAACTTCGCGTACTTAGTTTGTGTCCGACGACCAGACCAAGACGTCACAGAACCCCACCTTCACTAATAAAGCTTTCCTCTTTTATTCGCAATATCTAGATTGCAATCTTAGTTTCTTGCTTGTTCTTCGTTTTCTCACAGGAAATAGACCCTTGTGGTCAGGTTGATCGTGCTCCGACGTGGTCAATAACCCTCGGAAGTTGGTTTAGCGATTGCTAAGGCGCGACGTCTTCGCACGTTCGTAGTCGGATCGTCAAAGTTGACTCCCACAGAAAACGATATCTATCTCATCGAAACATCGGACACCTTCGCCTCTATCAAGTGGTATCAGATTTCCAGGGTGCTTGGTGAGATTTTACAGTTGTTCATAGTTTAGATCGAGTCTTTTCTTCATACCTACAGTCCACGAAAAAGCCAAAAAAATAGGGTTAGGTCATCATATCCGAACCAATCGGAGCCTTTGCATAACCTTTTTAGGGTTTTGCATTGTTGAATTTGCGGTTGCATCGTCGTGTCTAGTTGCTGGTCTTAGCGTCTAGTTTCCTTTAGAGTTTCGAGTTCTGTTGACAAGTTATCACGCCGCCGCCGCACCATTGTCATCGTTCCTACCACATACCACCACCACCAACATATTCCTTACCGCTGCCATATACATCCGCCTGTCCACCACCAATCCGAGTCCACATATACATCCGCTTGTCCACCACCAATCTGTGTCCACATATACATCTGCTTGTCCACCACCAATCCGAGTCCACATATACATCTGTCTGTCCACCACCAATCCGAGTTCTTTTCATATTAGGTTTGTTTTCGAGATCCATCTAGTTTTCGTTTTGTGTTTCCTTGCCTGAGTAGGTGTCAGAAAAAAAAAAGTCTGGAGACCCCCGGGCAGTTTTTAGGCCAAAATTTCGGCGACCAAAAATATTTTTTCCCTATCCTAGTTTTAGGTCCCACGGAGAGTTTTGAGACACTCACCATCATAGTGATTTTTTGTCGCACTTTTTCGTTGGCGCTGCCTTGATTTATGAAAAAAAGTAAAAAAAAATTCCGTGCCCATCTGATGCGGAGCATCCTATGGACATCACCATGTCAAGAGTCCATTTGGCGAGTGACACGTGCGACATCTACTTGACATACCCAAAGGTGAATCATCTCCTTTACACGTGCTCACTTGACCCCTTCGAGGATGGTATACTACTTGACACCCCTCTCGTGTGCATGCATAGGTATTGTTGGAACACTATGGACGACGAGGAGGAGTGCAAGCGCCAAGGAACAACTACACCATCCACGAGGGAAGCATGGAAGCGACGACGGAAGAAGACGGAAGAAGACGGAGGCGCCGGATGTCCGGGGCTGACGCCGGATATCCGGGGCCTGTAGCACTCCGGCTGCAGGGCTGCTGCTGTTGTTGACATCTCCCAGGACCTGGACATCTGGCCCTGGCCCGGACATCTGGCCCCTGAAGATGTCAACAACAGCAGCAGCCCTGTAGCCGGAGTGCTACAAGCCCTGGATATCCGGCGTCAGCCCCGGACATCCGGCGCCTCGCCATCACCCGGACATCCGGCCTCGCCCCCCGAAATCTGGACAAGCCATTCCAGAGAGCACCGTGACCAGCTCCGTCAGCCCGGACATCCGGCTCCCCGTGAAGCCCCAGACATTCGGCCCGACGCCCGAACATCCGGCACCTGCCTGCGCGCATGGACAGGGCCCGAGGCCCATGTATCCCCTTTCCCACTTACCCCTTCGTGGCTTAGACTATATATACTACTCCCCCTCCTCCTAGTTAGGGTTAGCGTTGTGATAGCTCATTTGAGAGATAGAGCTTCGCTCATCCATATCGGATCTACTCCACGAGAGAGACCGCGGCCCCTCTACGGAAAAGATCCACCTTGGATTCAAGACCCCTCACGGGAAGATCCCCTTGTGGATTCAAGACCTCCTCACGGAGAAGAACTGGTTACCTCTTGTATTGTCCGTTGTTGACTTTGGATCTTGTATCTCTCTTTGTGTTTCGAGGATCTAGCACATGTGTGATCATACTTGTTGGTTTCAGTGTTCTCTTGTGTTCCCCTTGTGATTTTCCCTTCGTTTCCCTCCTCGTGTTCTTCGTGTTCATCGCGGGACTCGCTCCTTTCGTGAAAGATCGGGCCACTAGGGTTCTACCCTACATCATCTTGGTATCATGAGCCACGTTGATCACGATTTCGGAGCCTCCCCGTTGTGTTTTCTAGCGTAATTTTGTTGATTTCATCCTAAATTCGAAAATCCCCACCAAAAATAGTCCCCAAATTTTTTTGTGATTTGTCGGTTTGACGAAGTTTTGTTGATTTTGATCCATGGATTTGCGTGGTTTTGAGTGGATCTAGCATATCCCCAAATTTCCCCACTTTCCATCCACGAAATTCCATCAATTTTGCCCCCAAATTCATCTATTTCCGCCCCCAAATCGAGTTTTGATGTCCCAAACGAGATCTGGAATCGTCGGGCCGGACATCCGGGCCTTAGGCCGGACATCCGGGCCATCGAGCCGGACATCCGGGCCCCAAGCCGGACATCCGGCTCCTGGAGCACAAAACCCGCACGGTTCTGGACATCAGCCCCCGGATATCCGGCCCCCACCCCCGGATGTCCGGCCCCTGACATCTCAGCCATCCCCGTTTCACCGTTTTGTCCATAACTAATTCATCCGGAGTCCGATTTTCGCGTTCTTTAGCTCGTTGAAAAGCTCTTGACATCCCCCTTCCAACAAAAATACTACCAACACCATTTGACTCCATCAAAGTTTGGAACTTTGGCATCTTTTCCTAGGGCTTCCACCACAACCTCCGCATAACCACCTCTGAGTTCCGCAACCTAACCAATTTTGTTCCCCTTAGCATTAGTGGTTGCTTGAGTTGTGATTTGAGTCTCCTAAGGTGTTTAGGCTACTTAGGGACGATTGTTTCTTCATCAACCACCACCACCATAACTCCCACATAGGCTTGCCCACCATAAACTTCCACCACCCCAACTTTACCCAATTTTGTTTGTGTTGTGAGTTGTGTCTCCTAAGGTGTTTAGGCTACTTAGGGACCGTGCTTTCAACTCCGACACCGTGTATAGTACACCACCTTACCCTTTGTCGGTGTCAAAACCGGCGGATCTCGGGTAGGGGGTCCCGAACTGTGCGTCTAGGCCGGATGGTAACAGGAGGCAGGGGACACGATGTTTTACCCAGGTTCGGGCCCTCTCGATGGAGGTAAAACCCTACGTCCTGCTTGATTAATATCGATGGTATGGGTATTACAAGAGTTGATCTACCACGAGATCAGAGAGGCTAAACCCTAGAAGCTAGCCTATAGTATGATTGTTGACGTGTATGTTGGCCTACGGACTAAAACCCTCCGGTTTATATAGACACCGGATAGGGTTAGGGTTACATAGAGTCGGTTACAATGGTAGGAGATCTGAATATCCGTATCGCCAAGCTTGCCTTCCACGCCAAGTAAAGTCCCTTCCAGACACGGGACGAAGTCTTCAATCTTGTATCTTCATAGTCCTGGAGTCCGGCTGAAGGTATAGTTCGGCTATCCGAACACCCCCTAATCCAGGACTCCCTCAGTAGCCCCTGAACCAGGCTTCAATGACGACGAGTCCGGCACGCAGATTGTCTTCGGCATTGCAAGGCGGGTTCCTCCTCCAAGTACTTCATAGAAGATTTTGAACACAAAGATAGTGTCCGGCTCTGCAAAATAAGTTTCCACATATTGCCATAGAGAGAATAATATTTACACAAATCTAATCTGCTGACGTATTCCGTAATGTGTCACACCAAGGCCAAGCCTTTATCCGGGTCGTTTTATTACCCCACCTCAGCGCGTCATGCGAGGCGGTTTCCATGGCACGTCTTGTTAAAGCAGAGATCATGTCCCCTTATTCTGGGATTCTCATCAATACGGGCGGGGGTAACCCAACCGCTTCTAGGACTCCTAGATTATAGGCAAGTCCAAACGGACACAGAGAGGACGCTTGATATTTACCCTCTTTATAAAGGGGACAAGGCTTTTATTTTTCCCTCCCGTGCTCAATCAAATCCTTCCCCCACCTCGAGCTCAAACGCCCAAAGTTCAGGTCAGGTGCTCCGAACCTTCAGTCATGTCTGGATCTAGCATTCAAGGCCAATGGGTGCCTTCCTCCGTCACGGAAGAGGACATCAAAAAGTTGAGGGAGGCCAGATATCTGACCGCCGAGATTTTGCATCGGCTGCCTCCTCGAGGGCAGGCCGTTCCCACCCCCGTACCCAACGAGAACGTCGTGTTCGTCTCCCACTTCCTCCGAGGTCTAGGCCTTGCTCTGGATCCTTTTGTCAGGGGTTTGATGTTTTATTACGAGCTAGACTTCCATGATCTAGCTCCGGACTCCTTTCTTCATATCACGACATTTATTGTCGTGTGCGAGGCCTTCCTCCGGGTTACCCCTCGCTTTGGCCTCTTGCTCAAGACCTTTGAAGTGAAGCCGAAGATGATCGAGGGGCAACATGTAGCGTGTGGAGGTGCCTCAATACGCAGGATGACGGGAGCCCCATGGCCCAAAGGTTCTACCCCAGAGGTGTCTGAATCATGGCAACGGGAGTGGTTCTACATCACGGCTCCTAGAAGTGCCAAGTGGGCGGCCGCCCCTGTTTTCCGCTCGGGCCCTCCACCACAACCGATATCATGGATCAGTAGAGGTCTGAGCTGGGGGCCAGCCAAGGACGTGCCCATACTGCAAAGCCGCATTCGAGATCTCTTCAATGGAGATTTCAGTTTGGTTGCGGTAATACAAGTTATGCTAGTTCGTCAAGTCCAGCCTTGCAAACGTCGGCCTCTTCGCCTATGGGAGTTCAATCCCGAGGGACCGCGTGCCATTCAAGATTTTCTCGGCCTGACGCACGAGGAGATGTACAAGTTATTCTTTGGACCTCAGGTGGAGTGTTCGGAAATCACCGAGGATGTGGGCCTGAGTAGTAACCGCGCGCCGAACAGGTAAGGTATCCTCCAGCCGAACATACTATCTCTCTCTTGTTACAAAATTACTTTTTTTGAGAGTTTGCTTTTTGACCAGGACTGGCTAACAAAGGCGAAGTTGATTCAGTGTTCGGCCCCCCTCCCTGAGGGTTTGGAAAACCCGGTATTGGAAAAGATGCTCCAGACCGCACCTTGCCCGAAGCCCTTGAAGGAAGATACTGTGGAGGATAATGCGGGCGGACGCGGGCTCCCAACGCTGCCCATTCTAACCGAGGGAGCGAGCGTCTCCATGAAGGAAGACGACCTGAAGAGGAAAAGGACTGTGCCCGGGGATTCGGAAGCCGAAGCTTCCACACGGGAGAAAAAGTCTCCCACAGAGGGTCCTGCCTTGGGGGGCGCTGTTGTCGCACAAAGTCCGCGGGGGGATCAATTCTCCCGCGAGTAGTAAGTGACTCGAAATACTTTAATAGTATAGATATGCCATCTTTTTCTTCTGAGAAGATAACCACCGCATATATTTTTGCAGTTCGGGCCTTAGCCCCTCTCAAATGAGCTCGTCTTCAGGGGATCTTCTTCCAGAGATGATGGAGAGCGAAACGCCTCCTCCGGACTCCTCCACTCCGGAAGCGGGCGACCCTGAAGTGTCGTCGCGGAGGGCCTCTCCGAGTCCGGTGAGGCCAGAAGATAATCCCATTGACCCCCGAAGCTCCCAGTGTCCGGCTCCCGAAGAGAGCAGACAAAAGAGTCCGGCACCGTCTAGTGTGTGATCGGGTGTTCTGAGGGAGTTGGTGGGGCGAGCGGCCATCTCAGATGAACACCGTGTGCTGATGAATACGGTGATGGAGAGAATATCGTCCGCCGAAAGAGGATTGCATGAAGCTTTCATGAGTCTACTGACAGGCTTTGAGGTACGTAAAAGAATGTATGATAGTCCTGCACAAATTAGGTGTGCCCTGTGTAGATAGTAGCCCCTAAGACTCTGGTTGTCGTCGGAAATGACGACGAACAGAGGATCATATTCCCAGGTAATAACCATACTGCCTCTATGTGCAGGTGATGGAAGCTCCGGTGGCTAGCCGGACTAGCGAGTTTGCCCATTTAGAACGACAGTTGGATGCGGCAGACGCCGACATCGAGCTTGTTAACAAAAGGCTTGACGAGGCACAGGGTAAGTGTCATTATCTGATAAACGCCACAATAGGAAGAGCAGTATGATGCCAGCATCTGTAATATGTTGTGACTGCAGATGGAGATGCCACTGTTGAAGCCTTGCGGGCAGAACGTGCCCGAGCCAAGGAACACGCGAGGTTGGGTAATGCGGTTGCTTTGAAGGCGGCCGAAGAGTTGCAAGCCGAGACAAGATGTCCAAGATGGCCAAAGAATTAAAAGCCGCCGCCGACCGTTTCGGTGAAGATTGCCTTGCGACGAGCTGGCGTGGATGACCCCATTTCGATGAAGTTCCACTTCATGATGGGATTACACGACGACATCTCCAAGACAATCTTCCTCGAGAACTACAAGTCCCTCGACGACAACTACATTGGTGCTCTCAAGGCGGAACAAGAACTCATGAAGGACAAAGCTTCTCCACCCCAAGCTCACTTCGCGATGAACAAGCTCCATGAGAACGAGCATGAGGCTAGTACCACCAAGATGTCCAAGCCCGACGAGCTCCAAGACGATGCTCCCAAGTTCGACTTCACCGCCATCCCTCTTTGTGGCATTGATGATGCCGAGTCTACTTTGACTCTTTTTCAAGATGGTGCGGCGACAAGTACGACTATGGAGAACCTCAAGGACCAAGCTTTGGAGGCGAGCGACAAGGTGGCGAGCAAGGATGATGCTTCCATCTTAGGAGGCGAGAGTGATGATGTGCCATCTTCGGCCTTCATCCATGGCGACAACAACAAGATGGTTGAGCATGGGATTTTCCCTTCGACCATGGCGACGTATGATGACTTGAGTGACTTGTGCCACCATATTGAGAGTGAGAGTGACTTCACCACTAGCCCCATATATGTGTTGCCACAATTCACATGTGAGGAGAGCCACAAACTCCACCACTTGAGTGAGATGAGTGACTCCACCATATGTGAGTTTGAGTGCACCTATTTTGAGGGAGTGAGTGAACCACCACATAGAGAGAGTGAGATAGTTGACAGGTCATGTGAGACCACTTTCAACACTAACGACTTGACCTCTATCTCTATTGTGTCTTCTCATTTGGTGCTAGGTCCCTTATATGATGACGATCCAATTCTCGATGACATCGTCCTACCTTTGGACAAGACGATGGCCATGGTGGAATGTGATGCACCCCCCACATGGTTCCATCAAGATGACGATAACCACCATTTGGTCTTTCCCACCTCACCTACACCACATGAGTGGAATGACAAAGGTAACATAGGTGAAGGTGATGCTCTAGTCCCACTAGTGGACATTCTTGACATTGATTGCTTGCATGATGTTGATCAACCTATTACCATGCTTCATGATAGTGCGACTTCCCCATGCGATGATTTACCCATTTATGATGAGTATGATGATTGCCATGTGGAGTCTATTAGTTGTGATGCCATGTTACATAGGATTTCTTGTGCTAATTCGCTCGGTCACATCATGTTTAACAATCCGCTTGACTTGCCATATGCTATGCATGAGATCAATCATATGTCATATTTGCAATCTCATCTTAGTGACTATGCATATGCCATTCAAATAAACCCAATTTGCACATATGGCATAGATGACAAGCCCATGGTTATTGGCATTTGTTTTTCTTGTGATGGTATTGATATGCTCCCTTTGCATCCTTTATCGCATATGCCATGCCATGACCACCTAGCTTCGGTTATGCATTGTTTTGGATGTTGTCCATTTTCTCCATATGATGTTTCCAATATTGCGCATGAGGAGACCCCCATAGTTTCCTCATACATTTTAGGAGATTTTGATTCATCCCATTCATTGCATGATTCCAATACTTGTGTGCACTATATGCTCCCCATGAATAAAAATGATGTTGTTGTGCCACACACTTGCTATACTTGTATGCTCAATTTGCGGCCCCGTCGTGTTATACATAACAACTATTCTTTCATGATGGATGCCATGTTCTTATATCATGCATCAAATTTCTTTGAGCGATGTTTATCTTGTGCTAACTCACACATGCACATACACATCATGATGGATGATGTGTACATTTACCACACACACAATTTTTTTCGTTTGTGTTTCTTTTGTGTAGGTACCCATGAATACTTGTCGACCTCGCAATCCCACGAGTTGACAAAACGAGCTCTAGAGAGCAATGATGACTTGGGATCCCATGGAGTGTCTTTCCCACCGCTCTCTTCGCGCAAAGACTTCGCGCATTTCTTCTACATGACCCTCACTTGGCTATGGGTTATTGTCCATTACATATTATATGCCCATCTTGCCATGTTCACTTTGCATGATATGCTCATTGCATTACACATGATGATTGATTCTAGTACTTCTATGTGTATTTGCAAGCTTGGTGGAGATATCACTTGTTATTGCCATGTTTGCTTTGTGCCCCATGCCTATGATGATACTATGATCTTGCTTTGTGTTCGTGCTTGCGATATGTCATGTGCATTGTCTATGCCTATTATTTTCTCACATGACATGATTGCAATGATTTCCTCTAGTATGTTGCATCTTCGCACTACTAGCTTGCACAACTTGATTACTACGATTGCTTATGTTGCATCACCGATGATTCATACTTGCTCATTTAATGCGGTGGATGACAACCATCTACATGCTTATCAAATGATTGTTATTGCTAGCCGTCATATATCTCCATATGTTGCCTCTCTCATGCTAGATGATTTGCCATGTATTGAGTGCAATTATGCCTTCAGTCTTGATAATGAGTTTTCCCCCATAGCATTCTCGCATATATTTGAAGATTTTGAAATTTCTCTTGTGAAGCATGCTTGTCTTACCTCTTTGCACCATATACCTAGTGCCATGAATATTGCCATTGTTGCATCATATTATTCATGCACTTGTGCTTCTAATGGTTATGTGCAAGAGAAAAGAACCATCATGATGGATGATGTGTTTATCTACCATGCGCATACGTTCTTTATTTTGTTGTGTGCATGTGTAGGATACTTGGACTTCGTGTCAACTTCCATGTCATGTGAGTTGACAATCCGAGCTCTTGAGAGTGAGCCGCATACATTCGACAATGACTAGCTTCTACACCAGCTTTCATACCACTTCGGCATTGTGAAGGACGCACAAGGGCACACCTTCAAGGTGACATCTTTCTTGAGCATGGATATGACAGATCATACTACTTGTGTTGCTTGCACCATGAGACTTATTGTTCATCTTGGACCACTTGATTGCTCACATGTTAGAGATCTTGCTTCAACTTGTCATTTCCACCATTCCATGCATCATGATATATATGCCTTGTGTGTTGCATCCAATTGTTAGATTACTTGCTCATATCACCTGTTTGGTTGCAACAATGTCATCACTTCACATATGCCATGTCCTATTGACTGCTACACGCTTGCCTTGATTGCCTCACATATGATGGACAATTGCTCTTTCTATTGTGTTGAGTGCCACACTATCTTCACTGCACCCTATGCACGTATTTCTTTGGTTGTCTTGCACTTGATCCATGTGTTTAGACATCTCACCTTCTTTGGTGTTGTGAATGATTCTTATGCCTACCATAGACCTTTCATTGAGCAATTTGTGAATGTTTGCTATGAGCTTGAGGTAGATGCTTGTTCACTTGTCCAACATATTTGCATCACTACCTCACATTTACATGCTTGTCCCCATGATATCCTTGATTATGGTCAATTGATATGCTTATATGCCATGTCACAATCCTTTGTCAAGCCATATGCTTTGCATGATGACGACACTTGTTTGGTGAATCACCTCTTAAATGCTTGGTTTTGCACTAACGCTAACCACATTTGTGTTTCCAAGTGTTTGTTGTCTTTGCTCCTTTTGAAGGAATCCCAAGATGGTGCGACATTGGAGAGTGCCCATTTCGAGCTTCAAGATGACGAGAACTTGCTGATCGACCACTCCTACACGGCGATGCCATCTCTTTCCCATGGTGATTTGGATTTCGATTAGAGGTCGGATCTTTCCCAAGGGAGGGGAGATGATGCGGAGCATCCTATGGACATCACCATGTCAAGAGTCCGTTTGGTGAGTGACACGTGCGACATCTACTTGACATACCCAAAGGTGAATCATCTCCTTTACAGGTGCTCACTTGACCCCTTTGAGGATGGTATACTACTTGACACCCCTCTTGTGTGCATGCATAGGTATTGTCGGAACACTATGGACGACGAGGAGGAGTGCAAGCGCCAAGGAACAACTACACCATCCGCGAGGGAAGCATCGAAATTCTAAATTTTGGAATGTTATAATAAATAGATAGATTTGATTGATTGTTTGATTGATTGTCTGAAAGTGAGTGAATTCAAAACTTTTGAAAGTTAAATGAGAGGGAATAAAAGGACTTTCCCAAACTTTCATATTTGCTTTCTGATCTCCGTGAATTCAAATTCTTCTCAAATACAAAACCCTCGAGAGAAGATGATATGACTTCTTCCATTAAAATTAAATGAAAGGGTATTTGAAAATATTTGAATGTCATTTGGAAAATATTTCCAATTCTGAAACTTTATGCAACTCAATGATTTTCACGAGAGGAGACAAAATGACTTCTTCAAATTATATGAAATATGAGTTGGGAGTTTCAAAGGATCAAATTCAAAGTCTTTTGGAATTTTTTTTAATTTGGAGTTATTTGGATTTTATTCAAATTATTTTTCTCCAAAAATAAAATATATGGAAATTAGGGTAACATGATTCCCTACAACAGAAAATTGGAGAGAAATAAATTTGAAATCATTTTGATATCTTTAAAATGATTTTTATTGGATTATATTAGACCAGTAGCACTCTTTGAATTATCTGAATTTGTGTGAATTTTATTTAATGCTAGGAAAATATTCATGTCGTAGAAAATCTTTTTCTGAAATTTTTGATATATAATATGCCTATATAATATTTTATTTGCTTTTGTTTTATTTTCATTTGTCTGTGTTTTAAGAAAAAATAAAAAAACTCTCCGAACAGTGCCAGGCCGAAGCCCAGCACTGCTCTCCCTCTCTCTCTCCCCGCGCCGGGCCAGCCCAGCTCCGGCCGAAGCCCAGCCGCGCCCGAAGCCGCTCCGCTCCGCCCGCCCGCTCGCGCCTGAGATCGGCCGCCGCCCCGCCCAGCCACCGACAGGTGGGACCCACCTGTCGGGTTCGTCTCCGACCTCGCGCCACACTCCAACTCCAGCACGCGTCGCCGGCCGCCGCCGTGACCGACTCGAACTACTCCCCTCGCCGTTGTGCCCCCTTCGCCACGCCACCTTGCCCCCTCTCCTTAAATAGCATGCCCCGAGACCCCCTCTCCTTTTCGCATCTCGCAAGTCGCCGCCGCACTCGCCAGGCCGCAGCCGCCGACGAGATCTGCACCATCGCCCGCTCGCGCAGCCGTCGCTCTCGACCACCGCCGACGCCGCCATCGCCTTCGCCTCGTCGAGCCGCGCCTCCCCGTGGTCTCGCCCGGGCTAGAGGACCCCGGAGCAGCCGCCGCCCTCGACGTCCGAGCCGCCGCCGCCATCTTCTCCGGCGACGTCGACGCCCACTGCCGCGGTGAGCACCGAAGCCACTCTCCTCCGTTAGATCGTGCGTTTTTTTTGAAACGTTTTGTTTATTTATCAAATGTTCACTATTTAGCCTTTGTAAGTGAACGTTTTCAGCTAGTAAGCTTCTGTAGCGAACGTCCGTTCGATAGGTTTTTTCTTTTTATTTTAATTTCGGCCAGGGACCCGTTTGTGAATAGTGTATTTACAGATTAGTCCTTGTACTTCAAACGACCACATCTTTTTACTCGTTTGTCCAAATCCAACGAAACCAACGCCCACTTCTTTGTTACGATCTCCTCTATCAAGTAATCCAACTCAAACATGTTTTTGAAAATGTAAAATTTGAATTAGATCAGATTTGAATTCAAACTTCGTTTGATCATAACTTGAG
The DNA here is from genome assembly GCF_002162155.2 of Triticum dicoccoides. NCBI lineage: Eukaryota > Viridiplantae > Streptophyta > Magnoliopsida > Poales > Poaceae > Triticum > Triticum dicoccoides. The sequence goes on along the minus strand of NC_041386.1, from coordinate 281,875,976 downwards.
TTTCGTAGCTCCGTTTTAGTTGATTCTTTTTGCAAATCGAAGCTCTTGACCTAAACATTCTGATAAGGCCAAATTCACATAATTTTGGTACTGTTAGAAATTGTTTTATGTTGCAAGAGCTATTTGCTTGGTTTTGATGTTTTCCGAATCGTCTTCTTCGATCTTTCTAATCTTTTGAGTGAGTGCTTATGTGTGGTTACTATTGCTTGCTTATGATAGATTGACCGGAGTGTGACGAGTAGAACAATCAAGAGTTTTGAGTGCGAATCATCTTCTCCAACATTGCAGGCAAGTTCACACTTTGATCATAGCTCTTACATACCCAGTTTTTATTGCATTAGATCAATCCTCAAACATTGCATGATTAGGATCTAATTAAACTGTGGGTATTGGGAAGTAGTTGATGAGGCAGGAACCTATTGCCCTGCATTCAAACCTTGGGAGTTACTATTACGTTATGCTTATAGTGCCATGCTATGCTTGTAGACGTGGATTGGGTTTTGAGAGTATTCATGACAGATGTGAGATTGTTAATTAATGGTTTACTTAAGGTGGCAACTTAAACACACATCTAGGTGGATTGAGGCACCTGGTTATTCTAGGATTGCCTGTCTAGGCACCTGGGTAGACCAAGATTGCCTATTTTTTTATGGACCACCACCCAGGCTCAAAGGGATCATAAGATTATTCATGCTAGAAACTTCCGTGTGCAGCCACAAGCTATTATGGGCTCTAGCATAGTTGATTAAGTCGTGTGAACTCTTATAGTGGTAGACTAGCAGATGTAGGGGTTGTAGGTGGAACGGTCTACCCATCGTAAGGTGCTAGCGCTTCTGAAAGACTATGTCTCGGTCATCCGTTTCTCAAACACCAAGTAGTGCGAGAAATCCAACGGAGGAGATCGGGTCTTGTGGGGAAAAGTTCGCAAACCTCTGCAGAGTGTATAAACTAATCATGATTAGCCGTGTCCCCGGTTATGGACATCTTGAGTATCTAGTACTTGGATTATCATGTGAATCTTATCATGTGACTTTAAATAATTTTGTTGGGTTTAATGATGTTACTTAATTGGGATTGAGAATGCTATCAACCATTCTCAATGTTCAACAACCACCATGATAGTTAAATAAAATTTATTCCTTTGCAGTAGGGAAAATTTGGCTTTTCGCAAAAACCTTATAACCATAGAGCTTTTCCACCAGCCAAATATGCATGTAGTGATAGCCATTGTCCATCATTCTCTATGGTGTGAATTTGCAAGTACATTCAATGTACTGACCCTTTGTGGCTGCAACGTCTCATGTTGCAGGATTTCTTACGACGAGTAAGTGATACGTTATGGTTACGATTTCTACACTAAACTTTGTCGTTGGTGTTGATGGGAATCCACAACCTTGTTACTTCCGCTATTTTGGATTGAGGTAATATTATTTATGTTACTTTTTACGTGTGATTTACCTCCGCTATAAATCCTCGAGTATTGTGTGTGTCAGCATACCGATCCAGGGATGACACTTAAGCACAGAGACTTGATCCATTCGGGTCGGGTCGCTACAAGATGGTATCAGAGCACGTGTTGACTGTAGGACGTGACCCTAGAAACCGGCAAGCCCATAGAAAAGATTTTTCTCTACAACTTTCCCTTTCAAAAAGATCTTTTACCTCTCTTCTCTTCTGAGCTTATTCAAAAAATTCCCTTTAGTGAGACCATACCCCTTTCCCCTTTTGACCACACGAAGATTCGACTGATGAGACCATTCCAAGAAGTACAAGATATTGGACAACTAAGACCACTTTGGAATGAGGAGTATTTTTCGTGCATCTAAATAATGGAAACTACAACGGTTGAAGACCAAAGAAAAGTAGAATTTGAAGGCTCTGAAGAATTCCCAAATTTATATGACCTAGGAAGGCTACCCTTATGGAACTTGGCAGACTATGGAAGTTGTCAATACCCGAGATCATGGTGTATCGGAGAAAGACCGGAGCATGTAGAGTTAAGAACTCAAGGATTTGTCAAGAAAACCCTAAGGCAGGAGATATCAACTATGGAATTATAGCTCATGGAAATGACAAGAGCAGAAACATGGTTATCCGTGATGTCATCGCCCGCTGATGCTATTGTCACCATGCTGAGTTAAGGATGCATTTCCTCAGAATGGATTTGATGGAAGAAGGCTGATGGAGCACCTATTACTAAGATGAAGTTTTAACCTTAGCCGGTGTATCACCAGGATCTGGAGTAGTACATCAAGAAGTTAAGATGGAGCTACAAGAAGCCGTATTTTGACAAGGAGCATTTCGTGAAGAACTTAGGTCCAAGAAGCGAAAGTAGCCAAGCTGGAGGAGCAAAACCTCAAGAAACCGGAGATTCGTCAGGAACTAGACCATGGTTCATGCCAAGGATGTTGAAACCTAGAAGTTTGAAATACAACTCCAGAATATTAAAGGATTTCACGAGAGATTTCACGTCAACAGAGATGATCTGGCAAAAGAACTTGAGAAGACAAGCATGATCGGAAGAAGCCATTGGAGGCATGAACAAGGCTTGAAGAGTTTGGAGATGTTGAAGATTTATTGACCTTTAGAAGACCAAACCCCTATTATATACCTACGTTAGATGCGATGTTTGTGAGCTGTCATTTGTTTGATGTTTTTCGGCAGCCACAAATAAAATCTATCTTTTCAAAACTTTTGTTTGTATTGTGTGTATCCCTCTCCCTCTCTCTTATCTTACCCCAAACCCACATGGACCCTATACCGGATGAATGGAGATGAGCTTGTATTTTCTGGACCAATGAGTCAGTTGGAGACAGACCGATGGATTCAGAACATGGAGGATCACATGGAGAATAACCCTATAGTCGGAAAGGATATGACCCAGCATGCTCTTCAGTGCTTTGAAAGAGGCGCTGCTACTTGGTGGAGGATGTACCAAACCATCAATGGATGGCAAGGAGTAACCACCTGGAGAGAATTAAAGTTAACTCTGCAAAGATCTCACCTTGTGTCCCAGAGGTTGAAGCCTTATGGAAAGGATATGAAGAAACCTTGTGCATGCAAGATTTGTGGAGAAATAGGACACACCCATAAAGAACACAAGGATGAATGCCCTAATTGTGAAGGAAGTCACCCAGTTGAAGAAGGCCCAACTAGGCAGATTTCTTGTTTCTTGTGTGAAGGGACTACCCACTATCCTGCTCAGTGTCACATTTACCCCATGGTACAACGAACCATCCAACAGAAGAAAGAAGAAATGAAAGGAGCGCTCATGGAAATTTTAGAAGAAACTTTGATGAAGGAAAAGGTGGGCGACACACCCAAAGAAGAACCAATTAAACCCTGCACCAAGTCATGCTATTCATGTGGAGAAGAAGGACACATCTCCCAAAATTGTTTGAATGGGGATCTAGTAGAATTCCCGACAGAGGAAGTAGAATATGACCCACAGGAAATAGAAGCCATGATTGGCATGGAAAGGTCCAGGAAGAGAAGCGGATTGGATTCCAGGAAGGACCTGAGTCATATCACCTGTTACAGGTGCAAGGAGTCAGGGCACTACCTCAACAGTTGCCCAAAAAGGAAACCTCGATACTTATCAGAAGTAGTATGTTTTAGTTGTAATGGAGTAGGGCACTTTGCCAGAGAATGCCCCAAGGAGAAGGAAACTTGTGCTAGATAGTTGAGTTTGCAACAAAAGAAATGGAGTAGTAGAAGTGAGAACATTTTCTTTTATATTGAGGTGTTGAGTTGAGACATGTAATGGAAAAGCGAGAGATTGTAATCATTTGAGAATGAATAAAGTTAGCATCGTTGGTAAAGATTTGGATTTTATGAGTTGTTACTCTATGAAGAAGAATTTTGCCATTATGAGGATATGAGAAATATGGTCTATGGAATATTTGTGCATTTTAAGGGTGGTAGTACCCTGTAAGAACCCTTGACCCCTGGAAAAGATAAGGATACTCCACTGAGTGGATTTCAGACAAAATGAATACGAGTTTTGTCTCGATATGTGTGATACCCCAAGAGTATGTGGGATGAAGTTGGAGACCGTCAGTTGTTTGGATGAAATGTGATCAAGGAGTCAGAAGAGAATGTTAAGTTTATTCGAGATAGACTGAAGGTAGCTCAGTCCAGGCAGAAGAGTTAGGTAGACTCAAAAACTCAAGGAGGTAGTCTATGAAATTGGAGAGAGAGCATGTCCTCGTGTGTCCCCACTGTGAGGAGTTAAACGGATTGGAGTTAAGGGACAGTTAGCCCCGAGATTTGTAGGACCATACCGAGTTTTGGAGCGTATGGGAGAAGTGGCCAACAAGTTGGAGTCACCCGAAGGACTGTCAGGAGTTCATGATGTGTTTCATGTTTCCCAGTTGAAGAAGTGCCATGCAGAGATGGCCAATATTCCCCTGTAAGGACGCTTGACCCTGGAAAGGATAATGATGTGGAATATGGACTCCATAAGTTAAGTTTTTATCTCGGTCTGTGGGATATCCCACGAGGATGAAGAGATAAATTACTATTGGATATAAAGGAGGTATGATGTCGGAAATATGGATCAATGGAAACTCCATGATGAGTCTGAGTAATCATGTCCTAGTTTGGTGCCAATAGAAGGAAGGAAGACATTACAATTGGATGGATTTAAGAATACTAGGAAGTTGGAAGTTGGAATAATGATCAGTTGCCCGATGATAAGTTCAAGGACTACAAGTGATGAGATAGGCCATAACCACATGCCCCAGGACCTGCCAAGAAGCAAGCACATTCTTGCTGAAGGAAAAACCTGGAGGAAGATACAATGTTTATTGGTAGACAATTTTATAGGAGTAACGCAAAATCTGAGAGTTGTGAAGGAACGATAGATGTTTGTTTGGCTTGCAGAATCAATGGATTATTTTGAACGCAGTTCGTGGACAAGAGAAATTCTGCAATGCTTGTGAGGATGACCGAGTGTTAGAATGCGAGATTCGCTAAACCATATACAAGGTAATGATTTGGGTGCGGGATGGATTGATCACCATACCGACTTACTCTTATTATTCGCCTTACTATGTGGGATGGTAAATCTGAGTGACTTACCTATAGTAGAGCGACGATGATCAAAACCCTGTCAAACTTAGAATGGTATAAGTATTTTCCCTTGTATAAGGTAGCTTTTGCCAACCGTAGGTTATACGGTGAGGATCAACCCAGACCCATTTTCTGCAGGAGAAACCATAAATTGTTGACCACCATGAGATATCGATTAGTTGTTTAGTACTGGCGCCAGACCCGTCAGGTAAGAAGACCCAGTCCCGGAATAACCTTACCAAGAGGAAAGGACAGAAGAATTGAGGAAAAGGTTATGCCACTACCGGAAGAGCCCAGAGAAGGAATTTGCCGAGAATCTGAGAAGACCGGCCCCGTCAAGAATAAGGATGGAGTATATGAGTATTGATGGGACCGTAACAATGTTTCTAAGGGTGGTAGCACCCCAGACCCCCTGTGACGATCGATGGATTTTGAGAAGACCCCAAACCCTATCCTTTTCTTGCTAGCCTCTCCGAATCTCGAGGACGAGATTCATTTTAAGGGTGGTAGGTTTGTAACATCCCAAAATTCTAAATTTTGGAATGTTATAATAAATAGATAGATTTGATTGATTGTTTGATTGATTATCTGAAAGTGAGTGAATTCAAAACTTTTGAAAGTTAAATGAGAGGGAATAAAAGGACTTTCCCAAACTTTCATATTTGCTTTCTGATCTCCGTGAATTCAAATTCTTTTCAAATACAAAACCCTCGAGAGAAGATGATATGACTTCTTCCATTAAAATTAAATGAAAGGGTATTTGAAAATATTTGAATTACATTTGGAAAATATTTCCAATTCTGAAACTTTATGCAACTCAATGATTTTCACGAGAGGAGATAAAATGACTTCTTCAAATTATATGAAATATGAGTTGGGAGTTTCAAAGGATCAAATTCAAAGTCTTTTGGATTTTTTTTTAATTTGGAGTTATTTGGATTTTATTCAAATTATTTTTCTCCAAAAATAAAATATATGGGAATTAGGGTAACATGATTCCCTACAACAGAAAATTGGAGAGAAATAAATTTGGAATCATTTTAATATTTTTAAAATGATTTTCATTGGATTTTATTAGACCAGTAGCACTATTTGAATTATCTGAATTTGTGTGGATTTTATTTAATGCTAGGAAAATGTTCATGTCTTAGAAAATCTTTTTCTGAAAATTTTGATATATAATATGCCTATATAATATTTTATTTGCTTTTGTTTTATTTTCATTTGTCTGTGTTTAAAAAAAACAAAAAAAACTCTCCGAAGAGTGCCAGGCCGAAGCCCAGCACTGCTCTCCCTCTCTCTCTCCCCGCGCTGGGCCAGCCCAGCTCCAGCCGAAGCCCAGTCGCGCCCGAAGCCGCTCCGCTCCGCCCGCCCGCTCGCGCCTGCGATCGGCCGCCGCCCCGCCCAGCCACCGACAGGTGGGACCCACCTGACGGGTCCGTCTCTGACCTCGCGCCAGACTCCAACTCCAGCACGCGTCGCCGGCCGCCGCCGTGACCGACTCGAACTACTCCCCTCGCCACTGTGCCCCCTTTCCCACGCCACCTTGCCCCCTCTCCTTAAATAGCATGCCCCGGGACCCCCTCTCCTATTCGCATCTCGCAAGTCGCCGCCGCACTCGCCGCCCGCTCGCGCAGCCGTCGCCCTCGACCACCGCCGACGCCGCCATCGCCTTCGCCTCGTCGAGCAGCGCCTCCCCGTGGTCTCGCCCGGGCTAGAGGACCCCGGAGCAGCCGCCGCCCTGGACGTCCGAGCCGCCGCCGCCATCTTCTCTGGCGACGTCGACGCCCACCGCCGCGGTGAGCACCGGAGCCACTCTCCTCCGTTAGATCATGGATGAATATTGTAGATTAGATCGTGTGTTCTTTTGAAACGTTTTGTTTATTTATCAAATGTTCGCTGTTTAGCCTTTGTAAGCGAACGTTTTCAGCTAGTAAGCTTCCGTAGCGAACGTTCGTTTGATAGGTTTTTTCTTTTTATTTTAATTTCGGCCAAGGACCCGTTTGTGAATAGTTTATTTACACATTAGTTCCTATACTTCAAACGACCACATCTTTTTACTCGTTTGTCCAAATCCAACGAAACCAACGCCCACTTATTCGTTACGATCTCCTCTATCCAGTAATCCAACTCAAACATGTTTTTGAAAAGTTTAAAATTGGAATTAGATCAGATTTGAATTCAAACTTCGTTTGATCATAAGTTGAGTTTCGTAGCTCCGTTTCAGTTGATTCTTTTTGCAAATCGAAGCTCTTGACCTAAACATTCTGATAAGGCCAAATTCACATAATTTTGGTACTGTTAGAAATTGTTTTATGTTGCAAGAGCTATTTGCTTGGTTTTGATGTTTTCCGAATCGTCTTCTTCGATCTTTCTAATCTTTTGAGTGAGTGCTTATGTGTGGTTACTATTGCTTGCTTACGATAGATTGACCGGAGTGTGACGAGTAGAACAATCAAGAGTTTTGAGTGCGAATCATCTTCTCCAACATTGCAGGAAAGTTCACACTTTGATCATACCTCTTACATACCCAGTTTTTATTACATTAGATCAATCCTCAAACATTGCATGATTAGGATCTAATTAAATTGTGGGTATTGGAAAGTAGTTGATGAGGTAGGAACCTATTGCCCTGCATTCAAACCTTGGGAGTTACTATTATGTTATGCTTATAGTGCCATGCTATGCTCGTAGACGTGGATTGGGTTTTGAGAGTATTCATGATAGATGTGATATTGTTAATTAATGGTTTACTTAAGGTGGCAACTTAAACACACATCTGGGTGGATTGAGGCACCTGGTTATTCTAGGATTGCCTCTTTAGGCACATGGGTAGACCAGGATTGCCTGTTTTTTTATGGACCGCCACCCAGGCTCAAAGGGATCATAAGATTATTCATGCTAGAAACTTCCGTGTGCAGCCACAAGCTATTATGGGCTCTAGCATAGTTGATTAAGTCGTGTGAACTCTTATAGTGGTAGACTAGCAGATGTAGGGGTTGTAGGTGGAACGGTCTACCCATCGTAAGGTGCTAGCTCTTCTGAAAGACCATGTCTCGGTCATCCGTTTCTCAAACACCATGTAGTGCGAGAAATCCAACGGAGGAGATCGAGTCTTGTGGGGAAAAGTGCGCAAACCTCTGCAGAGTGTATAAACTAATCATGATTAGCCGTGTCCCCGGTTATGGACATCTTGAGTATCTAGTACTTGGATTATCATGTGAATCTCATCATGTGACTTTAAATAATTTTGTTGGGTTTAATGATGTTACTTAATTGGGATTCAGAATGCTGTCAACCATTCTCAATGTTCGACAACCACCATGATAGTTAAATAAAATTTATTCCTTTGCAGTAGGGAAAAATTGGCTTTTCGCAAAAACCTTATAACCATAGAGCTTTTCCAACAGCCAAATATGCATGTAGTGATAGCCATTGTCCATCATTCTCTATGGTGTGAATTTGCCAGTACATTCAATGTGTTGACCCTTTGTGGCTGCAACGTCTCATGTTGCAGGATTTCTTACGACGAGTAAGTGATACGTTAGGGTTACGATTTCTACACTCAACTTTGCCTTTGGTGTTGATGGGAATCCGTTTGGATTGAGGTAATATTATTTACGTTACTTTTTACATGTGATTTACCTCCGTTATAAATCCTCGAGTACTGTGTGTGTCAGCATACCGATCCAGGGATGACACTTAAGCACAGAGACTTGATCCATTCGGGACGGGTCGCTACACGAAGCGACAACGGAAGAAGATGGATACATATCCCACGACCCGGACATCCGGCCCTGGCCCGGACATCCGGCCCCTGAAGATGTCAACAGCAGCAGCAGCCCTGCAGCCAGACTGCTACAGGCCCCGGACATCCGGCGCCTCGCCAACACCCAGACATCCGGCCTCGCCCCCGGAAATCCGGACAAGCCATTCCAGAGAGCACCGTGACCAGCTCCGTCAGACCGGACATCCGGCCTGCCAGCCTAGACATCCGTCTCCCCGTGAATCCCCGGACATCCGGCCCGACGCCCGGACATCCGACACCTGCCTGTGCGCATGGACAGGCCTTGAGGCCCATGTATCCCCTTTCCCACTTACCCATTCGTGGCTTAGACTATATATACTACTCCCCCTCCACCTAGTTAGGGTTAGCGTTGTGCTAGCTCATTTGAGAGATAGAGCTTCACTCATCCATATCGGATCTACTTCACCATCATGTCAGTTTGACGAGGGAAGAGTTTTGAGACACTCGCCATTATAGTGATTTCTCGCAAAAAAGAGGAGCGCAAAAAAAAAGGAGCGCCAAAAAAACAGAGCGAAAAAAGTTCCAGAGTGTGCTTTTCCCTTGTTTACGTGCAGCGCCGTGATTTTATTAGTGTTCTAGGCTCGCGTCTCTAGCACGGTCTAGCCTAGGACCAGCACAGTACCGTTGTTGAGCGTTTATTCAACTTTGCATCTCTGAATTGATTATTGCTGACCATTTTTGCTACCATATTATAAGCCTTCCTAGCTCCACATACATCTACGTCGTGCGTTTGACTCTCCCAGGTAATCGCTCTATCCAAGCTTTGCGAGTTTTGACTACGACGGTTGCCGATCACCGCCTGTTGCTGGGTAAGAACTGGTAAGAATTTGAGATTTGCTTGACGGATTTGTGACACCCACCACCACCTCTTGTTAGTAGTCTGTAGGATCATATTCTTGTGTGTTTCTATTGCTACTAACCATGGCAGGATCACAAGCCGACGAGACTGACTGGGAGAACATGACGAATAAGGAGTTGCATGATAAATTTCAACAAATGATGAGTGGACAGGTGCAAGATGTGATAAATAGATTTGAAGAGGCCATGGAGAAGATAGATGGCATGGAGAAGACGTTCAAAACAAAGCTCGATAACAAGTTTAATGAATTGCTCGCGCGTCTTCCACCACCACCACCGGCTGCACCTAACGCCCCTCTACAACAACAACAACAACAACAACAACCACAACAACAACAACAACAACAACAACAACAACAACAACAACAACAACAACAACAACAACAACAACAACAACAACGACGACGACGACGACGACTACCTCCACGTCGTGAAACAGCCCTCCGCCGAGCGAGCCATCTCCCTCTTGCACCTGGCCAAACTGTTGGTGCTGCTGTTGATACTTCTGTGGCTCCTACTGCTGATGCGGAGGAGGATGATTTTGCGGGAGATTACGAGTATGAGGTTGATCAAAATCAGAACTACGTGCAACCACCAGCACCACAACCACCAGGTCGTCCACATGCAAATAATGGCAATGGTAGGGCTCCCCCTCAGGTATGAGATCATGACCATCTCACTAAACTAAAATTGAATATTTCACCATTTGAGGGTAGATATGTTCCTGATATATATCTTACTTGGGAGTTAGAAACTGAACAACGATTTACATGTTTACAATATCCTGAGGAGAGACGTGTTCCTGCTGCTGTTTGTCTTTCACTAGCTTTGCATGTGTTTGGTGGTCTGAACATTGTAGATTATATCCTATTCCAGCTACTTGGGCTGCTTTGAAAACTGCTATGCGTACTCGTTCGGTTCCACCATATTATCAACGTGAATTACTTCAAAAAATGCAGTGTTTAAGACAAGGAAAAAATTCTGTAGAAGAATATTATCAGGAATTACAAACTGGCATGATTAGATGTGGTATTGTTGAGGAGAATGAAGCTATGCTTGCACGTTTTATGGGTGGATTAAATAGAGAGATTCAGACAATTCTAGAGTATAAGGAGTATACTAATATCACTCATTTATTCCATCTTGCTTGTAAAGCTGAACGTGAAGTGCAGGGTCGATAGGCATTGGTGCGAACTAACTTTTCTGCAGGTCGATCTTCATCATGGACACCACGTGCATCCTCTACTTCCACTGCTACAACATCTCCATCAGGTGCCACCTCCAGCCGTGATACAAGAAAGCAAGCACAACCACCACTATCTGCCAAGAGCACACCTGTCGGGCATGCGCAGAGCTCTTCTTCTTCCATGGCATCAACATGGCACACAAGTGATATTATTTATCATTGTTGTAAGAGAAGACGACATTTTGCGGGAGAATGCAAATCTCAGCGTGTGATGATTGCTACTGAGGATGGTGGGTATGAGTCCTCTAGTGACTATGATGAGGAGACTTTGGCTCTTATTACACATGAAGAACACGGTGGAGATGATTCTCATCATGAGATGCAATACATGGCTACTGATGATGCTGACAGGTATGAATGTTTAGTTGCTCAACGTGGTTTGAGTGTGTTGGTTACACAAGCTGAGCAAAATCAGAGGCATAATTTGTTCCATACAAAGGGAGTTGTGAAGGAACGTTTTGTTTGCGTCATCATAGATGGAGGGAGCTGCAACAACTTGGCTAGCATGGAGATGGTAGAGAAGCTATCTCTCACCACAAGACCACATCCACATCCTTACTACATCCAATGGTTCAACAACAGCGGCAAGGTTAAGGTAACATGCACTGTTCGTGTGCTTTTTAGTATCTCTACATATGCTGATTATGTTGATTGTGATGTGGTACCCATGCAAGCATGTTCCTTATTACTTGGTAGACCATGGCAATTTTATAAAAATTATGTACACCATGGTAGAAATAATCAGTATACTCTTGTTCATAAGGATAGCCATATTACTTTGCTTCCTATGACCCCTGAATCCATTTTGAAAGACGATATTAATAGAGCTAATAAAGCAAAACAAGAGAAAAATAAGAGTGAAAATCAGATTGTGGCAAAAGAATTTGAGAAACAAATGAAACCTAATAATAAACCATCTAGTGTTGCTTCTGAAATTAAATTGAAAAGTGCATGTTTACTTGCCACAAAATCTGATATTGATGAGCTAGATTTCAGAAAATCTGTTTGCTATGCTTTTGTGTACAAAGAGGCATTTTTTTCATTCGAGGACATGCCTTCCTCTTTGCCCCCTGCTGTCACTAACATTTTGCAGGAGTTCACTGACGTCTTCCCACAAGACGTGTCACCGGGATTACCACTTATTCGAGGGATTGAGCATCAAATTGACTTAATTCCCGGTGCATCGCTACCCAACCATGCACCATACCGTACCAATCTAGAGGAGACGAAGGAGATTATGCATCAAGTACAGGAGCTGCGCGACAAAGGTTACATACGTGAATCTCTTAGTCCTTGTGCTGTTCCTATTATACTAGTGCCTAAAAAGGATGGTACGTCGCGTATATGTGTTGATTGTAGAGGCATTAATAATATTACTATTTTTTATCGTCATCCTATTCCTAGGCTAGATGATATGCTCGATGAATTGAGTGGCTCTACAATTTTCTCCAAAGTTGATTTGCGTAGTGGATACGATCAAATTCGTATGAAATTGGGAGATGAATGGAAAACCGCATTTAAAACTAAGTTTGGTTTATATGAGTGGTTAGTCATGCCTTTTGGGTTAACTAATGCACCTAGTACTTTCATGAGACTAATGAATGAAGTTTTACGTGCTTTCATTGGATGATTTGTGGTAGTCTATTTTGATGATATACTGATTTATAGCAAATCTTTGGAGGAACATTTGGAACATTTACATGATATTTTTATTGCTCTACGTGATGCACGTTTGTTTGGTAACCTTGGGAAGTGCACCTTCTGCACCGACCGAGTATCTTTTCTTGGCTATGTTGTTACTCCACAGGGAATTGAAGTTGATAAAGCCAAGATTGAAGCTATTGAGAGTTGGCCGCATCCCAAAACGGTCACACAAGTGAGGAGTTTTCTTGGTCTCGCTGGATTCTGTAGGCGTTCTGTGAGAGATTTCAGCACTATTGCTGCACCTCTCAATGAGCTTACAAAGAAGGATGTGACTTTTGTTTGGAGTACCGCACAGGAAGAAGCCTTCACGGTATTGAAAGATAAGTTGACGCATGCTCCTTTACTCCAACTTCCTGATTTTAATAAGACTTTTGAGCTTCAATGTGATGCTAGTGGAATTGGATTAGGAGGTGTGTTATTACAAGATGGCAAACCTGTTGCATACTTGATGAGGACATCAATACAATTGTTACACCCACAGTCCCTGCTGCTATACATACTGGACCAATTACTAGAGCTCGTGCACGCCAACTAAATTACCAGGTACTTTCGTTTCTTGGTAATGATTCTAATGTTCATGAGAATATGATGCTGCCTAAATTGGATACATTTGTTTTGCTTACAAATGAAGGGCCTAGCTTGGAGAAGGATGAACATTGGAGCAAGAACAAGCATGGAGATGATGGCATGCGCAAGGGGAACAAGAACGGAGTTACAAGTGATGATTTCAGGACTTTGAAGCCACCATAATGGGTGCATGAAGCCTTGGACGAAATATACAAGATGCCACTTCATAAATTTCGTCCCGAGGCTATTTTAGGTGCTGCGTCACCTTATTATTGGGCCAGGCCCATGTAATTTCGAAATACATAAGTATAGGCTATTTTTAGAGTTCGTATGTGTGAGGAAACAAGAGATAGGGTTGATTTCGGACTCCTCCACCAAGGGCCACGAAATTCCCCCCTCTTCCTCCATATATACAGCCCTTAGGGCATCACTTAGACTTTGGGTTTTGTTTAGATTAAAAGTTCGCCATAGCTGCAACTTCGCGTACTTCGTTTGTGTTCAACGACCAGACAAAGGCGTCACAGAACCCCACCTTGATCAATAAAGCTTTCATCTTATATTCGCAATATCCAGATTGCAATCTTAGTTTCTTGCTTGTTCTTCGTTTGCTCGCAGGAAACAGACCCTCGTGGTCAGGTTGATCGTGCTCCGGCGTGGTCAATAACCTCTCGGAGTTGGTTTAGCGATTGCTAAGGCGCGACGTCCTCGCACGTTCGTAGTCGGATCGTCAAAGTCGACTTCCACCAAAGCGAAATCCACCATCTCATCGAAAGACGGGACACCTTTGCCTCTATCAAGTGGTATCAGATTTCCAGGTTGCTCGGTGAGATTTTACAGTTTTTTAGTAGTTTAGATCGAGTCTGCTCTTCATACCTATAGTCCACGAAAAAGCCACAAAAAACAATTAGGGTTAGTTCATCATATCCGAACCAATCTGAGCCTTGCATAATCTTTTTAGGGTTTTGCTTTGTTGAATTTGCGGTTGCATCGTCGTGTCTAGTTGCTGGTCTTAGAGTCTAGTCTTTTAGAGTTTCGAGTTCTGGTCATAAGTTGTCACGCCGCCGCCGCACCATCATCATCGCCCCTGCCATCTACCACCACCGCACCGAATCCGTATCCATATACCACCACCAATCCGTGTCCATATACCACCACCGATCCATATCCATATACTACCACCGCTACCACCACCGCTGCCATATACCACCACCATATATCCACCACCAATCCGAGTTCTTTGCTTATTAGGTTTGTTTTCGGGATCCATCTAGATTCCGATTCGTGTTTCCTTGCCGGAGTCGGGTAGCCACGCTCCGTTTAGGCCCAAAATTTTTCGAAAACGCATTTTTCGAAAAAATTTCTGGCTATCCTATTTTTAGGTGTTTCTGAGTGTTTTGAGACAGGTGCCATTATAGGAAGTTTTTTTTGACCCGTTTCCAGTTTTTGGGTCCGGGCAGTCGGAAAAAAAAAATTGGTCGAAAAAATTTCGTGCCCATCCTGTCAGTTTGAGCTAGGAAGAGTTTTGAGACACTCGCCATTATAGTGATTTTTCGCAAAAAAAAAGCAGCGCAAAAAAAAAGAGCGCAAAAAAAAAAAAAGAGCGAAAAAAAATTCAGAGTGTGTTTTTTCCTTTGTTTACGTGCCGCGCCGTGATTTTGTTAGTGTTCTAGGCTCGCGTCTCTAGCACAGTCTAGCCTAGGACCAGCACAGTACCGTCGTTGAGCGTTTATTCAACTTTGCATCTCTGAATTGATTATTGCTGACCCTTTTTGCTACCATATTATAAGCCTTCCCAGCTCCACATACATCTACGTCGTGCGTTTGACTCTCCCTGGTAATCGCTCTATCCAAGCTTTGAGAGTTTTTGACTACAACGGTTGCCGATCACCGCCTGCTGCTGGGTAAGAACTGGTAAGAATTTGAGATTTGCTTGACGGATTTGTGACACCCACCACCACCACTTGTTCGTAGTCTGTAGGATCATATTCTTGTGTGTTTCTATTGCTGCTAACCATGCCAGGATCACAAGCCGACGAGATTGACTGGGAGAATTTATCGAACAAGGAGCTTCATGATAAGTTTCAGCAAATGATGACTGAACAGGTGCAAGATGTGCTGAACAATTTTGAAGAGGCCATGGAGAAGATCACTGGCCTTGAAAAGACGTTCGAAACAAAGCTCGATAACAAGTTCAATGAATTGCTCGCGCGTCTTCCACCACCACCACCCGCTGCACCTAACGCACCTCTCCAACAACAACAACAACGACTACCTCCACGTCGCGAAGCAGACCTCCGCCGAGCAAGCCGTGTTCCTCTTGCGTTTGGCCAAACTGTAGGTGCTGCTGTTGATACTTCTGTGGCTCCTGCTGCTGATGCGGAGGAGGATGATTATGTGGGAGATTATGAGGATGAGGTTGATCAAAATCAACACTACGTGCAGCCACCTGTACCACCACCAGCAGGTCGACCTCAGGTATATATTCGTAATGGTAGGCCTGCACCACCACCTCAGGTACGAGATGATGTCCATATTCCTAAACTAAAATTGAATATTCCACCATTTGAGGGTAGATATGTTCCTGATATATATCTTACTTGGGAGTTAGAAACTGAACAACGATTTACATGTTTACAATATCCTGAGGAGAGACGAGTTGCTGCTGCCGTTTGTGCTTTCACTAGTTTTGCATGTGTATGGTGGTCTGAACATTGTAGATTATATCCTATTCCAACTACTTGGGCTGCTTTGAAAACTGCTATGCGTACGCGTTGGGTTCCACCATATTATCAACGTGAATTGCTTCAAAAATTGCAGCGTTTAAGACAAGGGAAAAATTCTGTAGAAGAATATTATCAGGAATCACAAACTGGCATGATTAGATGTGGTATTGTTGAGGAGAATGAAGCTATGCTTGCACGTTTTCTGGGTGGATTAAATAGAGAGATTCAGACCATTCTAGACTATAAGGATTATACTAATATCACTCGTTTATTCCATCTTGCTTGTAAAGCTGAACGTGAAGTGCAGGATCGACAAGCATTGGGGCGAACTAACTTTTCTGCAGGCCGACCTTCATCATGGACACCACGTGCATCTTCTACTTCAACTGCACCAGCACCTCCATCCGGTGCCACCTCCAGCCGTGATACAAGAAAACAGGCACAACCACCATTATCTGCCAAGAGCGCACCTGCGGGGCCTGCATAGCGTTCTTCTTCTTCCATGGCATCAACAGGGCACACAAGTGATATTATTTGTCGTCGTTGTAAGGGAGGAGGTCATTATGCGAGAGAATGCAAATCTCCGCGTGTGATGATTGCTACCGCGGATGGTGGATATGAGTCCGCTAGTGACTATGATGAGGAGACTTTGGCTCTTATTACACGTGAAGAACATGGTGGAGGTGATTCTGATCATGAGACGCAATACATGGCTCCTGAAGACGCTGACAGGTATGAATGTTTAGTTGCTCAACGTGTTTTGAGTGTGCAGGTCACACAAGCTGAGCAAAATCAGAGGCACAATTTGTTCCATACCAAGTTGTGAAGGAACGTTCTGTGCGCGTCATCATAGACGGAGGGAGCTGCAACAACTTGGCTAGCATGGAGATGGTGGAGAAGCTTTCTCTCACCACAAGACCACATCCACATCCTTACTACATCCAATGGTTCAACAACAGCGGCAAGGTTAAGGTAACACGTACTGTTCGTGTGCATTTTAGTATCTCTACATATGCTGATTATGTTGATTGTGATGTGGTACCTATGCAAGCATGTTCCTTATTACTTGGTAGACCATGGCAATTTGATAAAAATTCTGTACACCATGGTAGAAACAATCACTATACTCTTGTTCATAAGGATAAAAATATTACTTTGCTTCCTATGACTCCTGATTCTATTTTGAAAGATGATATTAATAGAGCTAATAAAGCACAACAGGAGAAGAATAAGAGTGAAAATCAGATTGTGGCAAAAGAATTTGAGCAACAAATGAAGCCTAATAATAAACCATCTAGTGTTGCTTCTGAAATTAAATTGAAAAGTGCATGTTTATTTGCCACCAAATCTGATATTGATGAGCTAGATTTCAACAAATCTGTTTGCTATGCTTTTGTGTGCAAAGAGGCATTATTTTCATTCGAGGACGTGCCTTCCTCTTTGCCTCCTGCTATCACTAACATTTTGCAGGAGTTCGCTGACGTTTTTCCACAAGACGTGCCACCGGGATTACCGCCTATTCGAGGGATTGAGCATCAGATTGACTTAATTCCCGGTGCTTCACTGCCAAACCGTGCACCATACCGTACCAATCCAGAGGAGACGAAGGAGATTATGCGTCAAGTACAAGAGCTTCTCGACAAAGGTTATATACGCGAATCCCTTAGTCCTTGTGCTGTTCCTATTATTCTAGTGCCGAAAAAGGATGGTACATCACGTATGTGTGTTGATTGTAGAGGCATTAATAATATTACTATTCGTTATCGTCATCCTATTCCTAGGCTACATGATATGCTTGATGAATTGAGTGGCTCTACAATATTCTCCAAAGTTGATTTGCGTAGTGGATACCATCAAATTCGTATGAAATTGGGAGATGAATGGAAAACAGCATTTAAAACTAAGTTTGGATTATATGAGTGGTTAGTCATGCCTTTTGGGTTAACTAATGCGCCTAGTACTTTCATGAGACTAATGAACGAAGTTTTACGTGCTTTCATTGGACGATTTGTGGTAGTCTATTTTGATGATATACTGATTTATAGCAGATCTTTAGAAGAACATTTGGAACATTTACGTGCTGTTTTTATTGCTCTACGTGATGCACGTTTGTTTGGTAACCTTGGGAAGTGCACCTTTTGCACCGACCGAGTATCTTTTCTTGGCTATGTTGTTACTCCACAGGGAATTCAAGTTGACAAAGCCAAGATTGAAGCTATTGAGAGTTGGCCGCAGCCCAAAACGGTCACACAAGTGAGGAGTTTTCTTGGCCTCGCTGGATTCTATAGGCGTTTTGTGAGAGATTTCAGCACCATTGCTGCACCTCTCAACGAGCTTACAAAGAAGGATGTGCCTTTTGTTTGGGGTACCACACAGGAAGAAGCCTTCACGGTATTGAAAGATAAGTTGACACATGCTCCTTTACTCCAACTTCCTGATTTTAATAAGACTTTTGAGCTTGAATGTGATGCTAGTGGAATTGGATTAGGAGGTGTGTTATTACAAGATGGCAAACCTGTTGCATACTTTTCTGAAAAATTGAGTGGGCCTAGTCTGAATTATTCTACTTATGATAAAGAATTATATGCTCTTGTTCGGACTTTAGAAACATGGCAACATTATTTATGGCCAAAGAATTTGTTATACATTCTGATCATGAATCTTTGAAACATATTAAAAGTCAAGCTAAACTGAATCGTAGACATGCTAAATGGGTTGAATTCATTGAGACTTTCCCTTATGTCATTAAACACAAGAAGGGAAAAGAAAATGTTATTGCTGATGCATTGTCTCGTCGCTATACTATGCTTTCACAACTTGACTTCAAAATATTTGGTTTGGAGACCATCAAAGATCAATATGTGCATGATGCTGATTTTAAAGATGTAATGCAGAATTGTAAAGAAGGAAGAATGTGGAACAAGTTTGTTTTTAACGATGGATTTGTGTTTCGTGCTAACAAGCTATGCATTCCAGCTAGCTCCGTTCGTCTTTTGTTGTTGCAGGAGGCGCATGGAGGAGGATTAATGGGACACTTTGGCGTGAAGAAGACGGAGGACGTACTTGCTACACATTTCTTTTGGCCAAAGATGAGACGGGATGTTGAGCGTTTTATTGCTCGCTGCACTACATGTCAAAAAGCTAAGTCACGACTCAATCCTCATGGTTTATATATGCCTTTGCCTGTACGTAGTGTTCCTTGGGAGGATATATCTATGGACTTTGTTTTAGGTTTACCTCGAACAAAGAAGGGGAGGGATAGCATATTTGTTGTCGTGGATAGATTCTCGAAAATGGCACACTTTATACCATGTCATAAAAGCGATGATGATGTTAATGTTGCTGATTTGTTCTTTCGTGAAATTATTCGCTTGCATGGTGTGCCAAATACTATTGTTTCAGATCGTGATACTAAATTTCTTAGCCACTTTTGGAGATGTTTATGTGCTAAGTTGGGGACTAAACTGCTTTTTAGTACTACTTGTCACCCCCAAACTGATGGACAAACTGAAGTAGTCAATAGAACGTTGTCTACTATGCTTAGGGCTGTTTTGAAGAATAATAAGAAAATGTGGGAGGAATGCTTGCCTCATATTGAATTTGCTTATAATCGTTCATTGCATTCTACTACTAAGATGTGCCCTTTTGAAGTTGTGTATGGTTTCCTACCTCGTGCACCTATTGATTTGTTGCCTCTTCCATCTTCGGAGAAGGTTAATTTTGATGCTAAACAACGTGCTGAATTGATTTTAAAAATGCATGAGTTAACTAAGGAAAACATTGAGCGCATGAATGCTAAATATAAACTTGCTGGAGATAAGGGTAGAAAACATGTTGTGTTTGCACCTGGAGATCTTGTTTGGTTACATTTGCGTAAGGATAGATTTCCCGATTTGCGCAAATCAAAGCTAATGCCACGTGCTGATGGTCCCTTTAAGGTGTTAGAGAAAATAAATGATAATGCATATAAACTTGAGCTGCCTGCAGATTTTAGGGTTAGTCCCACTTTTAACATTGCAGATTTGAAGCCTTATTTGGGTGAGGAAGATGAACTTCCGTCGAGGACGACTTCATTTCAAGAAGGGGAGGATGATGAGGACATCAATACAATTGTTACACCCACAGCCCCTGCTGCCATACATACTGGACCAATTACTAGAGCTCGTGCACGCCAACTAAATTACCAGGTACTTTCGTTTCTTGGTAATGATTCTAATGTTCATGAGAATATGATGCTGCCTAAATTGGATACATTTGTTTTGCTTACAAATGAAGGGCCTAGCTTGGAGAAGGATGAACATTGGAGCAAGAACAAGCATGGAGATGATGGCATGCGCAAGGGGAACAAGAACGGAGTTACAAGTGATGATTTCAGGACTTTGAAGCCACCATAATGGGTGCATGAAGCCTTGGACGAAATATACAAGATGCCACTTCATAAATTTCGTCCCGAGGCTATTTTAGGTGCTGCGTCACCTTATTATTGGGCCAGGCCCATGTAATTTCGAAATACATAAGTATAGGCTATTTTTATAGTCCGTATGTGTGGGGAAACAAGAGATAGGGTTGATTTCGGACTCCTCCACCAAGGGCCACGAAATTCCCCCCTCTTCCTCCATATATACAGCCCTTAGGGCATCGTTTAGACTTTGGGTTTTGTTTAGATTAAAAGTTTGCCATAGCTGCAACTTCGCGTACTTCGTTTGTGTTCAACGACCAGACAAAGGCGTCACAGAACCCCACCTTGATCAATAAAGCTTTCATCTTATATTCGCAATATCCAGATTGCAATCTTAGTTTCTTGCTTGTTCTTCGTTTGCTCGCAGGAAACAGACCCTCGTGGTCAGGTTGATCGTGCTCCGGCGTGGTCAATAACCTCTCGGAGTTGGTTTAGCGATTGCTAAGGCGCGACGTCCTCGCACGTTCGTAGTCGGATCATCAAAGTCGACTTCCACCAAAGCGAAATCCACCATCTCTTTGAAAGACGGGACACCTTTGCCTCTATCAATACTTTTCTGAAAAATTGAGTGGGCCTAGTATGAATTATTCTACTTATGATAAAGAATTATATACTCTTGTTCGGACTTTAGAGACATGGCGACATTATTTATGGCCCAAAGAATTTGTTATACATTCTGATCATGAATCTTTGAAACATATTAAAAGTCAAGCTAAACTAAATCGTAGACATGTTAAATGGGTTGAATTCATTGAGACTTTCCCTTATGTTATTAAGCACAAGAAGGGTAAAGAAAATGTTATTGCTGATGCATTCTCTCGTCGCTATACTATGCTTTCACAACTTGACTTCAAAATATTTGGTTTGGAGACCATCAAAGATCAATATGTGCATGATGCTGATTTTAAAGATGTAATGCAGAATTGTAAAGAAGGAAGAACATGGAACAAGTTCGTCGTTAATGATGGATTTGTGTTCCGTGCTAACAAGCTATGCATTCCAGCTAGCTCCGTTCGTCTTTTGTTGTTGCAGGAGGCGCATGGAGGAGGACTAATGGGACACGTTGGCATGAAGAAGACGGAGGATGTACTTGCTACACATTTCTTTTGGCCAAAGATGAGATAGGATGTTGAGCGTTTTGTTGCTCGCTGCACTACATGTCAAAAAGCTAAGTCATGACTCAATCCTCATGTTTTATATATGCCTTTGCCTATACCTAGTGTTCCTTGCGAGGATATATCTATGGACTTTGTTTTAGGTCTACCTCGAACAAAGAAGGGGAGGGATAGCATATTTTTTGTCGTGGATAGGTTCTCGAAAATGGCACACTTTATACCATGTCATAAAAGCGATGATGTTGTTAATGTTGCTGATTTGTTCTTTCATGAAATTATTTGCTTGCATGGTGTGCCAAATACTATTGTTTCAGATCGTGACACTAAATTTCTTAGCCAATTTTGGAGATGTTTATGGGCTAAGTTGGGGACTAAGCTGCTTTTTAGTGCTACTTGCCACCCCCAAACTGATGGACAAACTGAAGTAGTCAATAGAACATTGTCTACTATGCTTATGGCTGTTTTGAAGAATAATAAGAAAATGTGGGAAGAATGCTTGCCTCATATTGAATTTGCTTATAATCGTTCATTGCATTCTACTACTAAGATGTGCCTTTTTGAAATTGTGTATGGTTTCCAACCTCGTGCACCTATGGATTTGTTGCCTCTTCCATATTCGGAGAAGGTTAATTTTGATGCTAAAGAATGTGCTGAATTGATTTTAAAAATGCATGAGTTAACTAAGGAAAACATTGAGCGCATGAATGCTAAATATAAACTTGCTGGAGATAAGGGTAGAAAACATGTTTTGTTTGCACCTGGAGATCTTGTTTGGTTACATTTGCGTAAGGATAGATTTTTTAATTTGCGCAAATCAAAGCTAATGCCACGTGCTGATGGTCCTTTTAAGGTGTTAGAGAAAATAAATGGTAATGCATATAAACTTGAGCTGCCTGCAGATTTTGGGGTTAGTCCCACTTTTAACAGTGCATATATGAAGCTTTATTTGGGTGAGGAAGATGAGATTTCGTCGAGGATGACTTCATTTCAAGAAGGGGAGGATGATGAGGACATCAATACCATTTATACACCCACAGCCCCTGCTGCTATACATACTGGACCAATTACTAGAGCTCGCGCACGTCAATTGAATTATCAGGTACTTTCTTTTCTTGGTAACAATTCTAATGTTCATGAGAATATGATGCTGCCTAAATTGAATACATTTGTTTTGCTTACAAATGAAGGGCCTAGCTTGGACATGAAAGATGAACCTTGGAGCAAGTTCAAGCATGGAGATGATGGCATGCGCAAGGGGAACAAGAACGGAGTTACACGTGATGATTCCAGGACTTTGAAGCCACCATAATGAGTGCATGAAGCCTTGGACGAAATATACAAGATGCCACTTCATAAATTTCGTCCAGAGGCTATTCTAGGTGATGTGTCACCTTATTTTTGGGCCAGGCCCATGTAATTTCGAAATAATTGATTATAGGCAGTTTTTAGAGTCCGTATGTGTGGGGAAACAAGAGTTAGGGTTGGTTTCGGACCCCTCCTCCAAGGGCCACAAAATTCCCCCATCTCTTCTCCATATATACAGCCCTTAAGGCATCGTTTAGACTTTGGGTTTTGTTTAGATTAAAATTTCGCCATAACTACAACTTCACGTACTTCATTTGTGTCCAACGACCAGACCAAGACGTCACAGAACCCCACCTTCATTAATAAAGCTTTCCTCTTTTATTCGCAATATCCAGATTGCAATCTCAGTTTCTTGCTTGTTCTTCGTTTGCTCACAGGAAATAGACCCTTGTGGTCAGGTTGATCGTGCTCCAGCGTGGTCAATAACCCTCGGAAGTTGGTTTAGCGATTTCTAAGGCGCGACGTCTTCGCACGTTCGTAGTTGGATCGTCAAAGTTGACTCCCACAGAAAAATATATCTTATCTCATCGAAACATCGGGAGAGCTTCGCCTATATCAAAATGGCATGTGCCTCATGTTGACTTGTGGTCCACACGATCACCAGCATAGTCAGATTCTGAATATCCAATGGGATCAAAAGCCGAGTCCTTGGAATACCATAATCCAAGTGTTGGAGTGTGATCTAGATATCGAAGAATATGTTTCACAACCTTATGGTGTGATTCCTTCGGTGTAGCGTGAAAACGGGCACACATGCAGACGCTAAGCATAATATCTGGCCTAGATGCACATGAATACAATAAAGAACCAATCATGGAGCGGTATACCTTTTGATCGAAGTCAATACCGTTTTCATCAGTGCATAGATGGCCATTTGTGGGCATAGGGATTTTGACGCCTTTGCAATCTTGCATGCCAAATTTCCTCAATACATCCTTGAGGTACTTTTCCTGAGATATGAATATGCCATTGCGCTGTTGACGAATCTAAAGACCTACGAAGAATTTCAATTCTCCCATCATAGACATTTGATATTCTTCACTTATCATGTAGGCAAATTCATCACTGTAACATTGGTCAGTACAGCCAAAGATGGTATCATCAACATATATTTGGCACATGAACAATTCATCATCATAAGCTTTGGTGAAAAGAGTTGGGTCAAGTGAATCGGGTTTGAAGCCTTTCTTCATGAGGAATTCCTTCAAAGTATCATACCACGCTCGAGGGGCCTGCTTGAGGCCATAGAGGGCCTTATTGAGTCTGAAGACTTTGTCAAGATGCTTCGGATCTTCAAAACCTGGGGGCTGAGCAACATATACTTCTTCCTCAAGCTTACCATTGAGGAATGCACTTTTCACATCCATTTGATATAAGATGATATTACGATGGTTATCATAAGCAAGTAATATGTGAATTGCTTCAAGTCTAGCAACATGTGCAAAAGTTTCATCGAAATCAATTCCTTCAACCTGTGTGTAGCCTTGAGCTACAAGTCGTGCCTTCTTCCTCACCACAAGGCCATTTTCATCTTGCTTGTTGCGGTAGATCCACTTTGTGCCGATGATATTGTGCTTGCGAGGGTCTGGTCGCTTAACAAGTTCCCAGGCGTTGTTGAGCTTGAACTGATGTAATTCCTCTTGCATAGCTTGAATCTACTCGGGCTCCAGAAATTCTTCATCTACCTTAGTGGGCTCTGTGATAGAGACGAAGCAAAGTGCCCAAAAAAGTTAGATAAATGTGAAGCTTTTGAGCTTGTGAGAGGACCTGGTGCGTTGATGTCGTTGATGATTCTCTCAATCTACACTTCATTAGCGACACGAGGATGAGCTGGTTGACGATGAGGAATTTTCTCAGCATTTTCTTCAGAGCCATTTTCTTCAAAAATGCCAGCATGATGTTCTTCACGTTCTGGAATGACTTCTTCAGTAGATTCTTCGATAGGAATGACATCCTCAGTAGCCTTGAACTTAATGGATTCCTTAGGAGGTATTTCATCTATCACATGAGGTAGGTGCTCTCTTTACGAGCCATTAGTCTCATCGAACTGCACATCTACAGTTTCAACAACCTTGTGGTGATAGGTGTTGAAGACTCTGTATGTGTGCGAGTCCTTACCATAACCAAGCATAAAAGCTTCATGTGCTTTCGGTGCAAATTTAGAACTGTCATGAGGATCTCTAATCCAGCATTTAGCACCGAAGACTTTGAAATAACTCACATTTGGGTTTCTTGTCAGTGAGGAGTTCATATGCAGTCTTCTTGAAGAATTTGTGAAGATACACTCTGTTGATGATGTGGCACGTAGTATCAATTGCCTCAGGCCAGAAGCGAGGAGGCGTCTTGTACTCATCAAGCATAGTGCGGGCCATCTCAACAAGAGTATTGTTCTTGCGCTCCACGACGCCATTCTACTGAGGAGTATAAGGAGCAGATAACTCATGAGTAATACCAAGTTCATCAAGACCAGTGTTCTTAAACTCAGTTCCATTGTCACTTCTGATGTGCTTGATCTACACACTAAAATTGGTTGAAGCCCTCGAGGAAAATCATTTGAAGACTTCCTGCACTTCAGTTTTGTAAGTGATGATATGCACCCATGTATAATGAGAATAATCATTAACAATGACAAAGCCATATAAAGATGCATCATTAGTAAATGTGGCATAGTGAGTAGGGCCAAAGATATCCATGTGAAGCAATTCAAATGGACGAGTGGTAGTCATGATGGTCTTTGAGGGATGCTTGGCCTTGGTCATCTTTCTAGATTCACAAGCTCCACACGAATGGTCCTTGAGGAATTTGACACCCTCGATGCCAATGACATGCTTTTCCTTCGCGAGCGTGTGCAAGTTCCTCATCTCAGCATGGCCAAGTCATCGATGCCATAGCCAGCCTTCTGAAGCTTTTGCAAGTAGACATGTAGCAGGTTGTGGTCCTGTAGAGAAATCAACAATATACAAATCTCCTCTCCTAAAGCCTTCGAAGACTTTGGAATTGTCATCTTCCATGATCACAACACAGCGATACTTGCCAAAGACAACAACCATATCAAGATCACAAAGCATTGAGACAGACATGAGGTTGAACCCTAAGGACTCGACAAGCATGACTTTGTCCATGTGTCGATCCTTTGAGATTGCAACCTTACCTATACCCAATACCTTGCTTTTGCCTTTGTCAGTGTAGGTGATATGCTTCAGATGTGATGGAGATAAAGAAGAGTCCATCAATAAGCTCCTTTCACCAGTCATGTGATTTGTACATCCACTATCGAGGACCCACTCGGTGGCTTTTGGTTGATCATCCTGTAGATGAATTAGTGCAGCTTACGAACTCGTATACTTCATTAGTGAAGAATATGACATCAAATTCATCAGATCAATTTCATCAAGCAATAGAATAGATATAGCAATGTGAGGACGTGAGAAATGAAAATTCATTTCTTCGTGATTAGCTTGCGTCCTTTCAAGCATATTCAGGTCTCCAGCAAATTCTTCAGATGTTTAGGTTCGTCTGGAGACCTGTCCTTGCATAAGAGATTAGTTCTTTTTCTTCACCACCCACATGTGAAGGGGTGGCAAAGAGTTCATCATTCTGCGAGCTCCATAAGAGAAAGGTGGCATAGATGCCAATCCACTTTGTTTCTCATAAGAGGGGTTAGGGTGAGCATATGAGTAAGCAGAGAAATTCTTCGAGGATTTATGAACATAATGATTTGAAGAATAGTGCACATATCCATAATCCTTAGCATTTCCCTCCGAAACAGAGGTGTTAGCACAATGATGTTCATGTGAGGACTTCGATCCATGTGAGGAATGTGGTCCATATGAGGACTTGGATCCATATGAAGACTTTGGTCCATATGAAGAATTTGATGTGGGGTTCCTATTCTTCACGGGTGGTGTCATGATGACATTCACCTAAAGACTTTCAAGGAACATTTTGGGAACCCATCTTTTCTTCATAGGAGGACCATTCCTGCAGTTAGTGCCAACATATCTAGCAAATACTTCACCATTCTGATTTTTGAACAATTTGTAATTGGAGTCAAATGACTCATCAGAAGAATATGAAGATTCACATGTAAAGCCAAATAAAGTAGATGGATCCACTAAAGGTCCCTTTGCAGCAACCCATGAGGTTTTGTGATACTGCTCAGGTTTCCAGTAGGTTCCATCAGCATTGAGTTTCCTCTCAGAGGTAATACCCTCTTTCCTAGGGTTCCTATTGAGGATCTGCTTTTTAAGCACATCACAAAGAGCCCGATGCCCTTTGAGGCTTTTATACATGCCTGTCATATGCAATTCCTTCAGCCCTGCATGGTCAGTTATACTTGCAGCATCCTCAGATGAGGAGTTAGTTATAGCAGAGACAGTTGAAGAATTTTCAGCAATATAAGCATTTGAACATTCAGGTGAAGAATTAGCAGATTCACGTTCAATGCATTTCAAACATGGAGGAATAAATTCTTCCTGAGTAGCACTGATTTGTTGAGCAAGTAATGAATCAAGTTCCTTTTGAAGATCTTCATAACTCACTCTTAACTGCTCAAGATCTTGCTTTCTTTGAAGAAATTCATAAGAAAGCTTCTCATGATCAGATAAGAGAGTGTTATGATGACTCTGAAGATTGTCAAACTTGGACTGAAGTCTCTGAAGATTTTTAGTCAAAATTTTTGTGCGATCCATTTCTTCACCCAACATATCATCGCTTTTATCTAGCATGTTTTGAACCTTTTTGAGAGCCTTTTGCAGTTTCATAGCAATCTTAGCAAGTTTAGAGTAGCTAGGTTTGAGATTTTCATCAGATTCATCCTCACTTGATTCAGAGGAGGGATATTTAAGTACCTTTGAACCTTTTGCCATGAAGCAATAGGTGGGAGTGTAGTCATTCTCGTCGTCGTTAGCAGTGTTGGGGAGGTCATATTCCTCAATGGTGAAGATGGACTTGCTGACGAATGCAGTAGCGAGGGCTAAGCTCGCCACACCAGAGTCTGACTCCTCATGTGCCTCCTCTTCCTCATTTTCCTCAGATTCAGCCTCAGAGTCTATTTCCTTGCCAATGAATGACTGACCGTCTTGGATCTGCTCTTCTTGTGGGATGAAGACCTTGAGGATTTTGATGATGAAGACTTTGAAGATTTCTTCTTCTTCTTTGAGTCATCAGAACTTTAATCCTTGTATTTCTTCTTCTTTGATTCCTTTTCCCATTGAGGACAATCTTGAATGTAGTGACCAGGTTTCTTGCACTTGTGGCTGATAGAGGCGAGGGTCCCGATCTTTCGATGAGATGATAACTAACGATTTGGTGGACACGACTTTGACGATCCGACTACAAACCTGCACGACGTTGCGCCTTAGCAATCGCTAAACCAATCTCCCGAGGTTACTGACGATGCTGGAAGCACGATCAGCCTGACCACGAAGGTCTATTCCTGCATGCAATCGAAGAACAAGCAAGAATATGATAATGCAATCTGAATATTGCGAATATAGATGAAGTATTGATAAAGGTGGGGATCCAGAAGCGGTCTTGGTCTGGTCGTTGGACACAAACGAAGTACACAAAGTTGCAATGGCTAACTTTTAACTAAACAAATCCCAAGTCTAAACGAAGCCTTAAGGGCTATATATATATAGGGAAAAGAGAGGGGATTTTGTTCAACCTTGGCAAGGTGGGACTAAAACACCTCCTAAGTCGTTTCCCCTATAATATGGACTCTAAAAATAGATTACATGGGTCTGGCCCAAAATAAGGTGGCGCGACACCAATAATAAGCTATGGAGGAAATTTATGAAAGGCCATCTTGTATATTTCGTCCATCTTCTTGTATGTCATCATGGTGGCTTCAAAGTCCGGAAATCTCCACTTGAACCTCCGTTCTTGTTCTCTTTGCACGCACCTTCATCTCCGTGCTTGACCATGCTCCAATGTTCATCCTTCTTGTCCGTGCTAGGCCCTTCAATTGCAAGCAACACAAATGTATCTAAGTTAGGCAGCATCATATTCTCATGAACACTAGAAACATTACCAAGAAACGAAAGTACCTGATAATTTAATTGGCGTATCTGAGCTCTAGCAACTGTTCCAAGAGGTAAAACAATAGGGGATATGGGTGTAACTGTGGTAGCCATGTCCTCATCATCCTCCCCTTCTTGAAAACAAAGCCATCCTCGGTGTTGCTTAATCTGAAATATGGCTAACAATAGAGACAAGGTGTACACGTTGTATATGTATATGTCATCCATTTTAACTGATATCAGTTGTGGCACATGTAACATAGTTATACAAGCGCACCCTTCAAAAGTCGTGAAAAATAAAGCCAATATATTATCACAAGAAGTCAAAGGCATGAAAATATTGCAACTCAGTTTGCACGTATAAGTGAAGCTCTTATTCATAATAAAAGATTGGCAATGCTCATCATTAAACCATCCCAACCTTGATGAACCATCACCAAGATTAGAGGTCATATCAAAATGATTAAACATTGGCACAACTATTTTCAAACGTATTTGATCCAAATCTGATCTTTTCACTGATTCACATGGTTCTTTTGCATCAATAGTTAATTCAATGGGTTCACTCAAAATTGTTTGATCACATGGCAAAGTCAAATCATGAACATAGTCCTCTAAAATAGCTGGTGTGATCAAAGTAGTGGGTAGCTCATCGCATGGTTCATTTAAATTGACAAGGATTTCATCATACTCATGTGGAGGTGGAAGATCGGTACCTTTGTCATTACCTCTTATGATCAACAAAGATGATGTAGGCACTCTAGGTGGCGACACGTCACATGGTGGAGCTGATGTAGTGCTCTCAACAATGGATGTTGTTGCCATAGGAGACATAGTGGTGGAAGGAACAACCGTCGCAACTCGTGGGATTTGCACCTTCCGCTTGTTTATCTTGTGGGCAACACGTCTTGTTATCTCCTGTTCAGCTTTGCAAGCAAGACGAAACAAACGGTCCATAGGATAACATGTTTCATGAACTAGTATCTCCTGAATGTCATGGTTTAATCCTCCCCAAAATCTATCCATAAATTCTTCTCCACTTTCTTCTAAAGAGGAATGCAACAAGGTAGTTTGTAAATCATCATAATATTTCGTTACAGTGTCACTACCTTGTTTTAAATGGTGCAACTTTTTAATCATGTCACGAGTATAATAAGCGGGGACGAATGTATGTCGCATGGCAAGTTTCAAATCATCCCAAGTAATAGGTATATAATCAGGGTGTAACCGACAATATTCACTCCACCAAACTAAAGCATAACCAGTGAAAGAACCAACCGCAACCTTAACTTTTTTACATTCATCAAAATTATGGGAAGCAAATATAATATTTATGTCGAACTCCCATTCAATATATAAAGCAGGTCTAAAACGGCCATTAAATGATGGTATAGAAACATTAACCTGATCATGTGCATTTGGATGTTTATGCACCTCTCGTGATCGTTGTGGAATTTGCATAGGTGGTGGCACGTCTCCCGCGATCGACAAAGCCCATGGATTGACTCTAGATCCTGTCATGATTAGTAGAAACAAGAAACAAAATCCAAAAATAATGTTCCTATAACTACTAGGATGTGGTAGTAAAACGCTCATAGTAAAGCAAATATTAATGTCTTACAATGTCTTACCATGCAGCAGGCGGTGATCGGCAACCAGCGGTGTCAAGTAACTCCAAAAATTGGGTAAAGCGATTGCCAGGTGAACGTATGGATAGACGGTGTAGAAATATGTGGAGCTGGGTTGGCTTTATATATGTGGGGAAAAATGCTACAACCACGTTAATTAGTGCAAGCTGAAAATTCATTCAAAGTGGTCGAGTGCTGATCCTAGGCTAGACCGTGCTAGAGACGCGAGCCTAAGACACAAATGAAATTCACACACTGAACCGAATAATGAGCGTCGTGGATAGGCTGAGCTGAAGCAACAATGACAATGAATACAATAGTTGACTTGTATTCTCCACTTTTTGTAAACCTTTCCAACAGAACCAAAACTGAGCAACATGTATCCTTCTTTGAGTTCCTTCTTTTTTTTTTGCAATCGTACCAAGTGATCCCTCCAAATATTCTCCACGTTACTTCTCTCTCTCTCTCTCTCTCCTGCTGTTTTTTTTCTATCTTCCAAACTATGACTCTTTTCTTTACGTTGGATTAGTCAATAAAAAAAATCCACCTACGTGAATTGCTAGGACTCCAAACCGAATAGGTTTTATTATTTGTTTCTTTCTTTTCAAGAAACGTCCAAAATATGGAAACCTCGAACCGAATCTGTACTCTTTAATTCCTCCCCTCCTGTTTCTTTTTGGCTGATCAAAATTTGTGGGACTTGTTTCCACGCATATCTAACAACCAAAGGAAACTTTCTCTCTGTTCCTTTTATTCCGCCAACCTCTCTTCTCTCTCTCTCTCTCTCTCTCTCTCTCTCTCTCTCTGCAGCGATCTCCACGGATCCAAACTAGTACTATGATTCGGTCAGCCAAAAGAAGGATTCAATCAGATCTGCACTTTCCTTTCTTTGCCTTCAACGATTAGGAATCTTTCCAAGAACTACGCTGCTATTTTTATTTCTCAAATCTGCACAAGATTACCACGTGATGCCTTTACTTGGAAACGAAATCTTTTTTTTAACTCCAACGTTGGTTGCTCGTTATCTTCTTTGATTTTTCTTCTCCTTCTCACTCTCCAACAAAAATCCAAACGTCCAATACTTGGAAACAGACCAGCACGTCCTCCTTTGCTTTTTTTTCTCCTTATTTACCACAACAAACAGGGATTTATGGACATAGATCGATGCTTGCCTTTTCTTTCACGGATGATCCCTTCTTTCCTTAAAACCAGCCACGTACTGTTTCCAAACGAACTTGCCTTTTTTTTTGGGCGACCAAATCTTGCCACGAATCTGCTAGTAGCTCGGTTTGCAACGAAAGCAATCCCAACGAGGCAACAACACGAATTTCCTTCCAACTTAGAAAACAGATCAACGCTGGACTCTCCTTTCCTTTTTTTAGCGATTCTTTTCGTTTGCTTAACAAACCAGGAAACTTTCCAAGTAATACCACGTCCTCCTTTTCTTCTTTTATTTTCGCCCTTTGTATTTCCTGGCCGAACCAATCTCTTTCCTTCTTCTCTCACCTCAAAACGCTCACACTTTCCTTATATACATTTTCTTCGTTCCTGGTTTTTTTCTTTCCTCCAATTTTTTTTTCAGATTTTTGTAACTCCACGATCACAAGAACTTTTTCCCTTCGATCCAAACCTTCTGAATGTTTTTTTTGCAAAGGATGGAAAGAACAATGGCGGCTGCAAGACAATAACAGATGATAGCGACAACAATAAAAGTGTATGGACGGTCGTGATGGCGACGAGCAAAAGATTCTGTAGTGGAAGATGACAACAAGGTGAATGATGGTGTTTGCGGAAGCGGCGTGAACAAAACGTGCTCAGAACTCGAAACTCTAAAATACTAGACCTAAACCAGCAACTCGACACACGATGCAACCGAAAATTCAACAATGCAAAAACTAAGTGATAATAGCGAAAGGCTCAGACTGTCTGGGACATGGATGAACTAATCTAACTCTTTTTTTGTGGCTTTTTCTTGGACTCTAGGTACGAAGAACATATGCAATCTAGACTATGAAAAACTGGAAATCTCACCGAGCAACCTGAAAACTGATACCACTTGATAGAGGCGAGGGTCCCGATCTTTCAATGAGATGATAACTAACGATTTGGTGGAGACGACTTTGACGATCCGACTACAAACCTACACGACGTTGCGCCTTAGCAATCGCTAAACCAATCTCCCGAGGTTACTGACGATGCTGGAAGCACGATCAGCCTGACCACGAAGGTCTATTCCTGCACGCAATCGAAGAACAAGCAAGAATATGATAATGCAATCTGAATATTGCGAATATAGATGAAGTATTGATAAAGGTGGGGATCCGGAAGCGGTCTTGGTCTGGTCGTTGGACACAAACGAAGTACACGAAGTTGCAATGGCTAACTTTTAACTAAACAAATCCCAAGTCTAAACGAAGCCTTAAGGGCTATATATATAGGGAAAAGAGAGGGGATTTTGTCCACCCTTGGCAAGGTGGGACTAAAACACCTCCTAAGTCGTTTCCCCTATAATATGGACTCTAAAAATAGATTACATGAGTCTAGCCCAAAATAAGGTGGCACGACACCAATAATAAGCTATGGAGGAAATTTATGAAAGGCCATCTTGTATATTTCGTCCATCTTCTTGTATGTCATCATGGTGGCTTCAAAGTCCGAAAATCTCCACTTGAACCTCCGTTCTTGTTCTCTTTGCACGCACCTTCATCTCCGTGCTTGACCATGCTCCAATGTTCATCCTTCTTGTCCGTGCTAGGCCCTTCAATTGCAAGCAACACAAATGTATCTAAGTTAGGCAGCATCATATTCTCATGAACACTAGAAACATTACCAAGAAACGAAAGTACCTGATAATTTAATTGGCGTATCTGAGCTCTAGCAACTGTTCCAAGAGGTAAAACAACAGGGGATATGGGTGTAACTGTGGTAGCCATGTCCTCATCAGTGGCACAATCTCTTCTTGTAGTCACGGGATGAGGAATCTGATCTTAAGTCATCACTTCTTGAGGATTTTCCAAAACGACCACGTCTTGAGAACTTCTGGAATTTCCTCATGAGCATTGCTAGCTCCTGGCTCAGTTCTTCAGGATCACCAAGGCTGCTACCAGAATCCTCACCTTCAGATTCAGACACTGCCTTGGCTTTCAGAGCTCATGATCTGCCATGGCTTGGTCCATAGAGATCTCTCTTCTCGGCAAGTTGGAACTCATGAGTGTTTAGCCTCTCAAGGATATCAGCGGGATCAAGTGACTTGTAGTCTCCACATTCTTGTATCATCAGTGCAAGGGTGTCGAATGAGGAATCAAGCAATCGAAGCAATTTCTTTACCACCTCGTGGTCGATGATGTCAGAGGTACCAAGTGCTTGAAGCTCATTTGAAATGTTAGTGAGGCGATCGAAGGTTTGCCGAACATTTTCATTGTCGAGTCTTTTGAGATTGCGAAGAACGTTAACTTGAGAGTCACGCTGTGTTGAGACTCCTTCATTGACCTTGGACAGCCTATCCCAGATAAGCTTAGTTGTTTCCAAAGCACTCACTCTGCCATACTGCCCTTTGCTCAGATGGCCACATATGATATTCTTCGCTTGAGAGTCAAGTTGCTTGAATCTCTTCACGTCAACATCGTTGATGGTGGGAGTGACAGAGGGTACACCATTTCCCACAACATACCAAAGATCGTT
This sequence comes from Triticum dicoccoides, assembly GCF_002162155.2. Classification (NCBI taxonomy): domain Eukaryota; kingdom Viridiplantae; phylum Streptophyta; class Magnoliopsida; order Poales; family Poaceae; genus Triticum; species Triticum dicoccoides. Next base: position 281,841,726 of record NC_041386.1, on the reverse strand, counting down.
ATCAATTGCCTCAAGATGCATTCACATCTTATTCTTCCAGTAGGGGTAGTCCGTCCCATCGAAGGTAGGACACCCAACAGAGACCTTGATCATACCTGCAGTCGACATAACTAAAACTCCAGGTGGTTAAACCAAAATCACACATAACAAGGGAGTACCTTGCTCTAATACCAATTGAAAGTGCATTAAGTCGACTAGAGGGGGGTGAATAGGCAATTTTTATAAATTCTTCACTAAGGAATTTCAGGGTGAGGAAATTCCTAAGCGAAGAACTACTTGCAGCGGAATAAGTACTCAAATGCAGACATGACATAACATAAGCATGGACATCATGATGAATTGAAAACAAGACAAAGAGTACATAAAGCGTAAGCACATGATAAAACAGAATGAAGACAAACAGACTGAAGAAATTGAACTGAGGAAATTGAGAAAGTCTTCAGTCAAAGCCTTCAAACAGATATGAACAAGCGCACAACACAGTAATGAGGAAATGAAGGGGTTGAGGAAATAGAACCAGTAAGATTGGTGAAGACAATGATTTGGTAGACCAGTTCCAACTGCTGTGACAGTTGTACGTCTGGTTAGAGCGGCTAGGTATTTAAACCCGAGGACACACAGTCCTCACCGTATTCTCCTTGAACTAAGGTCACACAGACCTCGTCCAATCACTCATGGTATGTCTTCAGGTGACTTCCAAACCTTCACAGACATGGTCACTCGGCGATCCATAATTTCCTCTTGGATGCTCTAGACCATGACACTTAACCGTTTGGAGGAAGCACAGTCCTCAAAGGTAAGAAGCGCCGGTTCCACTCAGGAACAATCTCTTCAGTGATGCTCAATCACTTTGGGTTGTAGGTGTTTGGTTTGGGGTTTTTGGGTTTTTCCTCACTTGATGATTTTCGCTCAAAGTCCTCGGAGGATGGGATGCTCTCAATGACAAGTGTCACTTTCTCGTGTAGCAGCCAACCAGCTAGTGGTTGTAGGGGGCGGCTATTTATAGCTTAGGGAGCAGCCCGACATGATAAGACATAAATGCCCTTCAATGATATGACCGTTAGGTGGGTAGATATTTTTGGGATAGCTGGCGCATAGCACATCAACGGTCGGAAATTTGACTATCAAATTCCTCAGGGCTATCATGTTCCTCACTTGTAGGCAATCCGCACTGGCGAATTCCTAACTCCTTAGTCAGGACAAATTCCTCAGGGAAAGAAGAACTTCGTCTCTATCACTGAAGAAATTGACTGAACTGTATGAGATTTCCAATGGCTTCACTCGAAGGGATTGGTAGGTGTAGGATTTTGAGTTGAGCATCACTTGGAAACTTTTCCTTAGTTTTACCTCGACCCCCTTTTACAGTACGGTGTTTCCTGTGGCTCAAGAGAGAGAAAATGAAACTACGAAAACAAAAGTCTTCACGCTCCCTGTTCCTTGTATGAATATCAAGTCTTCACGGTCACACCAATTTCTGCACTTTCAAAGTCTTCAGAAATCCAAAGTCTTTAGTCGAAGACATTCATTTTTAGGGTCGACGTTCTCCGTAAATAGCAAACTCCTCATAGACTTATAGATCTATGTACACTCACAAACGCATTAGTCCCTTAACCTATAGGACTTCAATACACCAAAATCACTAAGGTGCACTAGATGCACTTACGAAATCAACAAATCACAAAAAAAATTGGGGCTATTTTTGGTGGGGATTTTCTAAATTGGGGAAGAACACAACAAAATTAGGCTAGAAAAAGAGGGGTAGGGGCTCCAAATTCATGATCAACCTTGCTCTGATGCAAGATGATGTAGGGTGGAACCCTAGATGGCCGATATTTCACAAAAGGAGCAGATCCCATGATGAACACAAAGAACACAAGGAGAAATCACGAAGGGAAACATGAGAGAATCACTCAAACCAACAACATACGGTCACACATATGCTAGATCCTCGAAATACAAAAGGAGGTACAAGATCCATGATCAACAAGGGACGATACAAAGGTAACAGGTTCTTCTCTGTGAGGAGGCCTTGAGGGGGTTCTTCCCGTAAAGGGGTCTTGAATCTGCTTGGGGGTTCTTCTCCGAAGAGGTCGTGAACTCCAAAGGAGAAGTAACCAAGTTGATGATCACATGACGTGTTTGTTGGCATGTGGCTCCCGTGGAACCTCCCATTCGGAATGTGCTCCTTCATATATGCGGGCATGGAAAGGTCATCTTTATACCCATTTACTTTGCCCTCCATTGCCATGGAAGAGAACCACTTTCCTATGGATTTAGGCGTAGCATGACCTGGTTTCGCTCCACCTCTGGGGGAGGCCCTCTTCCTCTTTCCACTGGCAGACCTGGATGGCGGCTCTAAACCAGAGACTTACCTCCCTCTCTCACTCCTCGTCTTGATCATCGACGGCGAGAGAATGTGAGCAAAGGGAACAAAGCAGCGGTGCGACAGGGGGCTTGAGATGATGATGTAGGGTGGAAACCTAGATGGCCGATCTTTCACGAAAGCAGCGGATCCCACGATGAACACGAAGAACATGAGGAGAAATCATGAAGGGGAACATGAGACAATCACTCAAATCAACATGATACGGTCACACATATGCTAGATCCTCGAAGCACAACAGGAGATACAAGATCCACGATCAACAAGGGAAGATACAAAGGTAACCAGTTCTTCTCCGTGGGGAGGTCTTGAGGGGGTTCTTCCCGTAAAGGGGTCTTGAATCCGCTTGGGGGATCTTCTCCGAAGAGGTCATGAACTACAATGGAGAAGTAACCAAGTGGATGAGCAAAGCTCTATGTCTAATATGAGCTACCACATTGCTATCCCTAACTAGGAGGAGGAGGGGGTCTATATATAGTGCTAAGCCACGAAGGGGTAAGTGAGGGGTGAAGGTGTGACGCCCCCGATTCAATCGTACACTAATCATGCACGCAAATGTGTACGATCAAGATCAGGGACTCACGGGAAGATATCATAACACAACTCTAAAACATAAATAAGTCATACAAGCATCATAATACAAGCCAGGGGCCTCGAGGGCTCGAATACAAGTGCTCGATCATAGACGAGTCAGCGGAAGCAACAATATCTGAGTACAGACATAAGTTAAACAAGTTTGCGTTAAGAAGGCTAGCACAAACTGGGATACAGATCGAAAGAGGCGTAGGCCTCCTGCCTGGGATCCTCCTAACTACTCCTGGTCGTCGTCAGCGGGCTGCACGTAGTAGTAGGCACCTCCGGTGTAGTAGGAGTCGTCATCGACGGTGGCGTCTGGCTCCAGGGCTCCAGCATCTGGTTGCGACAACCAGGTAGAAGGGAAAGGGGAAAAGAGGGAGAAAAGCAACCGTGAGTACTCATCCAAAGTACTCGCAAGCAAGGAGCTACACTACATATGCATGGGTATATGTGTAAAGGGCCATATCGGTGGACTGAACTGCAGAATGCCAAAATAAGAGGGGGATAACTAATCCTGTCGAAGACTACGCTTCTGGCAGCCTCCGTCTTGCAGCATGTACAAGAGAGTAGATTGAAGTCCTCCAAGTAACATCTCCAAGTAGCATCTCCAGGTAGCATCTCCAAGTAGCATCTCCAAGTAGCATCGCATAGCATAATCCTACCCGGCGATCCTCCCCTCGTCGCCTTGTGGAAAAGCGATCACCGGGTTGTCTGTGGAACTTGGAAGGGTGTGTTTTATTAAGTATCCGATTCTAGTTGCCATAAGGTCAAGGTACAACTCCAAGTCGTCCACTTACCGAAGATCACGGCTATTCGAATAGATTAACTTCCCTGCAGGGGTGCACCAACTTACCCAGCACGCTTGATCCCATTTGGCCGGACACACTTTCCTGGGTCATGCCCGGCCGCGGAAGATCAACACGTCGCAGCCCCACCTAGGCTCAACGGAGAGGCCAGCACGCCGGTCTAAACCTAAGCGCACAGGGGTCTGGGCCCATCGCCCTGAGCACACCTGCACGTTGCGTGGGCGGCCGAAAGCAGACCTAGCCTAGTGGCGTTCCAGTCCAATTCGGCGCGCGCCGCTCCGTCGCTGGCGTCACGAAGTGCTTCGGCTGATACCACGACGCCGGGATACCCATAACTACTCCCGCGTAGATGGTTAGTGCGTATAGGCTCGTAGCCAACTCAGATCAAATACCAAGATCTCGTTAAGCGTGTTAAGTATCCGCGAACGCCGAACAGGGCCAGGCCCACCTCTCTCCTAGGCGGTCTCAACCTGCCCTGTCGCTCCGTCACAAAGATCCACTCGCGGGTGCTCCACCAGCCGACCCGACTTTAGTCTCCACATGTATCATGTATAAAGTATATAGTATATACCCGTGATCACCTCCCGAGTGATCATGGCCCGATAGTATAGCACGGCTGACGGACAAGAATGCAGGGCCACAGATGAATATACTAGCATCCTATACTAAGCATATAGGATTGAAGATAAAGGTATCAACAGTAGTAACAAGGACATGCTATGCATCAGGATAGGTATAACGGAAAGCAGTAACATGATACACTACTCTAATGCAAGCAGTATAGAGTAGAATGGGCGATATCTGGTGATCAAGGGGGGGGGGGGCTTGCCTGGTTGCTCTGGCAAGAGAGAGGGGTCGTCAACTCCGTAGTCGAACTGGGCCGCAGTAGCGTCGGTCTCGTAGTCTACCGGAGAGAAGAGGGGGAAGAAACAGTAAATACAATGCAAACATAAACATGACGATGCGTGACATGACAATGAGCAGTGCGAGGTGTGTCCTAACGCGACAGTAGGTGGTACCGGCGAAGGGGGGTAACATCCGGGAAAGTATTCCCGATGTTTTGCGTTTTCGGACAGATGGACCAGAGGGGGAAAGTTGTGAGTTCGATAGGTTAGGGAGGTTTGGTGGACGAACGGACTGCGTATCCGGATTCGTCTCGTCGTTCTGAGCAACTTTCATGTAGAAAGTATTTTCATCAGAGCTACGGTTTATTTTCTATTAATTTTAAAAGATTTAAATCATTTTCAGGATTTATTTAATTATTTTAATGCAACATTATCCAGAATAGTGCACGCTGATGTCATCATGATGTCAGCAGTCAACAGGGAGTTGACTGGGTCAATCTGACGTGTGGGTCCCGCATGTCATTGACTGATTAGTCTAATTAGGGTTTAATAAAACTAACTACTTAATTAGATTAATTAAACATGATTAATTAACTTAATTAATCTATTAATTATTTTAATCATTAATTAGTTAATTATTAATTAATTTCTTATTTATATATTTATTTTCATTATAATAATATATATTTTTTAATTCTCTTTTCTCTTTTTTTAAGCGTTCTGGGTCGGGCCCCACGTGCCATAGGCACAGGGGCCATAGCGGGCGGGCGGGCGAGCGGGCGTCGGGCATAGGCGCAGCCCGTATGGGCGCTGTGGGCGCGACCGGCAAGGGCAACCCAACTGGGGCGCCGGCGACCACGGCAGAGCGTCGGAGAAGAGGGGGGGCAGTGGCCTGGGATGACCTGGGTGGGCGCGGGTCGGCAGTGAGGGGAGCCGCAGCGAGGGGGGCGCGGCACACCGGGGCACGGGGAAGGGCAGCCGCAGTTGCGGTCGGCGCGAGCGAGCGGGAGGAGGGGGGAGGCGGTGCGGTGGCCGTGGTGCCGTTCGGCGATCCAAACGGCGCGACGGGACGGTGCCGGGAGGGAGAAGAGGAGGCCGGGGCCTCACCGAGGGAGTGTAGGGGACGGGGCCATGGGCTCGATGACGGTCGGGGTCGGCGGCGACGTTGGGGAGGCGGTCCGGCGAGGCGGCGTTGTCGAGGCGGCGAAGCGGTCCTTGGGTGGCGGCGGTGTCTTGCGGCGTCGGGCGGCGGCATGGGCGACGTGGCGACGACGACGACGCAGGGGAGGACGACGGCGCTGGCGGACCAGCGAGGTGGCCTCCGGTGACGGGGTCGGGGCGGCCACGGGTGGGGCGCGCGCGGAGCTCGGGGGAGACGACCCGGTGCATGAAGGAGAGGGAGGAGGCCGGGAAGTGCGGCGCCGGTGAGGCGCCGGGGTGGCGCGGGGGCGTTGGCG
>NC_041386.1:281827276-281835118 GCF_002162155.2 Triticum dicoccoides | reverse complement strand
TATTTTCGTATTTTCTTTTATTTATTTATTCTCTTGTTTCTGTTTTCTTTTACTTATGTAATATTTTATAGTTTTACAAAAAGTGAAACCCACACCTAAAATAGAGTTACAATTATAACTACTGCCACAAAGGGTTTTAACCCTGAACAAAATAGTATAGTATTTTATAAAATCCAAAATGCATATATTTAATTGTTTTACCTACCACTTTAATTACTTAAGTGCATTTAAACCTTTTATAAAAATGTGGTTTCTCCACCATAATTACCTATGCATTATTTGACACAACCCAAACAATTTAGTTTTAATATTTCAAAACTTTTGTCGTTTGCCTTTATTTTAAATTTTAATTTGACGCGGTTTGAACTAACGTTTAGCATCGGTAATCGGGATGACGTGGCTTGATTAGCGTGGGATTATTTTAGCAAAATTATCCGGGCGTCACAATTCTCCTCCACTACAAGAAATCTCGTCCCGAGATTTAAGAGGGGTGTAAGGGGGAAAGGTCTGGTTACGAAATCCTAACGAATCTTCTCGTCTTTGGTTGCTCTCCTCGAAGAGGTGGATCCATAGCGTTGATGTCTTCACTCCTATGCCTCAATGCATCATGATGAAATCGTCGTCCTTCCTTCAGGATCTCCATCATACTTAAGAAAGAACAAAGGGGGGTATTCCGGGGGAACGAACCTCTGCAAGGTTGATTATCTGGTGAATAACACAGGGAAGGTGGTGGGAAGTAACTCCCGAATTGAAACTAAAGAAAGTATCGAGAGCAAAGTACGGAGGTACCATGAGAAGTTTCGAGCGGGTAGGCAATCGTTCGATGCCTGAAACAAAGGGTGAAAGGGGTCCAGAGCAACGAGAATAAGTATTGCATCTGATACCAGAATAGATCGTCTCTAGGCAGGTGGTTGGTGATCTTCATACGAAGCCAATCGTGAGGAATAACTTCGGAGATATGGGTGTGCCGGAGAGTCAGGTTTCGATCCTGTGGAACTGTGGGTTATGGGCCCACCATGTGGTTAAAGTACGAAGGGCGGAGACGTCTTGCACGATCATGTAAGCAAGGCATGTCAGAGGGTAGCACGATTAAGTCGGCAACAACGTCGATACCAAGGGCGAGGGACGAAGAGAACCATTTTCCTGCTCGTTGAACGAGGCGGACCAATAGGCAAAGTTCCCGTCCGTCGGTGGCTACCGAAATGTCATCAACACTAGAAACAGGGTCTTACTGACAAAGTTGTACATCGAGGTGTTTGCACAAGCAGTGGATTATTACTGCTTATATCATATAGATCATAGAAAAGGTTTAAACAAACCAATGGAAGGAAAATACGATCATCAGATTAAACAGAACAATGGACAGGAAAATGTGTTAAAACACATATTTCAGGGGTATTTCCTTCCCAAGGACATACAGAGCAGGATATCCAAGACAGGATAGAAAGTAGAAAACCATTTAGGTAAGGGGGGAGGAATCTCATGATATTACCCATACAACGGTGTTAGGATAAATGATAAACAAAATTTAGCATCGTGCTTCAAATGTTCCTGTTGAAAATCGGAGTACCATTGACATGCTTCGAGATAGCATCGACATGGTCTTCATGTGAAGATCAGACTCTGGAAACACGAAGGATCCATCAGGAATAACTTGTAGAATAAGTCTTACAATTTCCTCATGGGTGAATGGATAACCTTGCTGAAAAGGAATCTATAATGATAGGTCCTCCAGCGGGGGGGGGGGGTGCTAGGCATGACATCATGTTACCGGGTCATCAAAGGATCAACATCATAACTCTTGGAAAGTTGTCCCAACCATCATATCTGACCTAGATCCATATCCAATTGGTGTCATGATACCTCAGACTCAGGGGGTCCGAGAGGAAAAGGTGCAACACAAATCGGCGAAATGACATTGCAAGATTCTCGAGAAATGAACTATGGGAGCGGGTTTCTGAAGCAATAGTTCATCATTAAACCAAGGGCGGGATGAGAAGGTGGCTAATGGGCTTAGCGACAATTCATCGAGAATTCTAAACGGAGGGATTTCCATGATAATGTGAACAAGAAGATGACATTTGTTAGATCAAATGATATAATAGGATATGCTCGAGGAAAACATACGTAATTAAACATTGGTTGAACGGTGCACCTGAAATATGGGTTGGGTTGCACGGCCAATGTTAGAATGGTGATTCAATAATCGAAAGACTTAGAATGAACTATCGCCCATTCACTTCAAAGCAATAGGGTTGCTAGAAGGAAAGAATCCAAACAACCCCATTCACTTGTTGGAATTAACACGGGGACCAAGAAAGAATGGTGATGGTGAGCAGTATTTCTATGTCAAGAATTCTCAAGAGGTGGAACAAATCTCAGAACATTCTTGACATAAAGGATGGTAATACTCCAAGGTAAAGAAGAACAATTGCTGGATAGCAAGGAACTCAAGGTATAACACCAAACATGAACAAGCTTGTGTTGGTGGGAACGCAATAAAGTGGTCGATGATAATACAATTCATCGAGGGCAAGGATGGTATTTCTCATCATGGATTCAGTTGATATCTTGGATGAGTTCAGAATGTTGATGATCACGACACCTTTGTCACGAGAGTTCATGAAGATGTAACCGATCGGCGACGACATCAAGTCAAAGTAATGATGAAGTGAAAGGTTATTGGAACCAAGGGTACGACACAAACTCGAAACCAAGCTTGTTGTTCAAGGCGAAATGATATGACGATGAGGATCGACGTAAGGTTAGTTCATCGTCGAAAATTGCGCTCTGAGAAGGAGGACCGGGTAGCACAGTTAAAATAATCACGACAATGATATAGCCAAACAGGCTAGGAATGGTGTGATCGGGTACAAACTCGTACTTATAGAAGCTTACTGAAGAGTTGTTGATCCGTAGAGCGGACTCGGTTCAGTTATCGGTGTCTTTGAGTGTTTAATAACTCAGAGCCCGTGAAAAATTGGAATCAGTGGGAAGGTAGCACTTGATGAAGAACTCATAAGAAGTTATGCAGTTCCATGGTAATCTCGAGATACCAGGGGGGTAATACTCGACACAAGATCAAAGTAAAGGTTGGACTGGTGTATTGATCCATAGAAGGCAATTGTTTTAACTTGTCCGAGAAATGGGATCAAAGAAGAACAATCATGGTCGGAACCACGGTTGCAAGGGCTCAATTCACAGATACCATATGTTAGTTATCAAGGAAATAGTTATTGTTACAAGAAGCTTCCATGATAGGATCTACATGGTGTCCATGGGCATGAACACAAAGGTTCAAGGTCGACTCCCACTTCCTCAATGCATAATCTTCCATTCACCTCTCGTATTTCGAAGATGACATTAGTTGTTGAAAGTTTTACCTGGTGCAATACCAGATAAGTATGACTCGTGAAATCTTTCGGGTTCACACCGGTGAGGGAAGGCGTTGGTTCAATCCCATCAGGGCTTCTTACGAACATATACCATAAGCTTCAAGAGTAAATAACACCAACTCGAAAGCAGAGCATGGTTGACAAAAGGAAAGGATACAATTTACCAAAGGCATTATGTATCGGAGAAAGAACTCACAAAGCGATTAATTATGAAGGACACTGTCGGATAATAATCCAACAGTGGATATGGCGATCCACAATGGGGCTGATATGTGTATCGATACCCAATCAGAGGAAGAAAGATTGCAAATGCATCGGTTTATAGAACAGCTGAATAGTTCAACGCTTAATTATCAAAGTAATTATGATTTTCAAATCAAGGGATCAGGAGCAAATGCTCTGATCAAGAATGGATAAGCTGAATAGACTTAGGGGTACAATCAACGACAATTGGATTGGTCGAGAACCAATTCCAGTTAAAAGAATGGCAGCTCAGCCGGAAAGGTAATTTGTAAGGATCAATGATGATTGCGTGTGTTCGCAAACATAGTGAGTCAATAGACCCAAAATGATAATGACAAGCAATGTCAATAAGACTACGAGACTTATGGGATTATCCATAATGCAAGCAAGCAAGAATTTCAAGAGCCAAGGCTCCAGAGGATTTTCGGAAGATCGAATAGTATTTAGAAGACTTTTGAGAAACTCATGACAACTAGGGATGAACGGATACTTGACAAGTGCGAGTATTTATTTGAAGGGGTATTCATGTGGCAAGGAATTGCTAAGCAGTAGGCACAAAGTATTCTCGGAACAATAGAGAAAACTTCGGGGTATCTTGTAATAACAAGATCAATGGGGGATGATCGTATGAATGGCAAGTGTAAGTAGTTATCCATAAGGGTTTATCGGTGGTCGAGAATTGCAAAAGCAACGGCCACAAGGTCTCGAGAGAACATCGGAGAGTATCTTCGAAATCTTCTGGTGCAGTCGGCGATCATCTAGACTCACCGGGGGAAAGTGTTTTCGAGAACCTAAAGTTACTTTTGTTTTTAGCAAAATCATTTAACCCGAATAGAAGAGAGCTCAGAGTCCCAGAGTAAAGGTCGAGGATTAAAAGATCCTAGTACCACCCGATGGCGACGTGGGCCCGTAAGGCACACAGCTAAGTTAGTAAAAGTTTTTGCAATGTCTAGACTCGACTTCGGCCAAGGAGTTGGAAAGGAGGATTCCTACAGGCAGTCGGCTCTGATACCAACTTGTGACGCCCCCGATTTAATCGTACACTAATCATGCACGCAAATGTGTACAATCAAGATCAGGGACTCACGGGAAGATATCATAACACAACTCTAAAACATAAATAAGTCATACAAGCATCATAATACAAGCCAGGGGCCTCGAGGGCTCGAATACAAGTGCTCGATCCTAGACGAGTCAGCGGAAACAACAATATCTGAGTACAGACATAAGTTAAACAAGTTTGCCTTAAGAAGGCTAGCACAAACTGGGATACAGATCGAAAGAGGCGTAGGCCTCCTGCCTGGGATCCTCCTAACTACTCCTGGTCGTCGTTAGCGGGCTGCACGTAGTAGTAGGAACCTCCGGTGTAGTAGGAGTCGTCGTCGACGGTGGCGTCTGGCTCCAGGGCTCCAGCATCTGGTTGCGACAACCAGGTAGAAGGGAAAGGGGAAAAGAGGGAGAAAAGCAACCGTGAGTACTCATCCAAAGTACTCGCAAGCAAGGAGCTACACTACATATGCATGGGTATATGTGTAATGGGCCATATCGGTGGACTGAACTGCAGAATGCCAGAATAAGAGGGGGATAGCTAATCCTGTCGAAGACTACGCTTCTGGCAGCCTCCGTCTTGCAGCATGTAGAAGAGAGTAGATTGAAGTCCTCCAAGTAACATCTCCAAGTAGCATCTCCAGGTAGCATCTCCAAGTAGCATCTCCAAGTAGCATCGCATAGCATAATCCTACCCGGCGATCCTCCCCTCGTCGCCCTGTGGAAAAGCGATCACCGGGTTGTCTGTGGAACTTGGAAGGGTGTGTTTTATTAAGTATCCGGTTCTAGTTGTCATAAGGTCAAGGTACAACTCCAAGTCGTCCTGTTACCGAAGATCACGGCTATTCGAATAGATTAACTTCCCTGCAGGGGTGCACCAACTTACCCAGCACGCTTGATCCCATTTGGCCGGACACACTTTCCTGGGTCATGCCCGGCCGCGGAAGATCAACACGTCGCAGCCCCACCTAGGCTCAACGGAGAGGCCAGCACGCCGGTCTAAACCTAAGCGCGCAGGGGTCTGGGCCAATCGCCCTGAGCACACCTGCACGTTGCGTGGGCGGCCGAAAGCAGACCTAGCCTAGTGGCGTTCCAGTCCAATTCGGCGCGCGCCGCTCCGTCGCTGGCGTCACGAAGTGCTTCGGCTGATACCACGACGCCGGGATACCCATAACTACTCCCGCGTAGATGGTTAGTGCATATAGGCTCGTAGCCAACTCAGATCAAATACCAAGATCTCGTTAAGCGTGTTAAGTATCCGCGAACGCCGAACAGGGCCAGGCCCACCTCTCTCCTAGGCGGTCTCAACCTGCCCTGTCGCTCCGCCACAAAGATCCACTCGCGGGTGCTCCACCAGCCGACCCGACTTTAGTCTCCACATGTATCTGTATAAAGTATATAGTATATACCCGTGATCACCTCCCGAGTGATCACGGCCTGATAGTATAGCACGGCTGACGGACAAGAATGCAAGGCCACAGATGAATATACTAGCATCCTATACTAAGCATATAGGATTGAAGATAAAGGTATCAACAGTAGTAACAAGGACAGGCTATCCATCAGGATAGGTATAACGGAAAGCAGTAACATGATACACTACTCTAATGCAAGCAGTATAGAGTAGAATGGGCGATATCTGGTGATCAAGGGGGGGGGCTTGCCTGGTTGCTCTGGCAAGAGAGAGGGGTCGTCAACTCCGTAGTCGAACTGGGCCGCAACAGCGTCGGTCTCGTAGTCTACCGGAGAGAAGAGGGGGAAGAAACAGCAAATACAATGCAAACATAAACATGACGATGCGTGACATGACAATGAGCAGTGCGAGGTGTGTCCTAACGCGACAGCAGGTGGTACCGGCGAAGGGGGGGAACATCCGGGAAAGTATTCCCGATGTTTTGCGTTTTCGGACAGATGGACCGGAGGGGGAAAGTTGTGAGTTCGATAGGTTAGGGAGGTGTGGTGGACGAACGGACTGCGTATCCGGATTCGTCTCGTCGTTCTGAGCAACTTTCATGTAGAAAGTATTTTCATCAGAGCTACGGTTTATTTTCTATTAATTTTAAAAGATTTAAATCATTTTCAGGATTTATTTAATTATTTTAATGCAACATTATCCAGAATAGTGCACGCTGACGTCAGCATGACGTCAGCAGTCAACAGGGAGTTGACTGGGTCAATCTGACATGTGGGTCCCGCATGTCATTGACTGATTAGTCTAATTAGGGTTTAATAGAACTAACTACTTAATTAGATTAATTAAACATGATTAATTAACTTAATTAATCCATTAATTATTTTAATCATTAATAAATTAATTATTAATTAATTAATTAATTATTAATTTCTTATTTATATATTTATTTTTATTATAATAATATTTTTTTTTAATTCTCTTTTCTCTTTTTTTTAAGCGTTCTGGGTCGGGCCCCACGTGCCATAGGCACAGGGGCCATAGCGGGCAGGCGGGCGAGCGGGCGTCGGGCACAGGTGCAGCCCGTATGGGCGCTGCGGGCGCGACCGGCAAGGGCAACCCAACTGGGGCGCCGGCGACCACGGCAGAGCGCCGGAGAAGAGGGGGGGCGGTGGCCTGGGATGACCTGGGTGGGCGCGGGTCGGCAGTGAGGGGAGCCGCAGCGAGGGGGGCGCGGCACACCGGGGCACGGGGAAGGGCAGCCGCAGCTGCGGTCGGCGCGAGCGAGCGGGAGGAGGGGGGAGGCGGTGCGGTGGCCATGGTGCCGTTCGGTGATCCAAACGGCGCGACGGGACGGTGCCGGGAGGGAGAAGAGGAGGCCGGGGCCTCACCGAAGGAGTGTAGGGGACGGGGCCATGGGCTCGATGAAGGTCGGGGTCGGCGACGACATTGGGGAGGCGGTCCGGCGAGGTGGCGTTGTCGAGGCGGCGGAGCGGTCCTTGGGTGGCGGCGGTGTCTTGCGGCGTCGGGCGGCGGCATGGGCGACGTGGCGACGACGACAACGCAGGGGAGGACGACGGCGCTGGCGGACCAGCGAGGTGGCCTCCGGTGACGGGGTCGGGGCGGCCACGGATGGGGCGCGCGCGGAGCTCGGGGGAGACGACCCGGTGCATGAAGGATAGGGAGGAGGCCGGGAAGTGCGGCGCCGGTGAGGCGCCGGGGTGGCGCGGGGGCGCTGGCGTTCGG
>NC_041386.1:281743913-281826788 GCF_002162155.2 Triticum dicoccoides | reverse complement strand
TGGGTGGACCGGCTAGGGTTTCTCCCCTGGTGGGGGGCTATGGAGGGGAGGGGGTGGGCCGGCTGGGCCTGGGGGTTGGCCCAGTTGGGCCACGGCCCAGAGGGGGGGGGGGGCTTCTCCTTTGTTTTAGTTTAGTTACAGTTTTCTATTTTTGTATTTTCTTTTATTTATTTATTCTCTTGTTTCTGTTTTCTTTTACTTATGTAATATTAAATAGTTTTACAAAAAGTGAAACCCACACCTAAAATAGAGTTACAATTATAACTACTGCCACAAAAGGTTTTAACCCTGAACAAAATAGTATAGTATTTTATAAAATCCAAAATGCATATATTTAATTGTTTTACCTACCACTTTAATTACTTAAGTGCATTTAAACCTTTTATAAAAATGTGGTTTCTCCACCATAATTACCTATGCATTATTTGACACAACCCAAACAATTTAGTTTTAATATTTCAAAACTTTTGTCGTTTGCCTTTATTTTAAATTTTAATTTGACGCAGTTTGAACTAACGGACGTTTAGCATCGGTAATCGGGATGACGTGGCTTGATTAGCGTGGGATTATTTTAGCAAGATTATCCGGGCGTCACAGAAGGGGTACACGGGCCTCGGCCCAAGTCATGCGCGCAGGAAAAGGCCGGATGATCCAGATGGGGGTCCAGATGATCCGGGCATCGTCCGGATGATCCGGGTCCTCATCCGGATGACCCGGCTCCGCCGGGTGGATTCTGCAAGCTTCGGGTGCCGTGGCTGTGGGATTAGCCAAATGATCTGGGGGGCACCCGAATGATCCGGCTGAGTTCGGATGATCCAGATGGAGGTCCGGACGTCTGGGCTGACTCGAGCAACTGCTCCGTCTTCTTCTCCTTTCTTCCGTCTTCTCTTCCATGCTTGGACTTGTTCCTTTGAATCTCCATGGTCATCTCGTATGAGCCTGAGTATACACACAGTCCATGCATGAGGTAGTAGCCATGTCTCATATGTGGAAAGTGATGGATCAAAGAGGAGTGAGTTCACCTTGTGTCCAATGGCATATGATCGAGGTCTCATCGTATGTCCTCTTCGGGCTTTGGGAGTAGTCGAAGTGTACATGGGGATGATCGTAGGATGCTCCACATCAGTTGAGCAAAGGGGTGAAAGCTGGCATGAGGTAAGGTTTTGAAACCCTCATTTTCCCTCTCCTTATAGACATCTGAACCCGAGGTCTCGTCTGCTCGCAACGGAACAGCCAACCCTTGTGTTGCCTTGGGAGAGTTTTCTCTTTCCCAATTTTTTTGCAGAAAACAAAGGCGACAATCACGATAGGGTCCTTCCTTTAAGACTCACAGTGGGATTCTCATTCGTGCTGGATCGGCATTCAAGCTAAGAGATGCCTGGTCCCTTGGGCGAGTCAAACTCAGGAGCTATTCGGGCTCTCAAAAGACAAGTCAATAATGGAGCCCGCCGAGGTTTCGCGACCCTCACTGCGACCTCCACCATGATGGGGGGCTACTAACGGGGTCCTGTTCTGGTAGTGGCCAATGCCAAGGAGACCGGTCTCAGCAACTACAAGGGGGCCCAACAGACCCATAATGTAGCACTAACCCTAGGAGGCCAGACGACCTTCTTGACGCCCAACACTAGAGGGTGGCAGGGCCCCATATAACATCCAACATGTAAACCCTAGGCCTATCCTGTCTGTACAAAGGGAGGTCTATGGTTCGTCTTGATCATCTATCCTCAGATAGGAGAACTCTCGGTAGTAACATCATATGCCATTGTAACCCCTCGCACGAGGTATCCCTCCACTAGGAATAACTGAAACTAGGAGGACATAGAGTATTACTCTCCGGAGGCCCGAACCTGGATAAACCCCTCGTGTGACCTCTGATCCATGACTTCCAGATGTGCTTGTACCCTATAAAGGGATCAGCTAGAAATCTGCTCTGTCAAAGGAGAGTAGGCTCTGGATTGTGGTCCTCCAGTCATCCATCTGAGGAGCTGCCAGAGGAAATTGAGCAGTTGTTAAGCCTGCACCATGGCTTCTGTTGTGGTATGCGGCACGTATGAAGCCAAAGCATGAGACGTCTCTCTTGCCTGCGATGGCACTGGATGACTGCTAGGGGTATGTGATTGTTCTCAACTCCTGGTTGAACTATGAGGAGCCCAAGTCCGGTCGTATGGCGGAGCTGGTGTAAAACCAGAAGCATGACGCGTGGGTTGGCCATGACCGTCTTTGCAGCGCACCTTTGAAGTATGCTCGCGGTGATGGCCTGAGTCTTGAGTATGACAATGTGGTGGGTCGCACTTGCCACACAGACGAGGAATATCTCCTTTATCCTGTGACGGCTTTGGCACGTCCTTCGCCACTCCGTCGTTGGACGTCGCCTTGTTGCTGAGGCTCGTCGTACTCTTATCGCTGCCATGGCTGGGATCACCCAAGCAACGGGGAAGCTGTCTGCCTCCAGTGCGAGAGTGTGAAGCTTGTCCGCCACTGCCTCCATCCTTTTAGCTCAGGTGCGATGGGCACCTTGGAAGTCGAAGGAGCAGCAGTGCCCTTAGCAGACTTCTTAGGCACCATGAGCGAAGATGATGAAGAAGATGGCGCTACTAATGCGGCTGATGCACATTCACGTGTGTGACGCCTTGCTTGGTGTGCCAAAGATGTCGACCTATGACAATATATGGGTCTAGAGACCCTTCTACGTTCGGCGAGGGCATGCAGCACACAAAGAACAACACTACCGCAAAGCACTCGTGTGTTTTACCCAAGTTTGGTCCACATTGAAGCGTAAAACTCTACTCCTACTTGGTGGGTTTATGTGTGTAAGAGCGCTGCAATAACAATGCGTGCAACTGATAGAGGCAAAGGTGTCCCATCTTTCAATGAGAAGGCAATGATCGTTTTGGTGGAGTAGACTTTGATGACCCAACTACAAACGTGCGAGGATGTCGCGCCTTAGCAATTGCTAAACCAACTCCGAGAGGTTATTGACCACACCGGAGCATGATCAACCTAACCACGAGGGTCTATTTCCTGCAACCAAACGAAGAACAAGCAAGAAACTGAGATTGGAATCTGGATATTGTGAATATAAGATGGAAGCTTTATTGATCAAGGTGGGGTTCTGTGACGTATTGGTCTGGTCGTTGAACACAAATGAAGTACACGAAGTTGCAGCTATGGCGAACTTTTAATCTAAAGAAAACCCAAAGTCTAAACGATGCCCTAAGGGCTGTATATATGGAGGAAGAGGGGGGGGGTTCGTGGCAATTGGAGGAGGGGTCCGAAACCAACCCTAACTCTTGTTTCCCCACCCATACGGACTCTAAAAACAACCTATACTCGAGTATTTCGACATTACATGGGCCTGGCCCAATAATAAGGTGACACAGCACCTAGAATAGCCTCTGGATGAAATTTATGAAGTGGCATCTTGTATATTTCGTCCAAGGCTTCATGCACTCCTTATGATGGCTTCAAAGTCCTGAAATCATCACTTGCAAGTATGTTCTTTTTCCCCTTGCGCATGCCATCATCTCCATGCTTGGTCTTGCTCCAGTGTTCATCCCCTTATCCATGCCAGGCCCTTCATTTGTAAGAAAAACAAATGTATCCAATTTAGGTAGCATCATATTCTCATTAACATTAGAATCATTACCAAGAAACGAAAGTACCTGATAATTTAATTGGCGTGCGCGAGCTCTAGTAATTGGTCCAGTATATGTAGTAGTAGGGGTTGTGGGTGTAACAATGGTATTGATGTCCTCATCAGCAACCTTGCTAACATAGTGTTTGAGAGGTGCAGCTAAGCTGGTGCAATTGGGTAGGGTTTCGACCCTTGTAAAGGTAGCCATGGTCTTCGTTTCTAGACGAAAGGGGCTACCATAGTGGCCAAATGGTAATTATAGAGGGCAAATAGTGGCTACAGTATCATTCCTAATCCTGACGATATATGACAAAAGTAGTTGATGTACCATTATGTGTTAAGCTGGGGATGAATACCGGCAAAGGAGCGTCGCACCACCTGTATTGTCAGCCTAGCTACCTTTTATTGTTGTGACATGCCTTCTGGAAGGGTGTCAATAAAGCTGATCCTTACACGACGAACTGCCACATGCCCCGACAAGCTCTACCTAGCTGCCTACCCGCTTGCCACCTGTAGGTAAACCCCTGATGGGCTGCCATGGTGGAGCAGTGGAAGGATCTTGCCGGTCTTGAGCTTGCCAGCTTGAAGCTTGCCAGCTTGAAGCTTGCCAGCTTGGAGCTTGTTGGCAACTTGAGACTGTCAGTGGTTACCGATAGGTAGCGAGCGGGCAGACAGTTAGGTAGAGCTTGTCGGGGCACATGGTAGTTCGCCGCCCGAAGATCAGCCTTATTGACACCCGTCCAGAAGGCGTGTCACAGTAATAAAAGGTAGCTGGGCTGACGGTATAGTTGGAGTGGTGCTCCTTTGCCGGCATTCATCCCAGCTTGAGATCTAATGGCACATTTATTGGGTTTGTCCTAACCACCAATGCTAGGTATGATAGCACTATAGCCACTATTTACCCTCTGTAATTACCATTTTTCCACTCTGGTAGCCCCATTCATCTATAAAGAAGGCACATGGCTACCTTTACAAAGGTGCGCAATTGCACTAGCTTCGCTGCACCTCGCAAGCACTTTGCTGGCAAGGTTGCACCCATTGTAATTGTAGGGCTCTTACACACATAAATCCTCCAAAGCAGGAGAAGGGTTTTACGCTTCACAATGGCCCGAACGTAGGTAAAATACTCCAGTACTTTGCAGTTATTGCTACTCTTCGTGTGTTGCGTGCCTTCGCCGAACGTAGAAGGGTCACTAGACACATCAATTGTCGTATGCTGACATGTTTGGCGCGCCAGGGAAGGTGTCACGCACGTGAATCTGCCCACGTTAGCAGTGCCATCTTCTTCAACATATTCACTCATGGCACCTAAAAAGGTTACCAAGGGCATTGCTTCTCCTTCGACTTCCAGGGTGTTGTCGCACCCACGCACGAAAGACGAAGGCGGCGGTGGACAAGCTTCAAACTCTAGCATCGGAGGCAGCCAACTTCCCCGTTGCTCGAGTGGTCCCATCCACGGCGGCGATAAGTGTAAGACGAGCCTCGACAATATGGTGACGTCTAAGGGTGGAGCAGCGAAGGACGCGCCAAAGCCACCACAAGAGAAATGAGATCTTCCTCGTCTAGGCTGTGAGCATGACCCGCTGCGTTATCATTCTCAAGACCCAATCCATCACTGCGAGTGTACTTCAAAGGTGCGATCCAAAGATGGTCATGCTTCTGCTGATCCACCAGCTCCGCTATGGGACCGGACCGGGGATCCTCCTGGTTTAACCAACAGTTGAGAACCATCATGTACCCCTGGCGGTCATCAAGTGCCATTGCAAGCAAGAGATAGAGTTCCTCCTGGTCCTGCTAGGAGTCGAGGGTCGTCTCATGCCTCGGCGCCGTACATGTCGCACACCGTGAGAAAAGCCATGACGTAGGCTCAGCTATTGCTCAAGTTTCCTCCGGCAGCTCCTCAGATGGATGAGTCATGTCCCGCGATCCAGAGCATGGCCGCCTTCACTAGTAGCGACAACGCACGTCACGGGGAGCTTTCACAGCGACTGCCGATGGAGCCGGCGAGGGCGGCTGGAGAGCGTAATGGATAGCTAGTGCAAACAGGGGCACCTACAGTCCAGTTCCCGCAGCGTACACAGTGACAAGATTGGTGCACCGATGTTCGTACAAAGGTATCCATGGCCTCATCCGATCCGCGAAGCCAGCAAGACCAACACCAAGTCTTGCAGAACCGACAAGGAGAGGATGCACGTGTTTGGATTGAGAGGCGCTGAGAGGCTCGCCGACAATCTAATGCGCACGCTGGGTCGGAAGCATATAGGCTACACCAGAGTACCTTGGGGCCTTGCCATATGACACTAGCTGCCGAGGTTTTACTTACGAGTTGCGACAAGTTTGTTGGCCCTCTTCCCAGAGCTTCAAGCCATACATGTCAGAAAAGTATGACGGCAAGATCAACCCATCAGAGTTCCTCGGTATGTGCATGGTGGTTTCAAGTAGCTGGAGGTAGAGGTGAGAAGGTTCTCACCAATTACTTTCCATTGGAGCTCATGCCCAATGTGAGATCTTGACTGACGACCTTGCCAGAGGGTTCGATTTCATCTTGTGCAGATTTATGCCATCAGTTTGTTGGTGCTTACTAGGGTGGTTGATGTAGGGTGGCAACCCTAAGGCCGGTCTTTCATGATTTGGAGGGGATCCCGCGATGAACACGACGAACACACGAGGAGAAAAACAAGGGGAAACACTCAAATCAATGAGAACAATCACACATGTGCTAGATCCATGAACATAAAGAGTGATACAAGATCCAAACACAACAAAGAACGATACAAGAGGCGGTAGTTCTTCTCCTTGAGAAGGTCTCGAGGGGTCTTCCCGTGAGGGGTCTTACATCCACTTGGGGGATCTTCTCTGTAGATGATGCGGTCTTCAATGGAGAAAGTATCAAGTGGATGAGAAAAGCTCTATCTTGTCGGCGTTATGGGAGCGGGGGTCCCCAGACTTGCCTGCATGCGGCCCGCAGCGTGGCTCCACCATCGGCCCCGTACGGCCCATCTTCACCACCAAATATTCAAGACCCTCGCGAGGCGGACGATGCAAGACCTCTTCAGGTGCGGCCTCACTAGGCTGTCTCACAAGGGGCGGAGAGATCAAGGCGAGGGGCACCTCGCGAGGTTCCTGTGACACAAGCCATGACGACCAGAACCAGGCGGGCGCTAGCGCGTAGTGTCCTTGTTTCCTCTTTGGTGCCAAAGGGGCAAGCGCGGGCGAGGAGTCCCGAGGCATCAGGCAAAAATTCCCATATCGGTGCAACAAGACCAAGACCAGCAGGACGGCAAGATGAAGGTCACCGTGGATCCCAAGGCGGCGTCATCACCAGAGCCTTTGGCAGGCGAAGACCACTTTTGTCAGGATAGCTTGTACTAGTTGTCTCCCTTCGAATTTGGCCGTTGTGGGATCCCTTCCCGCTCAATATTTGGGAAGAGGACCTGGGGCTCTATAAATAGGACTAGCCACCACCAAGGGAGGCAACTGATTCAGACCCAGATCATCCCGAACCACACAAGTTCACCACGCACAAAAACACCTCTCCTCAAGAGGCTGTTCTTCCATTGTAACTGTTCAACCTCAGCCCAAGAGGCAATCCACCACACCACACTGGAGTAAGGTATTACACCACAACGGTGGCCCAAATTAGTATAAATCTTGTGTCTTGTGTTCTTTTGGTTCGTCGAGCTAGGCTGTGAGATCGTAGAGTGCGTGAACTAGAGAGGGGGAGAGATCTTCGTCCGCACCCCAGTGTTCGAACCTCAAGGGTTTTCCCGGAACCCGAAATCTGACATTTGGTGCTCAGGTAGGGGTCCGTCGAAACTTTCCTCTTTGTCGATCCGTGCTTCACCACTTCGCCAAGTTCATGGCCGACGCTCGCCGAGCTCGCTCTGAGCGCCAGGCCGCTCTCGCCACCCGTGTCGCTCAGACCGCCCGTGTCGCTAAGACCTCCCCACCGTTCTCCATCACCCGCCACCAACGCTGCCACCGGCCCGATGGCAAACGAGCAACAAGCCTCTTCACTACACCCCTCTGTGCGGTGAGATGGTCGCACCGCCACCCCGTTGCTGACTCTGGCCATCTCATCGTCTCACGCTCGCCGTGCCCCCACGGACACGCAGGCCGCGCTGCTCATGGCACGTGAGCTCTTGCACTATCGCTGGTCGACGACCTCTACAAGGACTGGTTGGACCGCATCGCCGAGCTCATCAGCGCCGCAGGGGGCTCTCCGGCGCCATCCCTCTCGCTGCCTCGCTCGCCCCGGCTGCGGGCGATGTGGCTCATGGAGAGCCTCCACCCCCTCAGCACAAAGATGGTGCCCTCGCGCCGAGGTGCGCGGCTCAGGGAGCGCCTCAGCCTCCCCCGTGTCAAGACAGTGACCTCGCTCCAAGATGCGTGGCCCAGCGGCGTGATCCTCCGCGCCGTGTGCCCACGCACGAAGAAAGAAGTTGGCAGGAGGTTCCCCGTCCACAAGAAGACGCTCCACCGCTTCCAGCACCACCACGTCAGGATCGCTTGCCGCGGCAGGGCCATGTGCCACTTCCCATGGAGGCACAGGGACACCAAGGTCAAGCTCCACCTCCACGACGGGCCCCAGTGGCCACGGCAGGCTGCCGTGCCTTCACTCCTGACCTACGAAGTGTCGTCTGGCCAGGCAAGTTCAAGCCGGATCTGCCTCCTCGCTATGACGGCACCCCTGACCCTGAGGAGTTTTTGCAACTCTATGAGCTGAGCATCGAGGCGGCCAATGTCGACGAAAAGGTCATGGCGAATTGGTTTCCCATGGCTCTCAAGGACGGTGCCTGCTCATGGCTCCTGAACCTGCCCCCAGGCTTGATTTCCTCCTGGGATGAGATGCGCAGCCGCTTCATCGCCAACTTTCAGGGCACTCGCGACTGCCCCTGGTCGCGGGTGACCTGCGCCGCATCAAGCAACAACCAGGAGAGACCCTGCAGAAATACATCCAACGCTTCAATAGCGTGCATATCAAGATCCCCAAGGTGATGGACGAGGCCATCATTTCGGTGTTTTCCGACGGCGTCCGTGACGACAAGATGAAGGAGGAGCTCGCCATCCATGGGGAGCTGTGCACGACCTTGGAGCTATTCAACATAGCAACCAAGTGTGCAAGGGCTGAGGAGGGTCGCCTCTCCCTCCTCGAGCTTCCAGCTGCGGATCTAGAGGAGAAGAAGGCCAAGGTCAAGGACGTGAAGCGCAAAGGGGTGGCCGTACTCCCAGCAGAACCGGACACCAAGCGTGGCCGAGATCTTCCTGAGTCGGCCAAGGGCAGCCATACATTCTGCGCCTTCCACAACGTGCGTACGCACAACACCAACGGTTGTCAAGAGCTCAGGGCCATTCGAGATGGACGCTTCGGTCCACGCCCCGAGCGCAACGACCGGGGCTACAGCCGAGGAGGTGGACGAGGTGGAGGATGTTGGGACGATTGTGGGCCCCGCCAATAGTGGCGTGACCAGCCTCGCGAGGATCGTTGGTAGGACCAGCCTCGCGAGGGCGCCTGGAGGGACCAGCCTCGTGAGGACCGCCCTTAGGGAAACCCTGGTCTCCCCCACTGCCGCCGCCAAGAAGGAACAACGGCCATCAACAGGACGAAGGGGCTGGGGGCTTTCAGGAGCCACACGCCATCGCTTGCATCTTGGATGGCGCTCAGGCCCCAACCTCCCAGCACATCTTCAAGCAGTTCTCCTAAGAAGTGAATGCATTCCTCCCCAATCTTGAGGCTACGCGCCCTCTTAGGTGGTCCAAGTTCGCCATCACCTTTAGCTCGGTGGACCAGCTCAAGTGCGCGGCAACCACCGGCATCCTCCCGATGCTCTGCTCACCCGTCATCAGCAATGTCCAAGTCACCAAGACCCTCATCAATGGCGGCGCAGGGCTCAGTGTCCTCTCCGTCGAAACGTTCGACAGCCTTCAAGTGCCATACGATCAGCTCTAGCCCACCAAGTCATTCTTAGGAGTGATAGACGGCTCCACCACCCTGATAGGGCAGGTTCACCTCCCTGTCACCTTCGGTCAATGCGACAACTACCACACCGAGCTCATCGACTTCAATGTCGCCCACATCCGCCAGTCGTACAATGCCATCCTCGGGTACCCATCACTGGCCAAATTCATGGCAATCACCCACCATGGCTACAACGTCCTCAAGATGCCGGGAAGCGGCGGAATCATCACGGTCCCTTACGAAGAAAGAGACGCGGTGTGCTCCCTCGAGCGCGCCTTCCAGGCTGCATCAATCGAGGAACCTGACTGCGCGGGTGCACAGTACCCTCCTGAGGCCAACCCCAAGAAGAAGAAGCAGCTACTCCGCGCTGGGCCTCGGGGGAGCGGCACCTCTAGTGGCACCACTTCAAAATCCGCACCGGCGCCTCGGGCGCCTCCTTCCCTCACATAGGGAGGCGCGCCTAGCGCCCTCCTCGGGCAAGGCTCGGGGGATCTTCTGGAGGGCCTCAGACCTGGCCAACATCACAAGGGAGGCACTCAGGCACCACGTGGAGGCGTGGTTCACGACATGTTTCCCTCAGGAGGATATCGGGCGAAGAGCGCCCGGCGCTCAGGAGTTCATCACCAAGGCATCTCAGGAGCTTCACGAAGCAATAGCAATACACGGCGACCGCCCACCTGGCGCCACTTCCCATCCAGGCGAGGGTGGTGAGCTGCACGTCTGCATCGACATCTCAGGGCTCGACAGGGCCGCATCTCAGGAGCTCTTCTAGCCTTCGCGTGCTGGCCAGTGTGAGGGCCCGCCTCACAGCTGCGTTCGCATGCCGTTCGGCCTGCCAAGCGTGGCTACCGCCTTCCAGCGCAATCTGCAGAGCATCCTGGCAGGTCAGGAGGCCAGGTGTCGTGGAATTGTCACGACAGATGTCCTTAGTGTCAGTACTTAGTCGTGAGGCCAACGCATCTATGTGGTAGCTTGAGTGGGACGATAGACGCGATGTTTTACCCAGGTTCGGCCCTTCACGGTGGAGGTAAAAGCCTACATCCTGCTTCATTGATATTGATGATGATGATGCTCACAGTTACAAGGGCGAGGTTTCGCTACCTCTATCTCGAAAGCTATTGATTTGTCTGTCTAAACTTCCCCCCTTTGGGGAGCCTTGCCCCTCCTTATATACGTTGAAGGGGCTGGCTTACATGTAGAGTCCTAGTAGGACTAGTCTCTTTTCTATTACAAGACGGATACCAATCCAGGTCTTATTCAAACTGTTTATGTCGGCCTGCTGGGCCACCACCCATGATGGGTCGCGGCCTACCTCCATGAGGATACCCGTTTCCTATATCCATGACAGTATCCCCCGAGCTTTCGGGTGACTCGAAGAGTCGGGCGGAAGGTCTTGATTTTTTCTTCCTTCAACGCGGAGCTTTTTTCCGGGCCGTTGACGTAATGGATGCCGAAATGTGGATGAAGAGATTTCCGGGTCATGAAGCGTCGACGTTGATGTTGCCGGGTTGTCCTCCCAGACTGGATTCTGTCTCCAAGCCAGGTCTTTACGAATTTTTTCCAACCCCAATAGCATGTATATCATTTGTAGCCCCCGAGCGGCGGGTTTGTTTAGGCCTTTAACAAACCGGGGGTCTGTGAACTTGTGTTTTGGTAACGTACAAAGTCCGTTTTTTCACAAATTCTGTCTTGATAGCCCCCGAGGCTCGAGGCGACTCAAGGAGTCGTCTTCAAGCTCTTTGTTCCTGAAATAAAACACATGAATGCATTACACCGTTCGTGATGTATAAAACAAAATTAAATAATAATTTCGATGACTTTGTCAACTTGTGTTCAAGTTGTTAATCGTTCGACTCGACTAAGTAGGCTTTCGCGTGGACTTTTTTCATGGAATACGATATGTTCAAGGTCGACAAAGTCCATGATACGCATCAGAGTCGATTGACAATACCATATCCAATACTTGGTCGATTACGAGTTGCATCTGACTTAGTAAAGAACGAACATAAAATTATTTCGCTGATATGTAGGGCACCCATGTTTGAACTGTGCATCATGGCAAATAGTTCTCTTTGGTAACCTTACGACTCAACTTTATGAGAAGAAACGGTAGCCCCCAAGATTAACTCAAAGTTGCCGGATATATTTAATTGACTGAAAAAATGAAATTTAAATATAAAAGTGACTTAGCTTGTTTTTATGATGTGGCATAAACCAGCAGATCGTTGGGGTCGACGAGGCAGTGGAAATGGTAGGCCGGTGAAGGCAACTCGACGGAGACAAAACCACAGTGGCATAGACGGCGTGGCGATTCACGACAGAGGTGCGCTAGCAAGGCGAGGTGAGCACCGCGGAGGCGATTTAGGGCCAGTCAGAAAATTTCCAGCATTCCCTTCTCCAGAGGTCAGATCCTTAGATGAGCAGCACTGCAAAAGCGTGTTCCCTTTTCGGTCTCATACAAATTTGTGGCTTTTGTTCCTTACATGATGGTTGCCTCCGAACTATTGGTTGCCATAAGTAACACTGCCTTTTCTGGAGGTTTGCCCCGTGCACGTACTAGTAGCACTTTGTAAAATAATACTACAATTATCTTCTGACTTCGGATAATGTGGGAGGCCGATTTGGGGAACTCACGGGGCTGCAGCCTCTTTCTTTTCAACTCCCAGTCAGCTCCCCACTTTCCTTTCTTCAGACATCAGCCATCAATCTTCAGGTGAGCATGCACGGGCGCACCCGGAGGCGAGGCGCAGTGGTAGTTGACGCCCATAGGTTGACATGAGCGCACGGCGACTCGGCCGAGGTGGGCCACATCGGAGATGACCGCAAGGCCGGGCAGCTGACGCCGAAGCTGTCTGATGGCGTTGGTAAGGGCGGCTCTCGGAGGCAGCCAGGCGGTTCGACCCAGCAGGGCCGGGTGACGCGGGGTCCCGACGAGTCCGCGGTTGATGGACTGGGCGAGGCGAGGCGTGGCGAGTGACCTGACAAGGGCAGCTCGTAGAGGTGAAAGCGAGGCCGCTCGGTCAAGGGCGACTCAGCGCAGCCCCTAGCAGAGGACGGAAGCGACGCGACAGGTTTCAGCTGCGGCGGTTTAGCGCATGGCGACCGCGGCAGCTCAACGTGAGACGGCGACTCTCCGGCGGTGGTTTCAGTGTGGGGAAGATGAGGACCAACAGGGAGAGGTGCTATGGCGGCTTAAGCAAACGGCAACTTGTAGCCTCAGAGACATCAACGGCGGTGACGGCTCAGAACGACCGCTGCGGCCCGACCGGCGGAGGCGTGCTCGGTGGCGAATCAGAGGCCGGGTCGTAATCGGTTTGACTCCTTTAGTTTTTCCTTTTCTTGATTTTTTCTTCAGATCCGACTTGTACTAGTAGCACTTGATATCTTCTTTTCACGTACATAGCAAGCGGGACTCGTACTCGTACACTTGATATCTTCTTTTCACTTGATATCTTCCTTTTCTCTCGTACACGTACGCGCGTGTGTGCGAGGAGTTGCGCTCTAACTGAACCTGAGCGAGGCGTTGGGCTCTAAATGAACCCAAGCGATTGCGCTAGCTACGTTACTGAACCCCGATCGATCCCTTGCTGTGAACTGAACCCGAGTGATTCCTTCGCTATTGCTACTAACTGAAGCCGGTCGGTGCTGCCTCTTGATGAACAGTGAGCGTTGTTGGGGAGGGGGCCGGGTTGGAAGAACAGTTCCTGGTGCGGAGGGGGTGGGTGAACAAGACCCCATGGTAGTAGAGTCCATTGCCGCTGGATGAACAGGACCCCGATCGAGCCGGTTGGGGGTGGATGAACAGGACCCCGTGGAGGGATGGATGAACAGGACCCCGATCGAGCCGGTTGGGTGTGGATGAACAGGACCCTATGGAGGGCTGGATGAACATGGCCCCGTGGAGGGCTGGTTGAACAGTAGCGGGTGGAGGGCTGGATGAACAGTAGCCCATGGAGGGATGGTTGAGCAGGACCCTGTGGAGAGGGCTGGTTGAACAATAGCCGGTGGAGGCTAGATGAACAGGAGCCCGTGGATGAACAGTGGCTGGTGGAGGCCGGAGGGGAGATGTCATGGATGAACAGTCGCAGGTGGAGGCTGGAGGAGGTCGATGGTGGATGAACAGTAGCCCGTTTGCAGCACGCTAGACCCCTCCCGATGAACATGATCCTGTTTCGACCGTGGCCGGTCGAACACAAGGCCGTTTCCTCCGTTCTGCGGTAGACCAGGCCTCATTTCGATCGGCTGTTTCATCCAAGCCAGTTGGCTCCCGATGAACACGATGACGCAGTTTCTCCGTTTCGACCCAGCCATGTACACGAGCCTTGGCCGTACGTATGTGCGAGTAGGCGTTTGAGACCCCGCCCGTATGTACGTACGTGGCCGCATTTACTTTCTTGCACCCTGGCTGTATGTACGTTTACATGCTACGTCCACGCCTTTCCTAGAGTACTTTTTACCATAGGAAAGAAGCTAACTCTAAAAAAGAGAAATGGAATCATCGAGATAGGAGCTAGTTCCTGGATTGAGAGAGTTCTGCCTAATGCCTAAATTGGATGGTGGATCTTCAGCTTTAGCGAGTTCACTCGTAGAAATGTCCGTTTGATTGCTCCTTGGGTGCTTCCTTCTTTCAAATCTAGATTTCCTAGAATCATACCTTCGTCCATTCTTGGCAAGCCTTCTTCTCTGATGGTATAGATGAAGACACCGGATCCCCATCCTTAGCCAAACCTTCAATTCAAGCTAGGGTAACAAAGGTTTCATCAGATTCTACTCTGACACGTGTCCTTCCTTACTCGGCCACGTTTCATCGCCGCAGCCTGCAAACAGACTGATCGACCAGTATGTGCATACACGTTCGCGACCAGAATGACAACGCTACGTACGCTTCGACCTGGTGGGTCCCTACTGTCAGGGAGGATAAGGAGGCACTTCCTTGCGTGTGAAGATGTAGCTGGTGGGTCCCAGCAGTCAGGGGGCGAATCATATTTTTTGCCCGTAATATGGATGCACTTCCTTGTGTACAAAGATGTAGTTGGTCTATCCCAAGAATCAGGAGGGAAACGTTTTTCTCGTGAAATACGATGGCCCATCCGGTGGGTCCCTGCTGTCAGCTGGAGGAATCATTATTTTGCGCGTAATAAGGATGCACTTTCTTACTGCAGCCGTGGACCCAATTGTCAGCCTCTCCTCTTATAGTACTCTTCCGATGGAAGTCGTTCGTTGACCACGTCGACCACGCCACGCCGAGAGCACCGGGGCGGTGGACGACGATGAGGCCTAGGAAGGGGACGACGCGAAGCCGGGGAAGACACGGCTGTGGATTCCCACATGGAGAGGAGTATGAGGGTTCACTAGTTCGGCTACGGTGTCAGGCTGTCGTCGCCGCAAAAGAACAGGGGTGTGGGTGAGTAGAGGGATGGCCTGGCCAGCGGTGGGAGCAGTAGGTGGCGGTGAGGCCTCCACGGCACCACAGCCGACCACGAGAGGCAAGAGCAGGCGGCAACCGACGCTGGTTTGGGCGGCTGGAGCAAGAAGACCAGAGGTTGAAGAAGCACTACGGCCGTTGGATGGACATCGTACGGTCACTGGAGCTAGAATCGTTCATATTGACTAAGTTGACAAGGCCATCCGTCCCCGTCAACTTAGTAGGCCCACAAGTCAGCCTCCCACTATGGTGGTTCCCAGCTAGCAGGGGAGTATTCATTTTTTGTGTGCTGACCACGCCGCTCTGAGTGCATCCAAGCTGGTGGACGACGGCGAGGCCCCGGACAACAACGAGCCGGAGATGGGAAGATGCGGGAGTGAAGTCGCAGAGGGAGAGGCGTACGAGGGTTCACTGGTTTTGGTGCGGTGTGGTTAGGCAGTCGGTGGAGAAGAACATGATGTGTGGAGGGGTGGAGGGATGGCCTGGCCGGCGGTGGGGTAGCGCTTCACAGCGAAGCGTGCTAAGCAGAGCTGCTATTGGCCCACATTTCAGCCTCCAAATATGTGGCACATATTCAATCCATTTTTTTCAGAATTTACAATCAATTTGATCTCTTTTTTAGAATTACAGTCCATTTGCTGGGTTGGGTGAACAAATAATGTGGCGTCCATGCGGCCCATTTATTTTTTCCCTAAAAATTACAGGCCATTTGCACTTTCTCGAAATACACGATTTTGCTGGCTGATTCTAATTATAATGTTGGGTTGGGTGTAGCAATGTTATCAAAAAATAAACAGGGACTGAGCATTTTGTTATAAATATATTTAAATAATAAGTGATTTATTATTACATTGGTCCTTAAATCTTACCAAGCTTTTGCACACAATCAGCAGG
Organism: Triticum dicoccoides; assembly: GCF_002162155.2. Classification (NCBI taxonomy): domain Eukaryota; kingdom Viridiplantae; phylum Streptophyta; class Magnoliopsida; order Poales; family Poaceae; genus Triticum; species Triticum dicoccoides. The sequence continues at coordinate 281,810,876 of NC_041386.1, read as the reverse complement.
ATTTTTGTTGCCTTGATGTAAAAAAATCCAGGATTTTATTGTTAAGAAATTATTTTTATAAGTTAATAAGATGTGGGATATTGTTTTCTTATATGTGTAAGTATTTGTTAAATATATGATGACAATAATAATAATATATAATAACATATAAAATAATTTAAATATATATAATATAGTTAGAAGGGAAACATAAGTTGGACCACGCGTTCCTATTCTTATATAGAAAAATAGAACAGACCTCTGCGTTTTCTTCAAAAAATACATAAGTTGGGCTGCCGATGTTTCAGGAAAAATAAAACCTCGGATGGGACGTCCATAGGCCGGTCGATACATGACGGCCCTCAAGAAAATACAAACCGACATGTCGTGGGTTACGCATATTAAAAAAGAAAGCCTAGACGGGGCGGCCCACAACCCAGCTGATACTTGCTGCCCTAGTGATAATAAATGATACCTGCCAACTCCCCATCTTCGTTGTAAATTTATCTACTTTAGTAACTACGTTGATGCACCTAAAAAATGTAACTATGTTGACAAACCCGTGGGCCCCAACGTTAGTATAGCATTAGGAGGAAGTATTTTTCCAACGAGGCACTCGCTTGCGTACGGCCATAGACCTAGTAGGTCCCGACTGTCCGCCTCTCCATGTATAGTCCTCTCCAGATTCCTCTCGTTTGTTCAACATGTTCATAACGGCAGATAGCGGCGCCGCGGCGAGCGCACAAAGGCGTAGGACAAGATCGGACCACCCTAGGCAGTGCCTTATTTGTACCAAAACTACTGAACTAGCCCAGTGGCCAAGTGACACTACCCGACCGCTGTTCCGCCCGGGTTCGATTCCACCTGATACAGGGAAAATATCTCCAATTTTTTTGCCTCTGCCATTATTAACATGTGGGTCCCCATTGTCATCTATGCACACCACGTCCAACACTTGCCAAAACTTCGTCCCTCATTTTCTCTATTTTTCACACACTCGACATTGTGTTGGCATTTTGAAAATAGCAAACCTTTTTGACTGTGCATCATATGAAGATGTGCTATGCATGAATGTTGATCAGCATGATGTTAACTAGCTGGTAGTTCCATTTTCGACGATGAATAAAACTTCCAACATGATGTTATCCCTGTTTGAAAAGACCGTGTTAATATAAATTCTCTGCCTCTGAAAGTTGCAGTTTCTTATCTGAAACTGAACTTGCAGTTTCTTCTCTGAGAATCACATTGTCTGCACTTTTATACTCCTATGAAACTACATTTTTTAAGTGCTAAAAATAGATCTCTAGAATTCATAAAATACTTCATATGCTCAATACTGCAAACCTGAAATTCAAAAGACATTCATATCTGAAAGTACTCTCAAAATACACAACACAAAACACAATTCACAACCTGCAAATACTGACAACCCTAAGCTCCTCCTGACAATTCACAACCTGCTCGACTATTGGGCTGGGGGGAAGTCCCCTCCTATTCCTCGACGGTAGACAGCCGCCCCGTTATACAATGTTAACAGCGAGGGAGAGGATGGCGGGGAAGCATCATCAGGCCAACTGCTTTTCTCCTCTTGTAGTTGGGTTCGGTCGACGAAGACTCCACCGGCTCACTCTGGCACAACACCCTCACAAACGGCACCTTGTAGATGCTCGATCCTTCAATCTCTGGTGGATGCTCCATCTGGGATCGATACTCCCACCACCGCTGCCTCACGATCAGATTCGGTGAATCTGTTTGCTCCATGGCCCAGAGGAGCAGCTCTATGTACTTCGGCGCAACTCCCTTCGGGAGTATCACCGCCTTTTCGCTCTGTTGCAGATATTTGGCCATGAATGTCGCCGTCGCCGCTAGTTGGTCCTTGTTGTCAAACCAAGACTGTATCTCCGACATCCTAGCTAGCTTCACAAGGTCGCCGTCTGCGATCCTCACGCATCGGTTGTACTCCTCCATCGACCTACTTCTCCACAACACCTTCACTCGCCGATGGTGGTTTTTGAATGGAAGATGAGAGGAGCGGCGCAGGTTTTGGATTAGAACGGGAGAGGAGTGGCACTGGTTTAGGATTAGAACAGGAGAGGAGCGGTGCTGGATTTAGATTGGAACAGGAGAGGAGCGGCGCTAGTCTTGGAAGTATTTTTTGTTTTGCGTATTTTGGGTCAAAGTTTGACCACATACTATATTTGACAAGCAAAATGTGAATGCATGTCACCAAAAATTGAATTGTTTGGTTCGTATCTGAATGTACTATCAAATTATATTATTTTTGCAACCAATAACATATATTTTATTTGTGAAAATCATGGTCAATTATGACCCAGAATAAAAGGGAGACTAGTTAATGTGGGGTCGCTTACTTAATTGAAGGGTAAATAGATTTTGATTTTGATCCAGGCATAGTGTGCCGCCCCTCTCGTCCAATCCTAAATCGCTGCCGCGCGCTCCGCTCCCTCTTCTCCATTGCAAGACCACCATCTCTCCTCCCATCTTCCAAAGCTAGCACCGAACCTCCTAGAAGGACATCTATGGAGAGGATGCAGTAGCAAATCGGGCAGATCACCGTCGGCGACCAAGCAAAGTTAGCCAAGTTGAAGGGGATCCTTACTTGTTTTGACAATGAGTGGGAGATTTCAAGGACGGTGAGGGCCATGTGGCAATGTATGCGAAAGAGTGAGATGGCGGCGATGAGGGCGGCGATGTACTCCTTAGCGGCAGTCATGCCGCAGTCCTTCGAGTTCATCGAGTATCTCCTCTGGGCCATGGAGCAGATAGATTCACCCGGGATGAAATTCAGGTGGAGGTGGTGGGCATACAGGTCGAAGGTCGAGCATCCAGAGGATAACGAATCGATCAAGTACGGTGTGCCGTTCATGAGGGTGTAGAGCCAGCCGGAGCCATAGGAGTATTCTTACTCCCACCACAAGAGGAGGCCGAATGGCGCGACGTCACTTCCCTGCCATTCTCCATGGTTCCCTCGACGCTCGCCTCGTTTCAACGTCGGCGGTAGGGTTTAAGGTAAGCTTCGCACTAACCTAATCTTCCATCTGCTCATGCTTACAATCAGTGTGACATCTAATGAAAATCATGCTTACAATTAGTCTCCGAGTACTACGCCAATCACCCTAAAATAGCTCTAGACCATTGGGTCAAAGTTGTGACACTGTGTACAAATAAAGAAACATAGATTGGTGCTTCTTTCAGAAAAGAGTACTCCCTAGAAAACCGCCAATATAAGCTACTAGTATTCGGTCAGAGGATTTGCTGCCGAGAAAGATCCGTCCATAGAGAGCGCCACACATCCCACTGGTGGTGGTGGATGCCAATGCGTGCATGGAGCATGGTTGGTGTTGGTAATTTTTACTTGGCACACCTCGCACTCTGCATATATGCTGGTTCCATCCGTACATTTGTGCAGTTCCACCAAAATGCAGATAAATAACCCAGTTTGCACAGATAATGAAAAAGCGTGATTACATTATAGTGGCACTAGTTGATGAAACACACACTAATAAATGGAAGAAAATATTGCAACAGTATCATAGTATGCCATGCTGCGAGGGCGAGATGGGCCCTGTGACGCCTCATACGGTAGAACTCATACTGGAAATCGACCCAAGTCTCTCCGATACACCTTCTGCCAGTGATGAACATCGGTGTACAACGGTAGTACAAGGAGGGGCCTTGAGACATTCCAATCTATAATTTTGTCTAGATCAACTAAAATTAAGCACCCCAATTTGCAGAAACGCTTAAACATTAACAATGGGACTAGTTGATGAAACATATACTAACAAAGAGAAGCAGTTTCTTTATCTACATTGGAAATGAAATTATCGAGAGGACACTCGCTCTATTTTAACTATATTATTACTTCATTTTATAAGTGGCACTAGGGTCGAGCAGGTGGCAAACGAGGTGTACCGTGTGTCGCAAGGATGGAGGCCGGGGGTGCTTAGACTGGGATGCTGAAGCTGGATCTTTCAGTCCCTATCTTCCCCCTGATGTTTCTGTGGTAGCATTTGGGTTGTAACCCAAACTTGGTCGAGCTGGTGCTGCGCCCCCCTACCTGCCTAGCTTATGTGGGAAACTTGTCTCCTGCTAGTACTCAGTCCGTTCTAGTAGTAGTTGCATAACTGCTCGTTTACACTGAGATGTTGTCCGATAATGGTTCTCTATGGTTTGGTTTCTTTAATGAAATCGGGGGAAACCCCCTCTTTCGATATATATAAAAAAATCAGTGGCACTAGCGGTGCCAAAACATTGCCTCAAATTAATAGTGCCACTGGATTAAGGTGCAAAATAATAACATTACTGCTTTATCATGGCAGTGCCAAAATAGTAGAACAAGAGCAGACTCAACATGCAAGATCTTTGGCAAATGTGAGACCAAAAAGGAACATACCTCGTGATGGGAACCATATCTGCAGTCAATGCCATCGTAGAAGGGCTAACACCAGTCACCAACAGGGATGATTCAATTCATGGGACCATGAGGTAAGGTTGAAACCCTAGGGGCCGATCTTTCACGATTGGAGCGGATCCTGCAAAGATCACGAAGAACATGAGGCAGAAAACATGAGGGGAAAGAGAGGAATCACTCAAATAAACAAGAAACAATCACACATGTGCTAGATCCAAGTGCCCATAGAGATCACACGGTCCAAATCCAACAAACGACGATACGAACGGTAACTAGTTCATCTCCGTGAGGAGGTCTTGAGGGGTCATCCATGAAGGGGTCTTGAATCCAAGGTGGATCTTCTCTGAAGAGGGAGCGGTCTCCCTCGATGGAGTAGATCCAGATGGATGAGCAAAGCTATATCTAAAATGAGCTAAACCTATGCTAACCCTAACTAGGAGGAGGGGGTGTCCTATTTATAGTCATAGTGCAAATGGGGGCGAAGTGAAGGGGTACATGGGCCCCGGGCCCGAAGCTGTGCACAGACAAGCATCAGACGTCCGCTGGCTTGCAAGGGTTCGATCGTCCGGTGCTTGTCGGACGTCCGGCGTTTTGGCTCTGGACAGGTGGTGTCGGACGGCTGGAGGGGGCTCGGTCGTCCGGTCGCTGGAGGTGCCGGACGTCCGGTGTCTGGTAGTCGTCCGGGCGCTGTAGGTTGTGATAGAGGCAAGGTGTCCCATCTTTTGATGAGAAGGTGATTATCGTTTTGGTGGAGTAGACTTTGATGATCCGACTACGAACGTGCGAGGACGTCGCGCCTTAGCAATCGCTAAACCAACTTCGAGAGGTTATTGACCATGCCAGAGCACCATCAACCTGACCACAAGGGTCTATTTCCTGCAAGCAAACAAAGAACAAGCAAGAAACTGAGATTGCAATCTGGATATTGCGAATATAAGATGAAAGCTTTATTGATCAAGGTGGGGTTCTATGACGCCTTGCTCTGGTCGTTGAACACAAACTAAGTACCCGAAGTTGCAGCTATGGAGAACTTTTAATCTAAACAAAACCCAAAGTGTAAACGGTGCCCTAAGGGCTATATATATGCATGAAGATGGGGGGTGGGGATTTCGTGGCCCTTGAAGGAGGGGTCCGAAACCAACCCTATCTCTTGTTTCCCCACACATACGAACTCTAAAAACAGCATATACTCAAGTATTTCGAAATTACATGGGCCTGGCCCAATAATAAGGTGACGCAACACCTAGAATAGCCTCTAGATGAAATTTATGAAGTGGCATAATTTATATTTTGTCCAAGGCTTCATGCACTCATTATGGTGGCTTCAGAGTCCTGAAATCATCACTTGAAACTCCATTATTGTCGCCCTTGCGCATGCCATCAACTGCATGCTTGTTCTTGCTCCAATGTTCATCCTTCTCCAAGCTAGGCCCTTCATTTGTAAGCAAAACAAATGTATCCAATTTAGGCAGCGTCATATTCTCATGAGCATTAGAATCATTACCATGAAATGAAAGTACCTGGTAATTTAATTGGCGTGCGCGAGCTCTAGTAATCGGTCTAGTATTTATAGCATCAAGGGCTGTGGGTGTGACAATGGTATTGATGTACTCATCATCCTCCCCTTCTTGAAATGAAGTCGTCCTCGACGAAAGCTCATCTTCCTCACCCAAATAAGGCTTCAAATCTGCAATGTTAAAAGTGGGACTAACCCCAAAATCTGCAGGCAGCTCAAGTTTATATACATTATCATTTATTTTCTCTAACACCTTAAATGGACCATCAGCACGTGGTATTGGCTTTGATTTGCGCAAATCAGGAAATCTATCCTTACGCAAATGTAACCAAACAAGATCTCCAGGTGCAAAGACAACACATTTTCTACCATTATCTCCAGCAAGTTTATATTTAGCATTCATATGCGCAATGTTTTCCTTAGTTAACTCATGCATTTTAAGATCAATTCAGCATGTTGTTTAGCATCAAAATTAACCTTCTCCGAAGATGGAAGAGGCAACAAATCAATGGGTGCACAAGGTAGGAAACCATACACAGTTTCAAAAGGGCACATCTTAGTAGTAGAATGCAATGAACGATTATAAGAAAATTCAATATGAGGCAAGCATTCTTCCCACATTTTCTTATTATTCTTCAAAACAACCCTAAGCATAGTAGATAATGTTCTATTTACTACTTCAGTTTGTCCATCGGTTTGGGGGTGACAAGTAGTACTAAAAGCAGTTTAGTACCCAACTTAGCCCATAAACATCTCCAAAAGTGCTAAGAAATTTAGTATCACAATCTGAAACAATAGTATTTGGCACACCATGCAAGCGAATAATTTCACGAAAGAAGAAATCAGCAACATTAACAGCATCATCGCTTTTATGACATGGTATAAAAGTGTGCCATTTTCGAGAATCTATACGCGACAACAAATATGCTATTCCTCCCCTTCTTTGTTCGAGGTAAACCTAAAACAAATTCCATAGATATGTCCTCCCAAGGAACACTAGGTATAGGCAAAGGCATATATAAATCATGAGGGTTGAGTCGTGACTTAGCTTTTTGACATGTAGTGCAGCGAGCAGCAAAACACTCAACATCCCGTCTCATCTTTGGCCAAAAGAAATGTGTAGCAAGTATATCCTCCATCTTCTTCACGCCAAAGTGTCCCATTAATCCTTCTCCATGCGCCTCCTGCAACAACAAAAGACGAACAGAGCTAGCTGTAAGGAATAGCTTGTTAGCATGAAACACAAATCCATCATTAACGATGAACTTGTTCCATGTTCTCCGTTCCTTACAATTCTGCAATACATCTTTAAATTCAGCATCATGCACATATTGATCTTTGATGGTCTCCAAACCAAAAATTTTAAAGTCAAGTTGTGAAAGCATAGTATAACGATGAGACAACACATCAACAATAATATTTTCTTTACCCTTCTTGTGTTTAATGACATAAGGGAAAGTCTCAATGAATTCAACCCATTTAGCATGTCTATGATTCTGTTTAGCTTGACTTTTAATATGTTTCAAAGATTCATGATCAGAATGTATAACAAATTCTTTGGGCCATAAGTAATGTTGCCATGTCTCTAAAGTCTGAACAAGAGCATATAATTCTTTATCATAAGTAGAATAATTCAAATTAGGCCCACTCAATTTTTTAGAAAAATATGCAACAGGTTTGCCATCTTGTAATAACACACCTCCTAATCCAATTCCACTAGCATCACATTCAAGCTCAAAAGTATTATTAAAATTAGGAAGTTGGAGTAAAGGAGCATGTGTCAACTTATCCTTCAATACCGTGAAGGCTTCTTCCTGTGCGGTACCCCAAACAAAAGGCACTTCCTTCTTTGTAAGCTCGTTGAGAGGTGCAGCAATGGTACTGAAATCTCTCGTAAAACGCCTATAGAAACCAGCGAGTCCAAGAAAACTCCTCACTTGTGTGACCGTTTTGGGCTGCGGCCAACTCTCAATAGCTTCAATCTTCGCTTTATCAACTTCAATTCCCAGTGGAGTAGTAGCATAGCCAAGAAAAGATACTCGGTCGGTGCAAAAGGTGCACTTCCCAAGGGTACCAAACAAACATGCATCACGTAGAGCAATAAAAACAACACGTAAATGTTCCTCCAACGATCTGCTATAAATCAGTATATCATCAAAATAGACTACCAAAAATCGTCCAATGAAAGCACGTAAAACTCCGCTCATTAATCTCATGAAAGTACTAGGTGCATTAGTTAACCCAAAAGGCATGACTAACCACTCATATAATCCAAACTTAGTTTTAAATGTCGTTTTCCATTTGTCTCCCAATTTCATATGAATTTAATGGTATCCACTAGGCATATCAACTTTGGAGAATATTGTAGAGCCACTCAATTCATCAAGCATGTCATCTAGCCTAGGAATGGGATGATGATAACAAATAGTAATATTATTAATGCCTCTACAATCAACGCACATACGCGACGTACCATCCTTTTTTGGTACTAGCATAATAGGAACAACACAAGGACTAAGAGATTTGCGTATATAACCTTTGTCGAGCAGCTCATGTACTTGACGCATAATCTCCTTTGTCTCCTCTGGATTGGTACGGTATGGCGCACAGTTTGGCAGCGAAGCACCGGGAATTAAGTCAATCTAATGCTCAATCCCTCGAATAGGCAGTAACCCCGGTGGCACGTCTTGTGGAAAGACGTCAGTGAACTCCTACAAAATGTTAGTGACAGCAGAAGTGTAAGTGCATCTAGTGCCACCCCTAGTTGGTTTTGGAGTATTGACGACAAACTTGGTTGAGGGACTAATGTGTTTGTGAGAATTGTAGGATAACATAGGTAGTAGTCCCATATTGATTCGGTTTACCTACCAGAGATGACCCCTAAAAATGTGTGAAGACATTGAAGACAATGGTGGTCTGTGAAGATATTCACTGTGAAGATTATGACATGAGAAGACATTCACGTGAAGACTATGGAGTGTGAAGACATAGTTGTTTTGTAGCTTCCTTTTCTTGTTTGTTGAGTCATAGGAACCACCATACTGTTAAGGGGGGTCCAAGTGAACAAAGTCGGAGTGACTGATGTGATGCTCAACCAAATCCTATGTCTTCGAACGAAGACAATGAGAGCAAATCTCATCCAGAGCTGGATGAGTCAGCTTACTTGTATCCCAAGTCAAGCTGTGTGTTTGAAATCTGATCGTTGGACACGTGTCAGTTCCTTAGTGACCCAGGGTCATTTCAGACAAATCAGGTCGGGTTGCCTCGTAGCTATAAATAGCCCACCCCTACACCATAAATTGGTGGCTGCTCAGAGTTAGTGCACGACTTTTGTCGTTTGAGAGCAACCCACCTCCGAAGCATTTGAGAGAGAGATCCTTGTGAGGACAAAGCCCTAAACACCCAGAGCCAAATAGTGTTACACATCACTGATGTCTTTCTGTCTGCATGACCTGAAGACTTGTTACACTTGAGGACCGTGAATCCTCCAACAGATTAGGCGTCGCGTTCTGAGCATCCAAGAGTCATTGTGGATCGCCGGTGAACAAAGTCTGTGAAGGTTTGGAAGTCTACCTTGAAGAGTTACCAGAGTGATTGGGCGAGGACTGGGTGTCCTTAGCTCAAGGGGAATAAGGTGAAGACTCGGTCTTCTGAGTTAAATCTTAGCCTCCCTAACTAGATGTAAAGTTGTCATAGCAACTGGAACTGGTCTACCAAATCCTTGTCTTCACCAAGCAACTAGTCCTATCCTTCACTTTCCTTTACTTTACAGTTTGTCTTCATGAAGTCATTGTTTGCATGTTTGATCTGATTGACTTCACTGAGTGAAGACTGTTTACTGTTTGGCTTCATACTGTCTTCCATCCTGATCCTTACTACCTAGTTGCTGATACTCTTCGTGCTTTCACTTCATTGTAATATTGACTATGTCTTGACTAGTGTAGTCTACCTTCCGCTACATATCAATAGGTTCATTTCTACTGTTTGTCTTCAAAGCCCTTGTGTTTTGATGACTTCCATAAAAATCATCTTTTCACCCTCCCCTCTAGTCGATAACTAGCACCTTCAATTGGTATCAGAGCGAGGTGCTCCCTTGTTCTGTGTGATTCGGTTTAACCACTTGGAGTTTTAGCTATGTCGACTGCAGGGACAATCAAGGTCTCTGCTGCGTTCCCCATTTTCGATGGTCATGATTATCCTCGATGGAAGGCTATGATGAGGAAGCGCCTTCTTGCTATGGACAGTGAGCTTTGGACTGTCATGGAGATTGGTCTCACCGATTTATGCAAGATGGCGCGTCCTGACGATATTTAGAAATACATTTTTCTGGATACGAAGGCGAAGGCTGTTTTATGCTCCTGTCTGTCAAGAGAGGAGTTCGGGCACGTCATGCATCTCTGCAATGCAAAGCTTATATGGGTCCGGATCTCTGACGTCTATGAAGGTCATCGAACATGTCAGGACCCATGATTCCTCGAATTCGAGGAGTCTCTCAAAACAATGACTCCCGAACCTAAGCCATCTTCTCCTACATATTGCTTCATGGCACGTGGTGCCAAGGTAAACTCACACGATGCTTACTTTCAAACATCCAGTGTAGATGACTCTTAATGTGAATCTAAACCTAGCTATAAAAGACTTGCTAAAATTGCAACAGAATAACAGAATGCTATGGAACACATTCAAAAGTTTCTAGACAAAAGCGATGACTTGCTGGACGCGGGAATGACTCGAACTCAGTCCTTAATTGAAGACATTAAAAATCTTCATGTTAAGTACAAAGAAGTTGAAAGTCGTCATGAAACACTCTCAGCTACTCATGAGAAGCTTTCCTATGATTATCTTCAAAGGAAGCAAGAACTTGAGAACCTGAGAGCGTCTCATGAAGATCTTCAAAAGGAGAATGAGTCACTTCACGCTCGACAAATCAGTACCGCTCAGGAAGACTTTGAGCCACCATGTTTAAAATGTCTTGAGCATGATAATGTTGTCTCTGTTGCTGAATGTTCTACTACTGCTACTGTTGCTATGTCTTCAACTACTGATGTGGAAGCTAACCCCTCTTCTAAGGATACAACTACTATTGCTGATGAGAATGCTAGGTTGAAGACATTGCTTGAAACATGGATGTACAAAAGCCTCAAAGGGCATCAGACTCTTTGTGATGTCCTCAAGAAACAGATTCTGAACCGAAACCCTAGGAAAGAGGGTGTTGGGTTCGAGAGGAAAATGAACGTTGATGGTTCATACTGGAAGCCTGAGCAGTACCCCAAAACCACATGGGTTGCTGCAAAAGGACCTTCAGTGGATCCATCTACCTTATCTGGCTTCACTTGTGCTAACCCGATTACCATTAATGAATCCTTTGATGCAAACTATAAACTGTTTAAGAATCAGAATGGTGAAGTGTTTGCCAGGTATATTGGTACTAACTGCAGGAATGGACCACCTTTGAAGAAGATCTGGGTGCCCAAGAGTTTTCTTGAGAAGCTTCCCATGAATGTCATCATGACCCCACCTGGGAAGAAGACAAACCCCAGACCAAAGGCTTCATATGGTCCAAAGGCTTCATACAAAAAGTGGACTCATCAGGGTCACCCTAACACCAATGTTTTACAGGGAAACCACACTCAGACGTATGAATATGAGTGTGTTTCATCAAACCTCTATGTTCATAAGACCAAGAACTATTCTGCTTATTCTTATGAGTATTGTTCACCTCCTACAAGGCTATTTGCTAAGGCTCCAAAGCCTAAATTCTCAGATGCTGCACTTAGACTCATCGCTTCTAAGTCACCCCTTAAGATGTGGGTGGTTAAGAAGAATTAACTCTCTTTTGTAGGGAATGGTCTCTAGCCGAAAATCAAAAGCTTCTGATGCTTATGCTGGGGACCTAAACCATCTTGTGGAACGCAAGATAAAATGTCAAAATGGTCTTACTATGTATTCTTTCCCAGGATTCCTTGACAAACATCCTATTTATTCTAACCAGGATCTGAACTTTCATAATATGCTTGTTTGTCAAATGTTTATGCTTCACAGTTCTCTTGGTGAAGCATATCCCCCAAACTGCACTGTAGGGTACGACACCGAAGGCTTCTGAGTGGATCATGGATAGTGGATGCACCAACCACATGACTGGTGATCAAAGTCTTCTTATGGATTCAACCCTACGCCCATCTGACAAGAGTCACATCACATTTGCCGACACTGGTAAAAGCAAAGTATTGGGTCTAGGTAGAGTTGCAATCTCAAGGGATCAACACATGGATAAAGTGATGCTTGTTGAATCCCTTGGTTTCAACTTGATGTCTGTCTCAACGCTTTGTGATCTGAACATGATTGTGATGTTTGGTAAATATCGTTGCCTTGTGCTTATGGAATCTGACAAATCTCTAGTCTTTGAAGGGTATCGAAAAGATGATCTGTATATGGTAGATTTCTCAGTAGGACCACAGTTGGCCGTATGTCTTCTAGCAAAAGCTTCAGAGTGCTGGCTCTAGCATCGGAGGCTAGGGCATGCTGGCATGAGGAACTTGTAGACTCTCGCGAAGAAGAAGCATGTCGTAGGCATCGAGGGAGTCAAGTTCAAGAAGGATCATCTATGTGGTGCCTGCGAAGATGGAAAGATGACTAGGGCCAAGCATCCCTCGAAGACAATCATGACAACGTCTCGTCCCTTCGAGCTGCTTCACATTGACTTATTTGGCCCTACTCATTACTCTACCCTTACTACCACTGCTTGCCTTTATGGCTTCATCATTGTTGATGATTACTCAAGATATACATGGGTGCACATAATCCTCTATAAGAATGAAGTTCACGATGTCTTCAAATGATTCTCCAATCATGCCATGACGAACTATGGCATTAAGATCAAGCACATCAGAAGTGACAATGGCACAGAATTCAAGAACACCGGCCTCGACACTTATCTTGATACATTGGGCATCACACATGAGTTCTCAGCTCCATATACACCTCCGTAGAATGGCATCATGGAGAGCAAGAACAGAACCCTCATTGAGATGGCATGGACGATGCTTGATGAGTACAAGACACCAAGGAGGTTATGGCCTGAAGCCATTGATACTGCATGCCACGTCATCAACTGTGTTTATCTTCACAAGATTCTAAAGAAGACATCCGATGAGCTCCTAACTGGTAAGAAGCCAAACGTCAGCTACTTCAGAGTATTTGGTGCTAGGTGCTGGATCAAGGATCCACATCACACTTCAAAATTTGCACCGAAAGCACATGAAGGTTTTATGCTTGGCTACGGAAAGGATTTGCACTCCTACAAAGTCTTCAACCTCTTTCACTATAAAGTGGTTGAAACTGTGGATGTGCGATTCGATGAGACTAACGGCTCGCAAAGAGAGCACCTGCCAAATGTGCTAGAAGAAGCCTCACCAAGTGAATCTATCAAGCTTATGGGTACTGGAGAAATCATACCTTCAGAGGCACAGGCTGAAGAAGAAATCATCATTTCTGCACCTAATCAACCCGAAGACACTGGTCAGCCTGAAGTCAATGCTGAAGATGAAGACAATCATCAGCAAGAGCAAAATCTTTGTCCAGTTCATCCTCGTGTTGGAAATGAAATACAGATTGTGATGAGGACATCAATACAATTGTTACACCCACAGCCCCTGCTGCTATACATACTGGACCAATTACTAGAGCTCGTGCACGCCAACTAAATTACCAGGTACTTTCGTTTCTTGGTAATGATTCTAATGTTCATGAGAATATGATGCTGCCTAAATTGGATACATTTGTTTTGCTTACAAATGAAGGGCCTAGCTTGGAGAAGGATGAACATTGGAGCAAGAACAAGCATGGAGATGATGGCATGCGCAAGGGGAACAAGAACGGAGTTACAAGTGATGATTTCAGGACTTTGAAGCCACCATAATGGGTGCATGAAGCCTTGGACGAAATATACAAGATGCCACTTCATAAATTTTGTCCCGAGGCTATTTTAGGTGCTGCGTCACCTTATTATTGGGCCAGGCCCATGTAATTTCGAAATACATAAGTATAGGCTATTTTTAGAGTCCGTATGTGTGGGGAAACAAGAGATAGGGTTGATTTCGGACCCCTCCACCAAGGGCCACGAAATTCCCCCCTCTTCCTCCATATATACATCCCTTAGGGCATCGTTTAGACTTTGGGTTTTGTTTAGATTAAAAGTTCGCCATAGCTGCAACTTCGCGTACTTCGTTTGTGTTCAACGACCAGACAAAGGCGTCACAGAACCCCACCTTGATCAATAAAGCTTTCATCTTATATTCGCAATATCCAGATTGCAATCTTAGTTTCGTGCTTGTTCTTCGTTTGCTCGCAGGAAACAGACCCTCGTGGTCAGGTTGATCGTGCTCCGGCGTGGTCAATAACCTCTCGGAGTTGGTTTAGCGATTGCTAAGGCGCGACGTCCTCGCACGTTCGTAGTCGGATCGTCAAAGTCGACTTCCACCAAAGCGAAATCCACCATCTCATCGAAAGACGGGACACCTTTGCCTCTATCAAGTGGTATCAGATTTCCAGGTTGCTCGGTGAGATTTTACAGTTTTTCGTAGTTTAGATCGAGTCTGTTCTTCATACCTATAGTCCACGAAAAAGCCACAAAAAAAAATTTAGGGTTAGTTCATCATATTCGAACCAATCTGAGCCTTGCATAATCTTTTTAGGGTTTTGCTTTGTTGAATTTGCGGTTGCATCGTCGTGTCTAGTTGCTGGTCTTAGAGTCTAGTCTTTTAGAGTTTCGAGTTCTGGTCATAAGTTGTCACGCCGCCGCCGCACCATCATCATCGCCCCTGCCATCTACCACCACCGCACCGAATCCGTATCCATATACCACCACCAATCCGTGTCCATATACCACCACCGATCCATATCCATATACTACCACCGCTACCACCACCGCTGCCATATACCACCACCATATATCCACCACCAATCCGATTTCCTTGCTTATTAGGTTTGTTTTCGAGATCCATCTAGTTTCCGATTCGTGTTTCCTTGCCGGAGTAGGTTTCGAAAAAAAAAAGAGTCGGGTAGCCACGCTCCGTTTAGGCCCAAAATTTTTCGAAAACGCATTTTTCGAAAAAATTTCTGGCTATCCTATTTTTAGGTGTTTCTGAGTGTTTTGAGACAGGTGCCATTATAGGAAGTTTTTTTTGACCCGTTTCCAGTTTTTGGGTCCGGGCAGTCGAAACAAAAATTTTGTCGAAAAAAAAAATTTCGTGCCCATCCTGTCAGTTTGACCTAGGAAGAGTTTTGAGACACTCGCCATTATAGTGCTTTTTCGCAAAAAAAAAAGAGCAAAAAAAAAAGAGCGAAAAGAAAAATTTCAGAGTGTGCTTTTCCCTTGTTTACGTGCCGCGCCGTGATTTTGTTGGTGTTCTAGGCTCGCGTCTCTAGCACAGTCTAGCCTAGGACCAGCACAGTACCGTCGTTGAGCGTTTATTCAACTTTGCATCTCTGAATTGATTATTGCTGACCCTTTTTGCTAGCATACTATAAGCCTTCCCAGCTCCACATACATCTACGTCGTGTGTTTGACTCTCCCTGGTAATCGCTCTACCCAAGCTTTGATAGTTTTTGACTACAACGGTTGCCGATCACCGCCTGCTGCTGGGTAAGAACTGGTAAGAATTTGAGATTTGCTTGACGGATTTGTGATACACCACCACCACTTCTTAGTAGTCTGTAGGATCATATTCTTGTGTGTTTCTATTGCTGCTAACCATGCCAGGATCACAAGCCGACGAGATTGACTGGGAGAACTTATCGAACAAGGAGCTTCATGATAAGTTTCAGCAAATGATGACTGAACAGGTGCAAGATGTGCTGAACAATTTTGAAGAGGCCATGGAGAAGATTACTGGCCTTGAGAAGACGTTCGAAACAAAGCTTGATAACAGATTTAATGAACTGCTTGCGCGTCTTCCACCACCGGCTGCACCTGTCGCACCTCTGCAACAACAACAACTACGCCCCCTTCCGAATCAGTATGGACGAGCACAGCGTGTTCCTATTGAGCTAGGACAACATTCTGGTGCCGCTGCTACTGCTGTTGGTGCTTCTTTGGCTCCTGCTACTGCTGCTGCTGGTACCCAGTGATGAGGACATCAATACAATTGTTACACCCACAGCCCCTGCTGCTATACATACTGGACCAATTACTAGAGCTTGTGCACGCCAACTAAATTACCAGGTACTTTCGTTTCTTGGTAATGATTCTAATGTTCATGAGAATATGATGCTGCCTAAATTGGATACATTTGTTTTGCTTACAAATGAAGGGCCTAGCTTGGAGAAGGATGAACATTGGAGCAAGAACAAGCATGGAGATGATGGCATGCGCAAGGGGAACAAGAACGGAGTTACAAGTGATGATGTCAGGACTTTGAAGCCACCATAATGGGTGCATGAAGCCTTGGACGAAATATACAAGATGCCACTTCATAAATTTCGTCCCGAGGCTATTTTAGGTGCTGCGTCACCTTATTATTGGGCCAGGCCCATGTAATTTCGAAATACATAAGTATAGGCTATTTTTAGAGTCCGTATGTGTGGGGAAACAAGAGATAGGGTTGATTTCGGACCCCTCCACCAAGGGCCACGAAATTCCCCCCTCTTCCTCCATATATACAGCCCTTAGGGCATCGTTTAGACTTTGGGTTTTGTTTAGATTAAAAGTTCGCCATAGCTGCAACTTCGCGTACTTCGTTTGTGTTCAACGCCCAGACAAAGGCGTCACAGAACCCCACCTTGATCAATAAAGCTTTCATCTTATATTCGCAATATCCAGATTGCAATCTTAGTTTCTTGCTTGTTCTTCGTTTGCTCGCAGGAAACAGACCCTCGTGGTCAGGTTGATCGTGCTCCGGCGTGGTCAATAACCTCTCGGAGTTGGTTTAGCGATTGCTAAGGCGCGACGTCCTCGCACGTTCGTAGTCGGATCGTCAAAGTCGACTTCCACCAAAGCGAAATCCACCATCTCATCGAAAGACGGGACACCTTTGCCTCTATCAAGTGGTATCAGATTTCCAGGTTGCTCGGTGAGATTTTACAGTTTTTCGTAGTTTAGATCGAGTCTGTTCTTCATACCTACAGTCCACGAAAAAGCCAAAAACAAAATTAGGGTTAGTTCATCATATCCGAACCAATCTGAGCCTTTGCATAATCTTTTTAGGGTTTTGCTTTGTTGAATTTGCGGTTGCATCGTCGTGTCTAGTTGCTGGTCTTAGAGTCTAGTCTTTTAGAGTTTCGAGTTCTGGTCATAAGTTGTCACGCCGCCGCCGCACCATCATCATCGCCCCTGCCATCTACCACCACCGCTCCGAATTCGTATCCATATACCACCACCAATCCGTGTCCATATACCACCACCGATCCATATCCATATACTACCACCGCTACCACCACCGCTGCCATATACCACCACCATATATCCACCACCAATCCGAGTTCTTTGCTTATTAGGTTTGTTTTCGGGATCCATCTCGATTCCGATTCGTGTTTCCTTGCCGGAGTAGGTTTCGAAAAAAAAAACAAAAAAAAGAGTCGGGTAGCCAGGCTCCGTTTAGGCCCAAAATTTTTCGAAAACGCATTTTTCGAAAAAAATTCTGGCTATCCTATTTTTAGGTGTTTCTGAGTGTTTTGAGACAGGTGCCATTATAGGAAGTTTTTTTTGACCCGTTTCCAGTTTTTGGGTCCGGGCAGTCGAAAAAAAAATTGTTCGAAAAAATTTCGTGCCCATCCTGTCAGTTTGAGCTAGGAAGAGTTTTGAGACACTCGCCATTATAGTAATTTTTCGCAAAAAAAAAAGCAGCGCAAAAAAAAAGAGCGAAAAAAAAATTCAGAGTGTGCTTTTCCCTTGTTTACGTGCCGCGCCGTGATTTTGTTAGTGTTCTAGGCTCGCGTCTCTAGCACAGTCTAGCCTAGGACCAGCACAGTACCGTCGTTGAGCGTTTATTCAACTTTGCATCTCTGAATTGATTATTGCTGACCCTTTTTGCTACCATATTATAAGCCTTCCCAGCTCCACATACATCTACGTCATGCGTTTGACTCTCCCTGGTAATCGCTCTATCCAAGCTTTGAGAGTTTTTGACTACAACGGTTGCCGATCACCGCCTGCTGCTGGGTAAGAACTGGTAAGAATTTGAGATTTGCTTGATGGATTTGTGACACCCACCACCACCACTTGTTCGTAGTCTGTAGGATCATATTCTTGTGTGTTTCTATTGCTGCTAACCATGCCAGGATCACAAGCCGACGAGATTGACTGGGAGAATTTATCGAACAAGGAGCTTCATGATAAGTTTCAGCAAATGATGACTGAACAGGTGCAAGATGTGCTGAACAATTTTGAAGAGGCCATGGAGAAGATCACTGGCCTTGAGAAGACGTTCGAAACAAAGCTCGATAACAAGTTTAATGAATTGCTCGCGCGTCTTCCACCACCACCACCCGCTGCACCTAACGCACCTCTCCAACAACAACAACAACGACTACCTCCACATCGCGAAGCAGACCTCCGCCGAGCAAGCCGTGTTCCTCTTGCGTTTGGCCAAACTGTTGGTGCTGCTGTTGATACTTCTGTGGCTCCTGCTGCTGATGCGGAGGATGATGATTATGTGGGAGATTATGAGGATGAGGTTGATCAAAATCAACACTACGTGCAGCCACCTGTACCACCACCAGCAGGTCGACCTCAGGTATATATTCGTAATGGTAGGCCTACACCACCACCTCAGGTACGCGATGATGTCCATATTCCTAAACTGAAATTGAATATTCCACCATTTGAGGGTAGATATGTTCCTGATATATATCTTACTTGGGAGTTAGAAACTGAACAACGATTTACATGTTTACAATATCCTGAGGAGAGACGAGTTGCTGCTGCTGTTTGTGCTTTCACTAGTTTTGCATGTGTATGGTGGTCTGAACATTGTAGATTATATCCTATTCCAACTACTTGGGCTGCTTTGAAAACTGCTATGCGTACGCGTTGGGTTCCACCATATTATCAACGTGAATTGCTTCAAAAATTGCAGCGTTTAAGACAAGGGAAAAATTCTGTAGAAGAATATTATCAGGAATTACAAACTAGCATGATTAGATGTGGTATTGTTGAGGAGAATGAAGCTATGCTTGCACGTTTTCTGGGTGGATTAAATAGAGAGATTCAGACCATTCTAGACTATAAGGAGTATACTAATATCACTCGTTTATTCCATCTTGCTTGTAAAGCTGAACGTGAAGTGCAGGATTGACAAGCATTGGGGCGAACTAACTTTTCTGCAGGCCGACCTTCATCATGGACACAACGTGCATCTTCTACTTCAACTGCACCAGCACCTCCATCCGGTGCCACCTCCAGCCGTGATACAAGAAAACAGGCACAACCACCATTATCTTCCAAGAGCGCACCTGCGGGTCCTACACAGCGTTCTTCTTCTTCCATGGCATCAACAGGGCACACAAGTGATATTATTTGTCGTCGTTGTAAGGGAGGAGGTCATTATGCGAGGGAATGCAAATCTCCGCGTGT
This sequence comes from Triticum dicoccoides, assembly GCF_002162155.2. Taxonomy (NCBI): domain Eukaryota; kingdom Viridiplantae; phylum Streptophyta; class Magnoliopsida; order Poales; family Poaceae; genus Triticum; species Triticum dicoccoides. Next base: position 281,791,376 of record NC_041386.1, on the reverse strand, counting down.
GATGATTGCTACCGCGGATGGTGGATATGAGTCCGCTAGTGACTATGATGAGGAGACATTGGCTCTTATTACACGTGAAGAACATGGTGGAGATGATTCTGATCATGAGACGCAATACATGGCTCCTGAAGACGCTGACAGGTATGAATGTTTAGTTGCTCAACGTGTTTTGGGTGTGCAGGTCACACAAGCTGAGCAAAATCAGAGGCACAATTTGTTCCATACCAAGGGAGTTGTGAAGGAACGTTCTGTGCGCGTCATAATAGACGGAGGGAGCTGCAACAACTTGGCTAGCATGGAGATGGTGGAGAAGCTTTCTCTCACCACAAGACCACATCCACATCCTTACTACATCCAATGGTTCAACAACAGCGGCAAGGTTAAGGTAACACGTACTGTTCGTGTGCATTTTAGTATCTCTACATATGCTGATTATGTTGATTGTGATGTGGTACCTATGCAAGCATGTTCCTTATTACTTGGTAGACCATGGCAATTTGATAAAAATTCTGTACACCATGGTAGAAACAATCACTATACTCTTGTTCATAAGGATAAAAATATTACTTTGCTTCCTATGACTCCTGATTCCATTTTGAAAGATGATATTAATAGAGCTAATAAAGCACAACAGGAGAAGAATAAGAGTGAAAATCAGATTGTGGCAAAAGAATTTGAGCAACAAATGAAGCCTAATAACAAACCATCTAGTGTTGCTTCTGAAATTAAATTGAAAAGTGCATGTTTATTTGCCACCAAATCTGATATTGATGAGCTAGATTTCAGCAAATCTGTTTGCTATGCTTTTGTGTGCAAAGAGGCATTATTTTCATTTGAGGACGTGCCTTCCTCTTTGCCTCCTGCTGTCACTAACATTTTGCAGGAGTTCGCTGACGTTTTTCCACAAGACGTGCCACCGGGATTACCGCCTATTCGAGGGATTGAGCATCAGATTGACTTAATTCCCGGTGCTTCACTGCCAAACCGTGCACCATACCATACCAATCCAGAGGAGATGAAGGAGATTATGCGTCAAGTACAAGAGCTTCTCGACAAAGGTTATATACGCGAATCCCTTAGTCCTTGTGCTGTTCCTATTATTCTAGTGCCCAAAAAGGATGGTACATCACGTATGTGTGTTGATTGTAGAGGCATTAATAATATTACTATTCGTTATCGTCATCCTATTCCTAGGCTAGATGATATGCTTGATGAATTGAGTGGCTCTACAATATTCTCCAAAGTTGATTTGCGTAGTGGCTACCATCAAATTCGTATGAAATTGGGAGATGAATGGAAAACAGCATTTAAAACTAAGTTTGGATTATATGAGTGGTTAGTCATGCCTTTTGGGTTAACTAATGCACCTAGTACTTTCATGAGATTAATGAACGAAGTTTTACGTGCTTTCATTGGACGATTTGTGGTAGTTTACTTTGATGACATATTGATTTATAGCAGATCTTTGGAAGAACATTTGGAACATTTACGTGCTGTTTTTATTGCTCTACGTGATGCACGTTTGTTTGGTAACCTTGGGAAGTGCACCTTTTGCACCGACCGAGTATCTTTTCTTGGCTATGTTGTTACTTGATAGAGGCAAAGGTGTCCCGTCTTTCGATGAGATGGTGGATTTCGCTTTGGTGGAAGTCGACTTTGACGATCCGACTACGAACGTGCGAGGACGTCGCGCCTTAGCAATCGCTAAACCAACTCCGAGAGGTTATTGACCACGCCGGAGCACGATCAACCTGACCACGAGGGTCTGTTTCCTGCGAGCAAACGAAGAACAAGCAAGAAACTAAGATTGCAATCTGGATATTGCGAATATAAGATGAAAGCTTTATTGATCAAGGTGGGGTTCTGTGACGCCTTTGTCTGGTCGTTGAACACAAACGAAGTACGCGAAGTTGCAGCTATGGCGAACTTTTAATCTAAACAAAACCCAAAGTCTAAACGATGCCCTAAGGGCTGTATATATGGAGGAAGAGAGGGGAATTTCGTGGCCCTTGGTGGAGGGGTCCGAAATCAACCCTATCTCTTATTTCCCCACACATACGGACTCTAAAAATAGCCTATACTTATGTATTTCGAAATTACATGGGCCTGGCCCAATAATAAGGTGACGCAGCACCTAAAATAGCCTCGGGACGAAATTTATGAAGTGGCATCTTGTATATTTCGTCCAAGGCTTCATGCACCCATTATGGTGGCTTCAAAGTCCTGAAATCATCACTTGTCACTCCGTTCTTGTTTCCCTTGCGCATGCCATCATCTCCATGCTTGTTCTTGCTCCAATGTTCATCCTTCTCCAAGCTAGGCCCTTCATTTGTAAGCAAAACAAATGTATCCAATTTAGGCAGCATCATATTCTCATGAACATTAGAATCATTACCAAGAAACGAAAGTACCTGGTAATTTAATTGGCGTGCACGAGCTCTAGTAATTGGTCCAGTATGTATAGCAGCAGGGGCTGTGGGTGTAACAATTGTATTGATGTCCTCATCTTCCTCCCCTTCTTGAAATGAAGTCGTCCTCGACGAAAGTTCATCTTCCTCACCCAAATAAGGCTTCAAATCTGCAATGTTAAAAGTGGAACTAACCCCAAAATCTGCAGGCAGCTCAAGTTTATATGCATTATCATTTATTTTCTCTAACACCTTAAAGGGACCATCAGCACGTGGCATTAACTTTGATTTGCGCAAATCAGGAAATCTATCCTTACGCAAATGTAACCAAACAAGATCTCCAGGTGCAAACACAACATGTTTTCTACCCTTATCTCCAGCAAGTTTATATTTAGCATTCATGCGCTCAATGTTTTCCTTAGTTAACTCATGCATTTTTAAAATCAATTCAGCACGTTGTTTAGCATCAAAATTAACCTTCTCCGAAGATGGAAGAGGCAACAAATCAATAGGTGCACGAGGTAGGAAACCATACACAACTTCAAAAGGGCACATCTTAGTAGTAGAATGCAATGAACGATTATAAGCAAATTCAATATGAGGCAAGCATTCCTCCCACATTTTCTTATTATTCTTCAAAACAGCTCGTGCACGCCAACTAAATTACCAGGTACTTTCGTTTCTTGGTAATGATTCTAATGTTCATGAGAATATGATGCTGCCTAAATTGGATACATTTGTTTTGCTTACAAATGAAGGGCCTAGCTTGGAGAAGGATGAACATTGGAGCAAGAACAAGCATGGAGATGATGGCATGCGCAAGGGAAACAAGAACGGAGTTACAAGTGATGATTTCAGGACTTTGAAGCCACCATAATGGGTGCATGAAGCCTTGGACGAAATATACAAGATGCCACTTCATAAATTTCGTCCCGAGGCTATTTTAGGTGCTGCGTCACCTTATTATTGGGCCAGGCCCATGTAATTTCGAAATACATAAGTATAGGCTATTTTTAGAGTCCGTATGTGTGGGGAAACAAGAGATAGGGTTGGTTTCGGACCCCTCCACCAAGGGCCACGAAATTCCCCCCTCTTCCTCCATATATACAGCCCTTAGGGCATCGTTTAGACTTTGGGTTTTGTTTAGATTAAAAGTTCGCCATAGCTGCAACTTCGCGTACTTCGTTTGTGTTCAACGACCAGACAAAGGCGTCACAGAACCCCACCTTGATCAATAAAGCTTTCATCTTATATTCGCAATATCCAGATTGCAATCTCAGTTTCTTGCTTGATCTTCGTTTGCTCGCAGGAAACAGACCCTCGTGGTCAGGTTGATCGTGCTCCGGCGTGGTCAATAACCTCTCGGAGTTGGTTTAGCGATTGCTAAGGCGCGACGTCCTCGCACGTTCGTAGTCGGATCGTCAAAGTCGACTTCCACCAAAGCGAAATCCACCATCTCATCGAAAGACGGGACACCTTTGCCTCTATCACTATTTTGATGATATACTGATTTATAGCAGATCTTTGGAAGAACACTTGGAACATTTACGTGCTGTTTTTATTGCTCTACGTGATGCACGTTTGTTTGGTAACCTTGGGAAGTGCACCTTTTGCACCGACCGAGTATCTTTTCTTGGCTATGTTGTTACTCCACAGGGAATTGAAGTTGACAAAGCCAAGATTGAAGCTATTGAGAGTTGGCCGCAGCCCAAAACGGTCACACAAGTGAGGAGTTTTCTTGGCCTCGCTGGATTCTATAGGCGTTTTGTGAGAGATTTCAGCACCATTGCTGCACCTCTCAACGAGCTTACAAAGAAGGATGTGCCTTTTGTTTGGGGTACCGCATAGGAAGAAGCCTTCACGGTATTGAAAGATAAGTTGACACATGCTCCTTTACTCCAACTTCCTGATTTTAATAAGACTTTTGAGCTTGAATGTGATGCTAGTGGAATTGGATTAGGAGGTGTGTTATTACAAGATGGCAAACCTGTTGCATACTTTTCTGAAAAATTGAGTGGGCCTAGTCTAAATTATTCTACTTATGATAAAGAATTATATGCTCTTGTTCGGACTTTAGAAACATGGCAACATTATTTATGGCCCAAAGAATTTGTTATACATTCTGATCATGAATCTTTGAAACATATTAAAAGTCAAGCTAAACTGAATCGTAGACATGCTAAATGGGTTGAATTCATTGAGACTTTCCCTTATGTCATTAAACACAAGAAGGGAAAAGAAAATGTTATTGCTGATGCATTGTCTCGTCGCTATACTATGCTTTCACAACTTGACTTCAAAATATTTGGTTTGGAGACCATCAAAGATCAATATGTGCATGATGCTGATCTTAAAGATGTAATGCAGAATTGTAAAGAAGGAAGAATGTGGAACAAGTTTGTTGTTAACGATGGATTTGTGTTTCGTGCTAACAAGCTATGCATTCCAGCTAGCTCCGTTCGTCTTTTGTTGTTGCAGGAGGCGCATGGAGGAGGATTAATGGGACACTTTGGCGTGAAGAAGACGGAGGACGTACTTGCTACACATTTCTTTTGGCCAAAGATGAGACGGGATGTTGAGCGTTTTATTGCTCGCTGCACTACATGTCAAAAAGCTAAGTCACGACTCAATCCTCATGGTTTATATATGCCTTTGCCTGTACCTAGTGTTCCTTGGGAGGATATATCTATGGACTTTGTTTTAGGTTTACCTCGAACAAAGAAGGGGAGGGATAGCATATTTGTTGTCGTGGATAGATTCTCGAAAATGGCACACTTTATACCATGTCATAAAAGCGATGATGCTGTTAATGTTGCTGATTTGTTCTTTCGTGAAATTATTCGCTTGCATGGTGTGCCAAAAACTATTGTTTCAGATCGTGATACTAAATTTCTTAGCCACTTTTGGAGATGTTTATGGGCTAAGTTGGGGACTAAACTGCTTTTTAGTACTACTTGTCACCCCCAAACTGATGGACAAACTGAAGTAGTCAATAGAATGTTGTCTACTATGCTTAGGGCTGTTTTGAAGAATAATAAGAAAATGTGGGAGGAATGCTTGCCTGATAGTGAATTTGCTTATAATCGTTCATTGCATTCTACTACTAAGATGTGCCCTTTTGAAGTTGTGTATGGTTTCCTACCTCGTGCACCTATTGATTTGTTGCCTCTTCCATCTTCGGAGAAGGTTAATTTTGATGCTAAACAACGTGCTAAATTGATTTAAAAAATGCATGAGTTAACTAAGGAAAACATTGAGCGTATGAATGCTAAATATAAATTTGCTGGAGATAAGGGTAGAAAACATGTTGTGTTTGCACCTGGAGATCTTGTTTGTTTACATTTGCGTAAGGATAGATTTCCTGATTTGCGCAAATCAAAGTTAATGCCACGTGCTGATGGTCCCTTTAAGGTGTTAGAGAAAATAAATGATAATGCATATAAACTTGAGCTGCTTGCAGATTTTGGGGTTAGTCCCACTTTTAACATTGCAGATTTGAAGCCTTATTTGGGTGAGGAAGATGAACTTCCGTCGAGGACGACTTCGTTTCAAGAAGGGGAGGATGATGAGGACATCAATACAATTGTTACACCCACAGCCCCTGCTGCTATACATACTGGACCAATTACTAGAGCTCGTGCACGCCAACTAAATTACCAGGTACTTTCGTTTCTTGGTAATGATTCTAATGTTCATGAGAATATGATGCTGCCTAAATTGGATACATTTGTTTTGCTTACAAATGAAGGGCCTAGCTTGGAGAAGGATGAACATTGGAGCAAGAACAAGCATGGAGATGATGGCATGCGCAAGGGGAACAAGAACGGAGTTACAAGTGATGATTTCAGGACTTTGAAGCCACCATAATGGGTGCATGAAGCCTTGGACGAAATATACAAGATGCCACTTCATAAATTTCGTCCCGAGGCTATTATAGGTGCTGCGTCACCTTATTATTGGGCCAGGCCCATGTAATTTCGAAATACATAAGTATAGGCTATTTTTAGAGTCCGTGTGTGTGGGGAAACAAGAGATAGGGTTGATTTCGGACCCCTCCACCAAGGGCCACGAAATTCCCCCCTCTTCCTCCATATATACAGCCCTTAGGGCATCGTTTAGACTTTGGGTTTTGTTTAGATTAAAAGTTCGCCATAGCTGCAACTTCGCGTACTTCGTTTGTGTTCAACGACCAGACAAAGGCGTCACAGAACCCCACCTTGATCAATAAAGCTTTCATCTTATATTCGCAATATCCAGATTGCAATCTCAGTTTCTTGCTTGTTCTTCGTTTGCTCGCAGGAAACAGACCCTCGTGGTCAGGTTGATCGTGCTCCGGCGTGGTCAATAACCTCTCGGAGTTGGTTTAGCGATTGCTAAGGCGCGACGTCCTCGCACGTTCGTAGTCGGATCGTCAAAGTCGACTTCCACCAAAGCGATATCCATCATCTCATCGAAAGACGGGACACCTTAGCCTCTATCAGATTGAGAAGATAATCGATAACATCAATGTGCCTGGTCCACTCACTCATTCAAGAGCAACACAACTAGCAAATTTCTGTGGGCACTTTGCATTTGTCTCTATATCTGAACCCAAGAAAGTTGTTGAAGCCTTCATGGAACCTGAATGGATTCAAGCTATGCAAGAAGAGCTTCAACAGTTCGGGCTGAACAATGTTTGGGAACTAGTAAAGCATCCTGATCCTCGCAAGCACAATATCATAGGCACCAAATGGATCTATCGCAACAAACAAGATGAGAATGGTCAAGTCATCAGAAACAAGGCTCGTCTCGTTGCTCAAGATTACACTCAAGTAGAAGGGATTGACTTTGATGAAACATTTGGTCCGGTGGCTAGGCTTGAAGCCATTCACATACTGCTAGCCTATGCCAACCACCACAACATCCTTCTGTATCAAATGGATGTAAAGAGTGCCTTTCTCAACAGCAAGATTGAAGTAGAAGTGTATGTTGCACAACCACCTGGCTTTGAAGACCCAAAGCATCATGACATGGTATACAAGCTCAACAAGGCACTGTATGGCCTCAAACAAGCCCCTCGCGCTTGGTATGACACACTCAAGGACTCCCTAAAGAGCAAAGGCTTCAAACCAGGTTCCCTGGATCCCACACTCTTCACAGAGACATATGATGGTGAACTTTTTGTATGCCGAATCTATGTGGATGACATTATCTTCGGCTGCACTGACAAGAGATACAGTGATGAGTTTGTGCATATGATGCAAGAGCAATATCAGATGTCCATGATGGGTGAGCTAAAATTCTTCCTAGATCTTCAAATCCGTCAGCAGAGCAACGACATCTTCATATCACAAGAGAAATACCTCAAAGATTGCCTGAAGAAGTTTGGAATGCAAGACTGCAAAGGGTACACGACGCCAATGCCAACCAAAAGTCATCTAGGCCCCGACAACAATGGTAAAGAGTTCGATCAAAAGGTATGCCGCTCCATGATTGGTTCTTTACTCTATTTATGTGCATCTAGGCCCGATGTAATGCTTAGCGTTTGCATATGTGCCCGATTTCAATCGGCACCAAAGGAATCACGTCACTTAGCTGTGAAGCGAATTCTTCGATATTTGACTTACACCCCAACACTAGGATTATGGTATCCAAAGGCTCAAAGTTTGATCTAGTTGGATTCTTAGATGCTGATTATGTTGGTGACAAGGTTGATCGCAAGTCCACATCAGGCACATGTCACTTTCTTGGATGATCTCTTGTCTGTTGATCTTCAAAGAAGCAGAACTGTGCATCACTCTCCACTGCTGAATCTGAATACATTGCTGCTGGATCTTGCTGCGCTCAGCTTCTATGGATGAAACAAACTCTCAAGGACTATGGCATCCACCTCAAGCAAGTGCCACTCTACTGTGACAATGAAAGCACCCTCAAGATTGCCAACAACCCAGTTCAGCACTCGATGACAAAGCACATTTAGATCCATCATCACTTTCTCAAAGATCATGTCATGAGGGAAGATATTGATATCATTCACGTCAACACTGAAGAGCATCTGGTAGATATCTTCACGAAGCCCTTGGATGAGAAAAGGTTTTGCATGTTGCGGTGCGAGCTAAGTTCTTAGAATCCTCAAATGTCCTGTAATTGGACACACATCCTAACGCTTATGCATGTTGATGACTTAGGTGTGCAACACACAAAGTCACGTATATCTTCAATCAATGAAGACATACACTCTAAGTGTGAATAAATTAATGCGGAATTGACTTCGGAGCGCCACGATAATTGTGCGCCATGTCTGGGTCTAATACTTCCTATACGATGGGTAACACCACCACCAAAATCTTCTTGAAGTGTTTCATTTGGCGTCATGATTGCATTATCTTCGCATTTGGTTTGTCTTCAACATTGATCTATCTTCAAGGTTTATCCTCATAATGTTGAGTTGGTCTTATATATATATATATATATACATCTGGGCTATTCTGTTACGCGTAACAGAATATTATTCTGTTACCCTACTTGAACTGATGAATTCAAGTGGTTGAACTGATGAAATTCGAGCGGTTGAACTGATGCTTTGTGTTGCTATTAAAAATCGTTTTCTTTAGTTTAAATTTTTTTGCAATTTTTTTATCGAAACGGGGCATGTAATATATCATTCGAAAGATCTTGACATCCACATTACAATCTTCTAATTTCTTTTTGCAAAAAATTATGATTTAAGAGCAGTTTTGAAAAAATCGTTTTTTTCAAAACCGAAAACGTGAATCATATTTTGGCTTAATTTTCAAACAGTTTGTCGGAATTAAGCAAATGAGATGGCGTTGGAAAGCTTGTGAAAATACGCACCTTCCATATATCTATTGTTTTGTCTAATTCTATACGATTTAAAAGTAATTTGAAAAACGTTAAAATTCTGGGCGAAACGTATTTTCGTGATTTTTTGCAAACGGTTTGTCGGATTGACGCAAATGATACGGTGTTCGAAAGCTACAGAAAATGCGCAACTTTTTCGTATTGAAATGTTTTTCCAATTCCTTATGGTTTAAAAACGAATTCGAATACGGTCAAATTTGATTTCGAACATGATTTTTTTAAAGTTGGTCGGAATGAGGCAAATAATATACTGTTAGAAAGATATCGAAAAAACGAAACTTAGTCATATTGAACATTTTCTCAAATTCGCAACCGTTGAAGAGTAATTTGGATTATGGTGAGACCCATCGTGTTGTTTTTCCGTCATAAAACACAGAGTACTTGTACTGATCTACGTGTGCGTTTGTACAGATGTATTCTTCGGAGAGTAATTTTGAAAGATTCCAAAAAAAGAGTACTTGAACTGATGTCCATATGGTTTTGTACTGAGCGTGTTTTCCCGTCTGAAAAACAGAGTACTCGTACTGATATATGTGTGTATTTGTACTAAAGTTTATTTTGTTTTTTATATGGTTCTTGTAATTTTATGGTATCATAGTCCCAGAACTTGCATGGTTTATATAGTTGAACTGAATGATATTTTTTAAATTGAATTGATATTTTTGCAATGATGTTTTGGACTTCTCTCATTCTACGACTAGAACTTTTAACATTTGGATTTTCATGGGTTTACTGAACTTGCTCGATTTTTTGCATTCAATCCCTTTTGGAACATCGGACATGTCATTGTTTGCACTTCACACTTCCACATTTCTATTTGTTGGAAACGGTTTTTTTCTTTCTTGTTTTTAATTCAAACTAATCATTGTTTCTAGTTCGAACTGATCGTTTATTTTAAATTCAAAATGTTCATTTTTTTAATTTAGACATTTTTAATTCAAACTGATCGTTGTTTTTAATTTGATCTGATCACTCTTTTTAATGCAAACTGATTTTTTATTCAATTTGACCATTATTTTTAAGGTTTGCAAATTATAAGGTGGAATTCTCTAGGACTTTTCGCTAGTGAACTTTCTTCTATAGTCTTAAGAACTGATACAATAGATACGTTTGAATTGTTGCTTATAGAAAATGGGCCACTCTTCCTTTACAAAGTGTTACGAAGAGTACTACAAAGATGACTATAAGATTTGTGAATTTAAGGTTGTACATAAGTTGTACTGATCCACATGGACAGATTTGCTACGTACAGCTTATGAAATTATACAATATACAATAATTTTCAGCTTTTTATGCCATAACTACACATCAACAAGTCTAGCAGCGCCACCTCTCGACATAGTCTCCTTTGCACTAGCTGTTACCGGTCTTGTTCCTTGGAATAGCCTCAGTTCCTATAAGGTCAAACGGGTAGGCATGAGAGAGAGAGATAAATGGAACCAAACCAAGCACACACTTTCGTACATGCAACTACAGGAACAATGACAATGACATCAAGTAAGCGGCTGCATCACACAATCAAACAACTAGTAATTACAAGAACCTTCCCTATAAGGAAACTTAAGAGAAAAAAGGAAATGGAGACATCGAGTAGAAATAACAAAAACAAGACATCATACTATGTTCACATCTTTTTCTGCTGACTTCTTGCTATGTTTGAACGTTTTGTTTTGATGGAAGGGCGTGTCACCTGGAACATCTTCTCGCTGCCTTCTCTTCTTGCAAAATGATTTTAGCACTACTTGCTGACCTAACAAAACACAACATCAGTAGCAATTGCCCTGAGTAGTCCACCCTCTACATCTTCCCCTTCTACTTTTGAAACAAGAAAAAACGATGCACACATGACACTCTCAGGACCTCCTCCTCCTCTTCTTCTTGTCCTCGAAATTGTCGCCTACGTTCTTGAGCTGCAATGGAACACAACACCATCATCCATCACAATGGATCACATCATATAAAAACAAATTGAATTTTAGCAACCATAGTGGGTGGAGGATGAGTAGACGAGCAAGGTGGCTAGGGTGTTTACCATGATGATGAGGACGGCGGCGAAGTTGGTGAAGAGGGTGAGCGCGTGCTTGATGTAGTCCATGATGCCGCGGTGCACCCTCTCGATGGTCTCATGTGGGGGCATACACCATGTTGAACTTGTTGAGTTCTGATTTTTGAACCTTCCTAGTAGTAATACATGTACTGAGCGGTACAAGAATGTTGAGCAGATGACCTACAGAAACAAAAACACTCCTGGAGTGCACACGCAAAATCATTTACAAAAAATAGTGGCAGCAAGAAGCAATAAGCAGCTACACATACACGTGTTTTTAAGAGTGAAACAACCGAGAGGGAAAGGCATATGCAGCATGAACTTCATCCTGTTTTATGCTGAGCACATCCACGGTGCATCCTATTTTCATGTTATCCAAGTGAAAGTACGGTGGTCATTCTGAAGCATAACCACAAGCACTTGCTTCTATTATATGAACATGGAAACACAAAGGAAATCGGACTCACCATCGGAAGTAAATGAACTGAAAAGCATACAAAAGATGAACTTGTGCATCTTGTTTTTGCTGCAACCTGTAAAAATGGAAACAAATGAGAGATGGGGTTTTCTCAAGGAGAACTTACCGGGGTCTAGTGTTTGATTTTTTTAAATGTTTGTGCTACCAAAAATATAGAACTGGAGGATGCCTCGACCAGATCGATGACTTCCTCGACTCTGTGGGGCGCCTCTCATACACCACGAGGGAAACACATACACACACGAACTGACCAGAATACACAACACGGACGGCTAGATACACAAACTGCTAAGAATACATGTCTTCTCAACTATGAACTAATAAGGATACACAACACGGTTGACTAGCTACGAACTTCTTGAAGAACTCCCCTAACACAAGTTTTAGGTTCTTTTTTTTGGTTTTTCATGTTCACATTCTTTTCTGAACTCCCTGCCTTCTCGACTATGAACTCCATGTTTTTAGCAAATAATGTACAATTGTTTTTTAAACACACCAAAAGTTGAATGGATCAGTACATGCTAAACAATGTCAGTTTTCAGAGCGAGGTCGCCGACTGGAGGTGCGGTACTAGGAGTACTGCCGGTTAGGGCAGACGGAAATTATGGAACAAGTATTATCTGCTAGCAAAATAGAGCGTCCCCTTTTACTTTTGTTCCACTAATAACTCTCCTTTTATTTTATATTTTTCCTCAAACTTCCACCGGTGAACCCTGGAATTATCTGCTTTTATAATTTGAACTTTTTCAGAATAATTTGAGTAAAGAAAAACAGAGCAGTATGATTGAAAGGTCTAAATAACTGTATATAGTTCCACTACTTGCCTCAGGCACAGAGACGTCCCTGAACTTGGCCGTCCACGGCAAAGTACCTGAACTTATCGTACACTGCGTACCTGAACTTGACGTCCATGAGTGGGGAGGGGATGCAGGCCGGTGCGTGAGGTTGGCGACAGTGGTGGGGATGCGCGTTGGCGGCGGGGCAGAGGTGTCCTACTACAGTTTACTCTCCAACATGCAGAGCGACACTCTATCCCTCCACCACCGCCCCCTTCCCGCTGCTACCACTGCGCCGCTGGTTCCCCTCACCTCTACCACCACAAACTTCTCTCCACACCCCACCACATCGACGCTCTACCCACACACCAGCGTGGGACGGCGTGTCATTGCGAGTACCTAACTTGCTCATCTCCAGCTCTTCGATGTTGTTACTGCCGTTGTTATTGCCCCCGTTTTTTTGAACCTATCTCGGTGCCATATCTGAACCTCCAATTTCTGTTTTATTGAACTGAACCAAAAATAAAAATTGAGCTTAATTTAATTTAACTAAAATTTAGAAATTGAACTTAACTAAGATAACAAACTGAACTCTCTTTAGTTACTACTAGCTATGTGATCAAAATTTTCTTACTCAGAATAACAAAAAGTTCCTCACTCATTTACCAACTATAGTAAGATGGCATGGACAATCTTAATAAGAATAACAAGATAGCATGGACAATGAGACCAGACTTGCAACAAGAAATTATTCATTTATTAACTCATCAAGTTCCTAGAAACTATTAGCAAGATACAAACAGTACTATCTTTGTGATATATGATGGCAAAGAAAATTATTACTAAGACATAAAGAAGCACGCTGAAGCTCAGTTAGATACGGAGGAGTAGTATCTTAGAAGCATGAAAATGAAGCACTATTCGGTTACTCAAATAACAAGGGGAATACATCAGATAGCTGAAGTAAAAATAAGAGTTGACTTAACTAAACTAAAATTAAGAATTGAACTGAACTAAAATTGGAAATTGAACTGAACAAAAATTAGTTAAGCTATCTGATGAGTAGAAGCACACACACATTTGTAGTAGCACAAAAACAATCGCAGAGTAGATGAACTGAAAAGCATTTTAGTTTCTTGAGGCATGGTAGACAAACAGCGGCAGCGACACATCAAGAATCAAAGAGGAAAATGTCCCTGTCCTGTTAAGTAAACAATCAGAATCATCCACATCATCAACTTATAATGAGGGGGGATGTCCAGTGAGCTACCAAGCAACTGCATTTCAAGGAAAGTACCAACCAAAAGCCAATTATCATGTACTTATAGAGCATCCGAGAAGATGTTTCTTTTTGCACACATTTTTTCTAGGTTTTCTGTTCTGAACTTGATCTAAACATTAATGGTGGTACTTCCCAAGGTGCCACATCTTTACTCACTATGATGATGTATTTGTACTGCTCCAAAAACATTCATGGGAGCACAAAATAAGCATATTAAATGGTGCTCACAGGAATAGTGGCAAACACCTAAAGAGCAAGAAAAGCTAATCAATCAACATAAAAACACTTGTATCCATTTTAATAGCAGAAGCAGAGAAGGAGAGAGATTGATGCGAGAGAGTGCCATTGACGCAGCGGATAAGCTGGAGAAGTGCTACATGAGTCCTTTGTTTGCGCAGGCTTGCTCCACGACCTAAACTTCTAGGCTGACATTGGTTCTCCAGCTTTCTTTACACAACCAAACTTCTGTTTTTTTAATAAGCGAACTGATGGAAAACTTGATGCTGCACTTATGTATTTCATTCAAGGTGAACTGATGCACTTGTAAAGTTAACTTATTGTGTTCCTGTTTTTAACACCGAAATGGATACGTGGTCACGAAATGAATCAACTAAATTTCCACTTAAGTCTATATTTCATCAGTACTAGTAGGACTGAACCATAAGTGCAGAATTGTAGCAATGTTAAGAAATAGTTTCAGGAGCTGCTCATCCCAGATGTGAGGTGTTGGCGCTCGTGGACGCTATCGACGCCGATGACGGGATCCATCCATCCATGGGAGCCCCGCTCATGGACGCCGATGATGAGCTCCGGGCGATCCCCGCTCGCAGACGAGCAGAAGGCGCCGGGAGGAGCCCTGCTCGTGGACGTGGTCGTCTTGGCCTGCAAGGCGAAGGCAGGAGGTGGTGGCCTTTCTACTCCGGTGAAGGGGCCTAACGGCACTTGGAAGCAGAGGGGAAGGGGGAGCGTCAGGGGGGAGCGTGCAGCACGCCGGATAGGCAGGGGTAGAGGCGTGTCGGTGGAAGATGGCCAAAATTTCAACAGAACAAACGATGCTCTATCAAAAGTTCAACCAGGCCAAAATTTGAAACTGGCCAAACCAGTAGTTGACAGACAACACCCATTGTTCTCTAACACTTACAGAATACACATAGAACACACACACTTAAGTTCAGAGAACCATCCCATTTATGTTCAGAGAATAAATGCATTTAAGCTCAAAGAAAAAATGTGTTTAGGTCCAGAGAACAAAACAATCTTTAGTGTGATTTTCTACGTATGGATAATCGCAGAAGCACCATAGTTGGACTGAAGCTCTAAATTTTGTAGAACTTACAAAAAAATGTGCAGGTGGGGTTATGCTGCTGCTAGTTACTAAAACAAATGGCAGAGGATGAACAAGGGACTCACACCATACCGCGATGGCACGAGGAAGCTGCTGACCGTAGCATCTCATTTCCTTCTCATTATAATGTCTTTGAACCTTTTACAGGGGCTGCATTGTACTGCACAGGAGGCGGCGAGGGCTGAGCATCAAGTGGTAATTAAGGAAGGCCACCAAACAAACGGAAGTCGCATTTTTTACATGACGGGTAGTGGTAGGTATTGGTTCATTGCTTTTGCCATCCAGTGGTGTCAACAAGGATGTTGTAGCTCTTGTCCTTGATGGGCGCCCAGTTATCGTCGAAGAGCTTGAGGAGGCGCTTCAGGACGGGCCAAACATGCTAATTGGAGAAGCTAAGACGCTTCATGTCCTCTAGTTCCTTTCTAGTAGCATTAGCATTATTGGAAACCATGGCCTTTAATGAAATGGTTCAGGGATCACTCTCGGTCAGCCCCATTGCTACTTGTCCTGCGGACAACATGAATATAAAGCAGATGGTGACTGATCGATTTTTCTTTATGATATATAGAAACTTACAGAATTTTGAAACTTGCACTAACGATATTTAGGTGATATATCTAAACTTTACATAATTTTGAAGAAACTCGCAACAAATCATTACTTATTTAGCTGATATATTTGAAGTTACAGAATTTTGAAACTTGCACTGACGATATTTCTGCACACACACCAACTATTCTGTGATTTTAGCAATGCCACTAAACTATTTTTACTTCACTAAAATATTAACACTTGATGGGCTAAATATAAAAAAACTACCGATTATTACAATATCGGCAGAAGTTCTCTGTTAGAGACTAAAAGAGACAGACCAAAAGAAGTTTAGATCATAATAGAAATGCATTTACTGGGGTTTTTTTGTAGGGTGGACTTATGTTCCTTTCTATGTAGCACTAAACTATTGAAAGTTTGAAATCTGAACTTTTGTTCTGAAGTACCAATACTACATAACACATAAATCCAATTTGTTTATGTGTATCAATAATTTTGTTCTTTAAGTTTCTGCACTTTTTTGCTATAACGACTATAATCATTTATGTACCCCTGCCAATGATATTTTTGAACTTCAATTATAAATAAAGAACACGTACTATAATTTAGATTGTCAATCCACATAGGGGTCTTCTTCGGGGTAGCCTAGTTGCGGAAACAGCAGCAGCAACCATGGAGGCCTTAGACTGGACTAGGCCGTACTGCAGCAGCGCAAGCTCCACGAAAAAAAGACCGTGCTCTCCATCTAGACAAATACATCCAAGAGAATACAAGAGAAACATCAGCACATAGACTCACTGCTTTGGCAAAATGGCAAATACGTACTACATCTGTAGAATTTGTAAAAATCTGGTGTTCCTTTTACCTCCTTGTCGCTCTTCTTATCTCAGAGGAGGACAAGGCCTTGGCGAATCATACAAGGAAGACGTAAGAAAGCATCGTTGCCGGCAATACTTGGCGCACCGGAGAACCTGCACTAAAGGTGCCTTTAAGCATCAAAAGGCAAAGTGACTATGCGAGGGATAAAATAGAAAGAGTGTGTATGTAAAGATTATAGGAAACATGTGCATTTAAGCATCTGCGCAAAAGCTTGGTACAAATAAAGCGTAGGAGCAGGAAGAGAGAGATGGATACCTCCTCGCAAGCGTCCGCGTACTTGACCTTGAGGCACGAATTGGGGTTCAGCCTAGCTGCTGCATCCTCGTGCTGGTGCCGTTGAGCAGGTATGGAACTTCGGCGATGTACAGGAGCTCATCGCTACAGCAGGATATCAAGCCTGGGAGGGCATGAGCGGCTTCAGTGAGAGGAAGGAGTGTGGCAGGGATCACGGTGCGCAGGAGGCCTATGACGAAGCATGCAGTGACACAAATGGCCATGGTTGCAACACACGCAGTGACGCAGGTGTCCAAACTGATGGCCGCGATGAAACTCGGACGCCCTGAAGCCATGGGGTTGGACTGATGGACGCGACGAACTCCTCCACCATGGGCTACCGGGGGCCGTAGTGGCTCTAGTGGAGGAACTACATGATACACAATTTTTTCCATCATGCAAAGTAAACATTTGGATTTAAATAGTCCAATTAGAAGTACTAAATATAACCAACCCTCTGAACTTTAAGTTTGTAAACAATATGTGTGGTGACAATGAACTAATGAACTACAGACAGTCGGGGGTTAGAAAAATAAACTACCTAAATTCCTCAACCAGAACTATAGATATTATGAAATTTGAACTTATAGTAATTCATTAAATTGGTGAACCCAAGTTTTTGAAATCTTTTCTGCAAAAACTATGTACATTGCAAGTGCTCGTCAGATTTTTTTGAACTGACCGTATGATAGTATTTGAGCTTTTTCCAGAATATTTATTCTATTATTAGGAGCTATATAATCCATTTGGGATTGTATAAAGAAGCATACAGTGGCATACTGGGTATCTCTAGATTGCTTACAGCCTTACTAACAAAAAGATGTCAATAATTTTGTAAATGCATTTCCAGCAAGAACAATTTATTAGCTCAAGGTTATGTCTTGATCAAAACTAATATGCAATAACGAAGACTTGGGGATTAGAAGGCAAAAGGAAAAGAGAGGAGAGGCTCTCTCACATCGTTCCTGATGTCAAAGCAATGTTCCTCCGGCAGATGGATGCAGATGAAGGGCTTTTTTCGACCTTGATGTAGCAGAAAGAGCAAGGGAAGTACTCCCACAATTCACCATCTTCTGACAAACCAAAATTACCAGTTTTAGTAAAACAAAAAGAAATTGTAGACCGCAAGAATTAGCAAAATGAACCACCAGTTTGTGCAACCACAGAACTGCAGGAATTAGCAAAATTGTACTTTATTTCTAACGAAGGGATGGGCTAGGCAGCGCCGCACTGATGGAGGGAGGTCATGGGGGTGGCGTGCTGGGGCAGGCGGCCGACGGCGGCACGCCCAACAGGGTTTCGGCAGCGGCGCGCTGGGGCAGGGGGCGGCGGAGGTGCGCTGGGGGAGGGGGCCGGCTGCGGCGCGCTTAGCAGGGGTCCACGGAGGCGCGCTGGGGGAGGAGGCGCTGGGGAGGGTTTTGGGAGAGTGTTTCTATGTACCCTTGTAGACCGAAAGCGGAAGTGTTGAGTAACTCAGTTGATGTAGTCGAACATCTTTGCAATCCAACCGATCAAGTACCGAAAACACGACACCTCCGTGATCTGCACACGTTCAGCTCAGTGACGTCCCTCGAACTCTAGATCCAGCTGAGGCCGAGGGAGAGTTTCGTCAGCACGACGGCGTGTTGACGGTGATGATGAAGTTACCAATGCAAGGCTTCGCCTAAGCACTACAACAATATGACCGAGGTGGAAATCTGTGGAGTGGGGCACCGCACATGGCTAAGAAATCAACTTGTGTGTGGAGGCGCGCTGGGGGAGGGGGCCTCTCTCCCAACTCGATCCAGATCGGGATCGAGCGCGTCAGTAACGGCCGGCCGGGCTCCTTCTCACTCGTTGGCGAGCTCACTTCTCCTCTGATATTCCTGTGTGGCGGCATCCATATGAGGTCGAGGTGCTCGAGGAAACTGGTCGCCAACCCCTGCTCCCAGTGCCTCCGTCAAGAGCAGCCGCGTGACCCACCACCTCTGATCCTTCACTACGACCTCTTCTCCTCCCTCTCTGATGCATGCGGGGAGGGGGTGAGGGCACCGCCAACCCCGGTCCAGATCCATTGTGGTGGCCGATGCCACCCCTGAAGCTCCATGGCGTATTCGGGATCCTGTCCCAGCGTCCCCCTGATGTGGTCCCCTACCCCCTATTGACAGATGAGCTGCAAGCACTACAGTTTGGTGGTCGTGGCATGCAGTTCAGTACGGTGGCCTCCCTCTTGTCGATGCGCTCCGATGAGCTGCGGTGCACGTCGACCTCGATTCTCCTCTGCCTCCCTCTGGCCCTCTGCAGTAATACGGCGACACCTTGAAGTTCGCGGGGATCCATGTGAGAAGCCCTCCCTGCCAACCTCCACTTCCTCATATTCCGCCGAGGTCCCAGCCACCCACGGCATGCAGTACAAATGGCGACGCCATGCAAATCCGTCCAGGTTTGTTGCTGTTTACAAGCATTTTCTATTGTTTTAGACGAAAATTGATCAGTCATTTGGAAGCAGTACAGTTCCAAAGCTTACGTTGAATGATCGAGTGGACGCCCCTAGCCTCCTTCTTTCCTCTACGGGAGTGCGGTTCTCTTGTTCTTCAGTTGTTCCTCACCGTTTTCTGGTTATTCAGTAAAATGTTTCTGCTTCCAAAAAAATGTTTTGCTAGGTGATCCGTGGTGATGCTATGTACAGGAACCCGAACTCTGAAGGAGAAGTCACAAACACTCCAGTATACTGCGACTCAGGTGCAGCATGCAGTACGCTCGGGCTCCCAGTGTGGGTCAGTCGCAGGGGTGCTACAATGCAGCAGGGCGCCACTGTTCACAAAAAAAAATATTGAGGCGGTTCTTTGTGAAAAAAAGGACTTATTTTTTCTGGGATGTTTCTGTGGTTTTTTCAGGCAAACTTATAATGATTTTGTTTAACAGAAGTTCATCCTGCATTGTGTTACATTTCATTTTTCTTGACTGTGTGGCCCGCTTGCTTTGTCCACTAACATCCCCTCAACAAGTAATTCGCTATGTTACCATGTACGTAATTTACCGCAATAGTTAATTTGTGAAAACTGGGCACTCCCCCATTCCTACTCTGCGGGATGAGCAGCGCAAGGTCTCCCTGGAGCAGTCCACACAGCAAGCGCGTGCGGCAATTATCGACTCACCATGCAGTGCACTTCTCTACTGTGAGGCAATCATCATCGTCCTTGTGCCAAAACTACAAACAAAAATGAATATCAAAAAACAAATACATAAAATGCTGCAGCCCTCTTGACCGCGCCATGAAGTGCAGACTTGTTAAACAAAAAATGTTATAAAATGAAAAAACAAACGGTGCAGTACAATAGCCTCCAGAGTGGGGTCCAAATGCATTAGTAAAAAAGAGTTTTTTTCTAGCAAATAGTAAAAAGAGTTAAGACAAAACAAATGTAGTTCTCTTGCCTCATCCAAGCAATTCAAAACACGAAAAAAAAATCCTATTTTAGAAGTTCACTCATGTGGTTCACTTTCGAGTAGTGTTGCCATTCACTTATACACGACGCAAGTGCAATTTTTTTATGGAAATGACAAAAGAAGTAATGCGGTTCACTTCTCGATAGTTTTGTGGTTCACTCACGCCTGATGCGAAGTACAGTCCACTTCCTTGTCTGGGAAAATTTACGTCTGACAAAAGAAATTATGCAGCTCGCTTGCCCGTCTGATGCAGTACGGTTTTCTGTCTGAAGCAGTACGTTCTTCTATTTGATGGAGTACACATGTCGATTTTGGTATCGAGAAAAACAGACTGTTGATGGACACTTGCAGTGTGTTTGGTCCTTGGATGTGGTCCACTTTTGAGAGTGATGTTGTTCACTTGCGCCCACAATGAAAAGTGTGATTTTTTAAATGAAACAACAAGATAGCAATGAGGTTCACTTCGACATATGTCACGGTTCATTTCCCCTCGTCTCTGCGGTCCACTCTCGTTCATAAAAAATTGTTGAAAAAAAAGACAACAAAAACTCAAAGAAACCTCGTGTGAGAAAGTTTACGTGCGACAAAAGAATTCATGAAGTTCACTTGCCCGTCTGATGCAGTGCGGTTTTTAGTCCGAAGGAGTGTGTTCTTCTGTCTGATGAAGTGCACACATCGATTTTAGTGCTTTTTTGGGATAAAAATTCATGTGAGAAAAGAAACCATGAAGTTCACTTAGACCGTTTGATGCAGTGCAGTTTTTAGTCTTCTTCTGTCTGATGAAGTGCACACGTCGATTTTAGTGCTTGTTTAGGAAAAAATTCGTCTGAGAAAAGAAACCATGAAGTTCACTTGACCGTCTGATGCAGTGCGGTTTTCAGTCTAAAAGCAGTGCGGTTTTCTGTCTTCGCATTTCATTAAAATCAAAATTACTCTTAAACCGCGAGAAATCGGAGAGAGTGTTCTACATGAAAAAGTTACGTCTCATCGATATCTTTCCAATGGCGTATAATTTGAATTATTTCGACAAGTCATTTGTAAAATTTCACGAAAAACGTTGCTGCCTCTCGTTGTCAGCCGCGCGATTTTCAAAATTAAATAAAAACCGTAAGGAATCTCAAAACCATTTCCACATATGAAAGTTGTGCCTCGTTCGTAGCTTTCCAACGGCATATCACACGTCTCGTTTCGACAAATGGTTCAAAAACTGGAGCGAAAACAGTACGAAAATTGCAAAAAAAATCGAAAAACAGAATTCCGCGATTTATTTAAAACTGCTCTTAAACCATAACGAATTAGAGAAAATAGTAGATATGAAAAAGATGCGCCTCAATGATATATTTGCAACGCTGTATCATTTGCTTCATTCCAACAAGGGGTTTAGAAAAAATCGCGAAACACTCACTGCCACTCTTCGTCGACCATACCATTTTTGAAACTGCTCTTAAACCGCGAGGAATCTTGAAAAGTGTTCAAGATGGAGAAGTTGCACCTAATCCATAGCTTTCTAAGGGTATATTATATGACTCATTCCAATAAACGGTTAAAAAACTAGAGCGAAAACGGTACCGGAAAAACACTGCGTGCAGTTCTTCCCGACACGACATTCACTAGTTTGTATTGCAGTGCCCTTGCTACAGAAAGTGCAGTGCTCTCGCGTTGAGCGTGCAGTGCGGAAGTGTTATCAGAATTACTATTCTACTAATATTAACAGAATACACCGGTATATGGTGCTCTGTCCTCTAGAGCATTCACTTATAGCTATGTCTTCGAACTTACCATTTTTCTAAACTAAGTGAATGTGATCGGACACTAACCCCTTCTGTGCTTCTTCCTCGAACTCTATCTATCTAGTCATATGTGTTCTGTTGAAACCTGTCGAATGTCTTCACCGAATCCTTGTCACCTGAAGACATAGAGACACACATTTAAAATCTATTTTAATGCTATATCCCTTTTACCGGAATGATGGAGAAGCCGGAACAACCACCCGACAATCCAGGCATGCGTGGGAACATGGATTAACTTCCAATAAGTTGCATGCAGGACATGTGTCCTTCAGATGTGAACCGCCAGGGGCACCTGCTTAATTATGATGTGCTCTCCCTTTCCTTATAGATACACACACCGCACGGTCATTATCTCTTCTTCCACCTCGCCACCTTGCTCAAACCCTAGTGCCTCCGCTAGCTCGCGTCGATGCCGGAGATGAAGCGCTTAGCTGCCGCGGCTTCTTCGACGCCGTCCTCACGCCGGTCGTGGACCTTGTTCTCTCCGCCATCACCATAGGTGTCTTCCGCCGCCAAGTTAGGGCATGGGAGATTGAACTGCTCGGCTTCAAACTCTGCCTCGTCTAGTAGTTCATCAGCAGTAAATAAATCTCACCTTTTCCTTTCTTTTGATCCTTCAAATCCATCCACTTCAACCAAAAGTGGTTTCTACACTTCCAAATCTGGATCTGTCTTTACCTGCATCTCATATCATGCTAAGGATATTCACTTATGCTTCATGACTAGTTAGATTCCTCACTTGTACTTATTCATGGATTCGTACAAATCTGGAACCAGCTCTCTTCAAATAAGTGAATGTCTTCGCTCTATGAGGTCAATGTCTTCAAACTGATTTATCTTCAAAATCTTCTAAGAATGCATATGACCTCTTCCCCTTCCCTCGCACCTCTAATGTTGTCACAGGTACATGTCCGTGGGAGAATCCCTTGGTTCTCATAGTCTGCATTCATTTGCAGAGTTCTTACAGCATAACATTCACTCCCCTGAAGCTAGTTCTTGTTTGACCAATAGACCGAAGACTTTCACTGTTCTGAAGCCAATCAGTCTGAATATCATGGCCAGAGAGAAATCTGCAAGAAAAGGTGGCAGGCAGCGCAGAGGCAACACAGTTATAGATCTACCTCCGGATATGTATGAATTGTACAAGTCAGATCCCGAGGAAAGTTACGGACAGCGCAAGACCTGAATCCAATGGATTCGAAGTTATTGAGTTGAATAGTGGTTCAAGTATAACTTTGTAACCCCTGAATATGCAGAGAAGAATGCTATCAAGTGCCCGTTAGGAGACATTCTATACAGGAATCTGCAGCCAAAGTCGAAGCCTGAAGCTATTGCTCAAGGTTTCTACCCATGCATGGTCCGTGGACCGAAGCCTGAGAACGCCGACCCATCATCATTATTATGGTGTCCTGACGACAATCTCATCAGGCGCAACTATCCGTTTGCAAAGGAATCAACTGTGAAGAACAAGAAAAATCTTGGACTCAAGTTCAACCCTGGTCCATCTGCTCCAAGACAGGATGGCACTCGTGATGCAAATCCGAATGTCATCGGCCCCTTCACCAGCTTAGATGGGCTTCTCTCTCACATAGGTGCTCAGAGGGCCACAGTGGAGCAATTAGCTGATGATGCAGACTCCAAAGGTGCGCCGGCTTCACCAAAGCAGAAGAAAAAGAAGTCAAAAGCTTCGAAGCCATCTGCCACACCAAAAGCTTCAACTGTGAACCCGTTGAAGACTGCACCTCCTGAACCCAGTGTGCAGTCTGAAGATTTGTCTTGTGTCTCCAAGAAGGCCAAGAAGACCAAGAAGACCAGGAAGCCCAAGAAGATTTCTGGGCATGAACTGACTCCTGCTGCCGTTTTGCGCGACGAGGAAAATACCATTGATCTGTCTAGTGATGAAGATATTAGTGATGATGCTCTCGAGATGCTGATCAAGAGCAAGCAAGAGGCAGAGATCTTCAATGACCTGCCCCTCTTTGATGATGACATTCTGGACAACTTTATCGATGAATGTTTTGACGACCAGAGCATCAACATTGATGATCTACAGCTGCCAGTGGACATAAGCGTCACGTTCCATGGAGCTATTGCCAATGAACTGGCCTTGGCCCAAAAATGGTTGAGATCAATAACAAGATTGGCTATGAGAAGGGACACTTCAAGAAGCTCATGGACAAACTTAGTGTGGCTAATGTGTAAATCTTCAAGAAAATGATGAATGACCTCAAGGTCGAGTTCACCAAGAAACATGAAGAAGCTAAAGGCTCATGAGAGCGCATGAAGTACTATGCGCAGAAGTGTGTTCAAGCCCACAATGAAGCTGAAAAGTGCAAGGCTCTTGGGCGTCCTGGCATCGGCCCAGGATGGCTGCGAAGCAAAAGAAGAAGTCTGTTGCAACCCAATCTGAAGCATCAAGGCAGCAAGAACGTCGCATTATCTTCCCCACCAATATGACTGGATCGAAGCCTAAGGTCACCTCAGCAGCTTCAGAGCTGAAGAAAACAAGGGCAGCTGAAGCCGAAGCCAGGAAGCGCAAGCACAAAGACACTTTAGATGGTGCTCCATCAAAGAAGAAACTGAAGACCAAGTCTTCAAAGAAAGATCATCCTGAAGCCTCAGAACCCCTCAATGTTGAACCCATTTCTGTTGCTCCTCCTACCTCGACCAACCAAGAGCATCGTCTCTTGATCCATGATCATGCTTCCACAGAGGCTCATGCAAGTGAAGAAGTTCCAGCTGCTGACCCCAACACAGCTGAAGACATTGGTCATGAAGGCAATGTTGATGATGATGTAGTCCTTCCTCATCTCCAGCCCCAGTCAGTATCATCGCTTGCTCTGATGAGCAGTGAACTTATCAGCATTGGTCATCCACCGACGCCAATCGCTCAGGATGACTCATGGGCGGAGCGCCAACAGCAAGAAACCCTAGTACAAGACGAGACACCAAGAACACCACCACCTCAAGCCCCCACTCCGGTGCTTGATGACGACAACTAAGTACATACCACCCCCTCACCAAAGGTGTCGCCCACATTTCAGAGGTTTCGCAAAGGCCCCAGGCCACAGGTCACCATGTCGAGCATTCCAGAAGGGGAAGTGCAACAAAGCTCGGTCGCACGTCAAGTGTTTCCTAAAGCCACCCCTACTGCGAATGTCTCCAAGTCTGAAGCCAAAGTTGCTGAAGACATTCCGGCTGCATCAGCCGATGAAGAAAAAGGAGAAGAAATAGTTGCCACACCCCCAGCCATTGATCAAGCCGTTCTCGAGGAGAATGTGACTGTGCCCGACCCTCCAGTTCCTGAACAAATGGAGGTTGAAAACACTGAGGCTGCCACCAACAATGCCACTGAAGCCAATGACACTGTCATGGCTGAAGACAATGTGGAGCCTGAAGCTAATGAGAATGCTGAAGACACTGTTCCTCCTCCAAGGCCTCACACCATGGAACACACATTCAATCGAGCTGAGTTGGTAACTGTTTGATGGCCCATCATGGTTCGACCTACGGCTCCTAGACCACAATATGATTATCATGTGGAGCATATGCCTCAAGTGCAGAAGCCAAAGCCCAGATTGCCAAGGCTTCCAAGTGCTGTCACAAACCAGGAATCATTCTGTGTGCAAAGTTTCAGGGCGGATAACACTTTCTTTGACAGCGCCAAGAACCCATACACAAAGCCCAAGGTCTCCTCAGACAGATTTTGGAGTCATCTGCAGTGAAGCTATTACTCGTGCATCCTCTACAACCAAGATCGGATTTATCTGCACAAGTGTCTGGATTGCGATGCCATGGCTGGGCTGCCCTTTCTTGAAGAAGCCCTTGACTGCTTTAGGGATGTTGGTCTTCTGCCTTTTGTGATGGACAAAGAACATTGGAATGAAGAGCTTCTCCTGTAGTTCTATGCCACACTTCACATTCGCGGCTACAATAGGGATCCGAAGACATGGGTCCTTGAGTGGATGCCAGGTGATGTACATCACGAAGCCAAAGCTCAAGACATTATCGAGCGTACTTCCCTACCCACTCCAGGTGAGTTCTATGAACCTGGTTGTCAGCGTCATAGAGATGAACTACAAAGTATCTTTCAAAGGCCCGAACCAAACATGAGTCAGATGCTCAGTATGATGAAGCCATTGCCTCAAGATGCTGAATACCCAAAGGAGTTCTTTGTGAAGGACCTTGAGTACTTGCCACGCACAGTATACCACATTCCGAGGCGTACTCTATGGCCAATCAAGGGTCATTCTTCTGAAGATAAACTCGAAGGAGCAATGAATACTTTGGTATTCTATATCATCAATAGTATCAGATTGAACACCCAGGGTTTCTTCATCATACAACTAGCTGCTTCTGGGATTGATCTGTTTCGCCTGAAGTACTATGCTCCATGGGTGATGCGCCTTATCAAGCTTCATTCCACAATTGACTATCAGCCCTCTGCGCACAACCACATTGTTTTTCTACCCGAGGTTGATCTGTCTATTGAAGCCATCTACCCCGATCCTATCAAGAAGCCCCTACTGAGGGAGTCCTAGACTAAGGGGTCCTCGGGCGTCCGGCCTGTTGGACATGGGCTGGACTGATGGGCTATGAAGATACAAGATCGAAGACTCTCACCCGTGTCCGAATGGGACTCTCCTTGGCGTGGATGGCAAGTTTGGTGTTCGGATATGAAGATTCCTTTCTTTGTAACCGACTTTGTATAACCCTAGTCCCCTCCGGTGTCTATATAAACCGGAGGGTTTAGTCCGTAGAGACAATCATAATCACATAGGCTAGACTTCTAGGGTTTTAGCCATTACAATCTCGTGGTAGGTCAACCCTTGTAATACTCATATTCATCAAGATCAATCAAGTAAGAAGTGGGGTATTACCTCCATAGAGAGGGCCCGAACCTGGGTAAACATCGTGTCCCCTGTCTCCTGTTACCGTCAACCTTAGACGCACAGTTCGGGACCCCCTATCCAAGATCCGCCGGTTTTGACACCGACATTGGTGCTTTCATTGAGAGTTCCGCCGTGCTGTAATCAAAAGGTTCGATGGCTCCATCCATCATCTACAACAAAGCTGCTTGGGGGGATGTCTTTCTCCCTGGACATATCTTCGTATTCGGCGGCTTTGCATTGCGGGCCAACTTGTTTGGCCATCTAGAGCAGATCGACAGCTATGCCCTTGGCTGTCAGGTCAGGTTTGGAAGCTTGAACTGCGTCGCTGATATCTGCGGGGACTTGGTCTTCGACGGATTTGAGCCCATGGCAGGCGCTCCGTGCCACTGCGATGAACATGGCCTAAATCTGTCATCGGACCATACCCAGGAGATCATGCCTGTAGGTGCTCTAGCCCTCGATCCGAAGCAGCTTGCACCATCCAAGACGGGAAGCTTAACCCCGCCATGGAAGCCGCAGACTCAGCGGTGTTGGAGCCGCACACAGATCCAACCTCGAGTGGGGTCTGCATGACAGGACCCCCGGGTTCATCTCCGGCCACCGGTTCCGAACTACGTGCACCCGCGTCTGTCGAGCCTTACCAGGCACCGATCGTTGAATTCAGTTCCACAGACATCTTCCGGCAATCACCTTTAGGCGATGTGCTAAACTCATTAAAAACCCTCTCTTTAGCAGGGGACTCAGAGCCGAATTATATCCGGTTTGAACTGGGGGCTGATGATGGGGAATTTCGCTTCCCACCCACCCCCACTTAATAGCCACTATCGGAGATCTAACCGACATGCTCGACTACAACTCCGAAGACATCGACGGTATGGACGACGATGCCGAAGAGGAGCATGCCCAAAACCCGCCATTTATCGGGCGCTGGACAACCACCTCCTCTTACGACGTATAAATGGTGGACACACCCAAAGAAGTTAATGGCGATGACAAAGAAGACCCAATGGAAGATAAACCCCCTAAGATATAGCCAAAGCGCTTACGACATCGGCGCCACTCTAAGTCACGTCGTGAAAAAGATAGCAATGCCGGCACAGGAGAAAACAATACTCTAGACGATGTCGGAGACAATGAAGACCCCGTTGAGCCAACCTCCGAACAGGACGAACGGGTAGATGGGCGGGCCAGCCCTGATGAACAGGTTGTGCACGAAGACTCGGAGGACAGTAATTATCTTCCACTCTCTGAGGATGAGGTGAGCCTCGGCGACGAGGATTTTATCGTGCCTGAGGAACCTCTCGAGTAGGAGCGCTTTAAGCGCCAGCTAATAGCCACTGCAAGGCGCCTGAAAAAGAAGCAGCAATAGCTTCAAGCTGATCAAGATCTGCTTAATGATAGATGGACTAACGTCCTGGCAGCTGAGGAATACGGCCTCGAGTGACCACCCAAAAGTTACCCAAAGCGCAAATTACTACCTCAATTTGATGACGAGGCGTTGGTGCCCGTGCCATCAGCGCACAATGTGGCTGACCGACCACCACGTGGTCGGGACAAAGCGGCAACCGAAGCCGAACACCAGCCCGTACTACCTCGCTGTAAAGGTAGGGATAAAACAGCTCTTGCATATACATATGACCTTCGGCAGGACCTAGACAGTAGAGTAGGACATACTACATTGATCTACAGATCGCGGGGGCGTGCCCCGACACGCGACGATGACTATCTATTCGGACGTGACAAACCTAATCACGCCCGGGGCCGAATGCCGCAGACGGACTCCATCCGAGTTACGTTGCGCTATGGCCCGATATAGAGGCGCCGCACACCCTCTTTGCTTCACTGATGAAGTAATGGGGCATGAATTCCGAAGGGTTTTAAACCCGTGAACATCGAATCATACGATGGAACAACAGATCCCGCGGTATGGATTGAAGATTTTCTTCTCCATATTCATATGGCCCACGGTGATGACCTTCATGCCATCAAATACCTCCCGCTAAAACTCAAAGGGCTAGCTCGGCACTGGTTAAACAGTCTGCCTGAAAACGCTATTGGCGGCTGGGAGGACTTGGAAGACGCCTTCCACAACAACTTCCAAGGTACATACGTACGACCTCCGGATGCGGATGACTTAAGTCACATAGTTCAACAGCCCGGAGAGTCAGCCAGGAAATTCTGGACCAGGTTCCTAACTACAAAGAACCAAATCATTGACTGTCCAAATGCCGAAGCCCTAGCGGCCTTTAAGCATAGCATCGGTGACGAATGACTCACCTGTCACCTCGGCTAAGAAAAGCCGAAGACCATGGCAGCCCTCACGGCACTCATGACCCGTTTTTGCGCGGGCGAGGATAGTTGGCTAGCCCGTAGCAGAAACACTGCAAGTGAGGCTGGCACCTCTAAGACCAAAAACAGCAATGGCAAGCCCCAACACAACAGGCACAAGCATCGAAGCAACGGTGATAATACCGACGACACGGTGGTCAACATCGGATTTAGTGGCTCCAAGTTCGGCCAGCGAAAGAAGCCATATAAAAGAAACAATCAGGGCCCATCCAGCTTGGACCGCATACTCGACCGTCCATGCCAGATCCATGGCACCCTAGACAAACCAGCCAATCATACCAACAGAGACTGTTGGGTTTTTAAACAGGCCACCAAATTAAATGCCA
The DNA here is from genome assembly GCF_002162155.2 of Triticum dicoccoides. Classification (NCBI taxonomy): domain Eukaryota; kingdom Viridiplantae; phylum Streptophyta; class Magnoliopsida; order Poales; family Poaceae; genus Triticum; species Triticum dicoccoides. Next base: position 281,761,692 of record NC_041386.1, on the reverse strand, counting down.
AGAACAAGGAGAAGGGGTCGCAAAGCAATGACAATGACGAGGAGTCCCATCCGCCGAACACAGGGGGACAGAAGAAGCCCCCCCCCCAAGTTAAAACAGTGAACATGATATATGCTACCCATATCCCCAAGAGGGAGCACAAACGCGCGCTCAGGGACGTCTATGCGATGGAGCTAGTCGCCCCAAAGTTCAACCCATGGCCTTCCTGCCCAATCACCTTCGATCGCAGGGACCATCCGACCAGTATCCGTCATGGCGGTTCAGCCGCACTAGTCCTTGAGCCAACCATTGATGGATTCCATCTCACGCGAGTCCTCATGGATGGTGGCAGTAGCCTGAACCTGCTCTATCAGGATACGGTGCACAAAATGGGTATTAATCCCTCAAGAATCAAGCCCACCAAGACTACCTTTAAAGGAGTCATACCAGGTGTAGAGGCCCGCTGTACGGGCTCAATCACACTAGAGGTTGTCTTCGGATCCCCGGACAACTTCCGAAGCGAAGAGTTGATCTTCGATATCGTCCCCTTCCATAGTGGCTATCACGCACTGCTGGGACGAACCGCATTTGCTCGATTCCACGTGGTGCACACTATGCTTATCTCAAGCTCAAGATGCCCGGACCACGCGGCGTCATAACAGTCAATGGAAACACAGAATGTTCCCTCCGTACTGAGGAGCACACTGCTGCTTTAGCAGCAGAAGTATAGAGCGGCCTCTTCAAGCAGAACCTCAATTCGACGGCCAAGCTCCCGGACACCGTCAAACGAGTCCGGACTACTCTGCAGCAGGACAGCCCAGCTCGTCAAGAGCTAGACTAGCAATTCGTCCTCCGTCCCAGCCCCTACCAAGTGGCGACGTTCGTACCGCGCGTACATAACTATGCACTCAAAATACCATGGGCAAAGACGGAGGCATAACTAGAGTGTGATCCATAATACGGCTCGACCTCCCCTGGACACACATACTTTCACTTTTTCTTTTCTGTTTTTCCTTTTTAGGTTTCTTTTCCACATGCCCTTCCCGACGGCCTGATCACAGGTCCTTTCGAAAGGATAGATACACCAAGACGGCACAAGATACTGACGTATAACGAAATTTCTAGGTGGTCTCTTTAACGGTCACTCTACCTGTTTTCAGGACCCGCATGCAGCTCTCCCTTGGTTGTGGCATATTAAATAGCCCTGTTGCTTATTGCACTACTTGTACAAATACGCTTTGACGTATTAATCAAACTATAATGGAAACAGTTTGCAGCCCAACTCCTGCGGCACTAGCTTGCTCTTTTGATAATCTTATCAAATCCCACCCATACACTTTGGTACGCTTTAATCTGTCAGGGGCTTCATTGCGCCCCATAATATGGCAACAAAGTCCGAACACTTTTTACAGTATAGTTCGGCACCATAAGGTATTGCGACCAGAACAGCTTCTCTGTTGATCTCTCCTCTTCGGCTCGGAAGAATTCCGCAGTGTCAGAAACACTGTGCGACAAATCCGCAAACGTCCCTAGAGAACTCGAAATCCGGGTCAGTAAGAGATACCTCTTCCTCACATACTTGCTTTGCATAATAAAAGTCTTACCCACCGTGATCTTCTTGGCCTCTTGGATCTCCCAGAGGGCGCCTTGGGCTTCGACAGGGGCCTCTTGTGCACTTTGGTGGGCCTTAGCAAGTTCGGACTCTTGGTCCACATTCTGGCGCTCCAAGGACTCGTATTTCTTCACGGCGTCCTGGAGCTCCTGCTAGACCTCACCAACACTGGCCTCATGCTTTTCACGGGCGGCCTTTTCCTTTACCGTTCTCTCCTCGGCCTCGGCCAACGCCTTCTTGAGGGCCTCCACCTCGGTCGCCGCCCCTACGAAAATATCACGGCACTATGGTCAGTGCAAGAACATTCATACTTTCCAGACATGCATAAAATGATTGAATACCTTGATTGTCCAACAGCTGCTTTTTTGCACGACCAAGCTCTTCCTCGGTCTGCTCCAGCCTCTACTTCAGTCCGGAGACTTTGGCAACGTGAGAAGTCACGGCCAACAGCGACGCCTGCTTATTCACATAGACATATATGGTTAGTCTCCTGTGAAAAACTATTTGATCCTCTGTTTGGCTCTTCCTTCCGAACCCCAGACAGAGTCTCAGGGGTACTGTCCACACTATGACTTTCTTTTTACATAATTGTATTGCTTACCTCAAAGTCTGTTAGAAGGTTTGTGCAGGCTTCGGCCAGTCTGCTCTTTGCGGACTGAATCTTCTCAATCATCGCACCCATGAGGGTACAGTGTTCCTCAATGATGGAAGCGCTTCGCAGCGCTTCCAGTAGAGTATCAAGTGCCTCTAGTTGGACAGAGGTCACCGACAGAATGGGCACACCTCCTTCCGACGAGGGAGGCTGCTCTCCGGACTCTGGAGCCGTATAGGTCTCCGGGATCGTATTCGGCTCGGGATCGAATTGGACATGGCTCCCATCGCCAGTCTCCATGGGGATCTGCTCCCCCATTTGTCCGGCGGCCGAGGTCTCGCCCTCTGGCGCCGCCCCGACGGCCTCCTGCGTCTCTCCCTAGCATGGGATCCTTTGGGACAACACCTCGGTGTCATCCATGGCCCTGGGAGAGGAGGCCGCCGGAAGGGACCCGCTGTCCATCACCTTTGGGTCTAGCGAGTTCCCTGAAGATGAGGATCGCTCGAGGGCGGAATGAGCCAGACTGCAAGTACATGATTCAACATGTTAAAATTATGAAGTAATGAGGCTAATATATGAATGCATCAGGGTCTTTGAATACCCACGATTCGGCCAGGGGCTTATCTCGGGGGCGCCGTTCTGGGCTGCTGTCGACATCCCACGTGGAGCTATCCGCGAGGGAGCCCTTGCCCTTCTTGGACGCCTCCGCCTCCAGATTTGTGGAGGCCACCCTCTTCTTCATTTCCCCCTCAGAGGGGGGTGTTGCTTTCTTCTTCCTCTTCCTCCTCCTTGTCGTCTTAGGCGGTGGAATTGGTTTCGGCGTCTTCGGACGCCACGTTCGAAGTACCCTTGGGACGGAGGCGACCTCTAGTCCCCTTGGCCTTCTTCTCCGGCGCCTTGTAGGGCGCCAGGACCAGCATCTTCATCAGAAGCGAGATGGCCGGTTCCTCGGGTAGCGAAGTCGGACACTGAATCTACTCTGCCTTCTTCGTCCAACCCTGAAAACACAAATAGGGAAGTTTGGGCATCCTCCTTGAGTAAGCAAGTAAGGGATACACCTTGAAACACGGAAAACTTACCAAACTGGCGGGACGGGCTAGGTCGTGCCCGCGATCCTCGGTCATCTTCGGCCACGTCTCGTTGGCCCTGAAGAGCACCTTCCAGATATCTTCCTGCGTAGTTCCGAAGAACCGTTGCAAGGTCTTGTGCTCGGCCGGATCAAACTCCCATAGGTGGCAAGCCCAGTTCTGGCATGGAAGGATCCGGCGAACTAGCATCACCTGAATCACATCGACAAGCTTGACATTCTTCTCCATCATGCTCCTGATGCGCGTCTGGAGAGCTGTCAGCTTGTCCGACAAAGACCAATCCATGCCCTTCTCTTGCCAGGAGGTAAGCCGCATTGGGGCCCCGGATTTGAATTTGGGAGTCGTGACCCAGGTAGTGTCGTGGGGCTCTGTGACGTAGAACCACAACTTCTGCCACCCCTTGACGGTCTCCACGAAGGTGCCTTTGGGCCACAGGACGTTGGACATTTTCCTCACCATGGTTCCTCCGCACTCTGCGTGTTCGCCGCCCACCACCTTCGGCTTCACATTGAATGTCTTCAACCACAATCCGAAGTGGGGTTGGGTGTGGAGGAAAGCCTCACACATGATGATGAATGCTGAGATGGTGAGGAAGGAATTTGGGGCCAGATCATGAAAATCCAGCCCATAGTAGAACATGAGCCCGCGGACGAAGGGGTGGAGTGGAAATCCCAGCCCGCGGACAAAGTGGGGGATGAAAACTACCCTCTCATGGGGCTTTGGGGTAGGGATGATCTATCCCTTAGTCGAAAGCCGATGGGCGACCTCCTTGGCCAAATATTCGGCCTCCCGAAGCTGGGTGATGTCCTTCTCCTTGATGGTGGAGGCCATCCACTTGCCCTGCGCTCCGGACATGGTCGGCGTGCTTTCTTGAGGCAGAAAAGATGAGAACTTGGGCGCTGGAGCTCGAGAATGGGTAGGCGGAAAGAGAGAAGGCGTGGGTGAAAGAGGTGAATCCTTATCCCCTTATAAAGGCAGTGAATATCAAGCGCCTCCCCACTCGCCATAAAACTCGCCTATTTCCCAGGGGCCATGCAGGCGGCACGGTTGGATTACCCATACCCGTATTGATGAGAATCTCGCAATAAGGGGACACGATCTCTACTTTGAAAAGACATGCCAATAAAGCCGCATCTCGAAATATGGAGTGGCAGGCTGAAAAATGGTTCGAAATAATAACCGGGCAGGGACGTGATATCACGTTATAAAAAGTTGTCAGAAGATTGGACCCGTGAAATATTATACTCTCTACGGTGGTCTGTGGTAATGGTTTTGCAGATCCGGGCACGTTCATTGTTCGAAGACTATGTTGGAGTATTCGGAGGAGGAACCCGCCTTGCAATGTCAAAGACAATCTGTGCGCCGGACACCTTGTCATTGAAGCCTGGTTCAGGGGCTACTGAGGGATTCCTGGACTAAGGGGTCCTTGGGCGTCCGGCCTGTTGGACATGGGCCGGACTGATGGGCTATGAAGATACAAGACCAAAGACTCTCACCCTTGTCCGGATGGGACTCACCTTGGCGTGGATGGCAAGTTTGGTGTTCGGATATGAAGATTCCTTTCTCTGTAACCGACTTTGTTGTATAACCCTAGTCCCCTCTCGTTGTAGATCAACTCTTTTAATACTCATATTCATCAAGATCAATCAAGCAGGAGGTAGAGTATTACCTCCATAGTGAGGGCCTGAACCTGGGTAAACATCGTGTCCCCTGTCTCCTGTTACCATCAACCTTGGACGCATAGTTCACGACCCCCTACCCGAGATCCACCGGTTTTGACACCGACACCTACACCTTTGGAATGTTGAACATCAAAGTTTCTCATAGCCAATTGAAGGAGTTCTTGTCCCAAATGCCGCAACCCCTGCTTATCCTCTGGCTGGAAATATGAGAGTGCCACACCGTGCTAACACTGAAGCCACTGCAAGTACTATTGCCCAAAGGCCTCGGAAGCGTTCTCGTGTACTCAATGACCGAGAGCTTCTTATGGCATTGCATAAGAAGCAGGATAAGCATCATGACTAGCTAAAGTGTCAGATGCAGAGTCTCTTGGTGGATGTCAAGAGTCTCTTGGTGGATGTCAATCGCATTCGCAACTTGGACACCAAGAACTCGTTTGTTGCACCTGAAGCCTGTAGGCTGTCCTAGAAGAGCCTCACAATGCTCTGCCCTGAAGACGATCTTCGTGAAGATGGCTTCACCGAGAGCTTCAAGTTTAACTCCAGGCCTCCTCAGAATGCAAGTTGGCGTCTCACTCCGTCTATTGAAGAATCTAAATATTCTTCTTCAGCTGCAACTGTTGTTGTGAGAGTCGTCGATGAAGAAGATGACGCCACTTCACCAACCATTGCTGCACTGCATCTCGACACTGCGTCAGGCCCGTCTGCACCACCAAACTCCAACGTCGACCCTGCTCCATCATCAACTCCTTTTGGGAACGAGTAGATACTCTATGTATTCAATCCTTTTTGGCCATTACTGACAAAAGGGGGAGAAGCATATGAGTTGATAGTCTTCAAGCGGGTCCTTATGGGTGGTTGCTCTATTTGCTAAGTATTTACAACTCTCGTCTTTTGAAACAATTTGGTTTTTGAGTTGTAACACTTAAACTCGATGGTCGTCTGCTACTTTTTCTGCTATCTTGTAATGTGATGATAAATTCCGCATGAAGTCATTCTGCAGACGCCCATTTTTCATTATGCATGTCATTATCTTCACTATCTCTTATATGCATGATGAATTGTCTTCATATGTTGAAGAGGATCTCCACAAAGTAAAACCTGCCATGTGCATTTGCATTCAAAAGCAAACTAACTATATGCACATCTTCAGGGGTAGCCTCCTGTTACTTATGAAGACAATGCCTTAATCCTTAAACTTTCACATACTTGTATCCCCGTTGAAAACTTCAACCAGTTTGTCATCAATCACCAAAAAGGGGGAGATTGTAAGTGCATCTAGTGCCACCCCTAGTTGGTTTTGGAGTATTGACGACAAACTTGGTTGGGGGACTAATGTGTTTGTGAGAATTGCAGGATAACACAGGTAGTAGTCCCATATTGATTCGGTTTACCTACCAGAGATGACCCCTAAAAATGTGTGAAGCCATTGAAGACAATGGTGGTCTGTGAAGATATTCAAAGTGAAGATTATAACATGAGAATACATTCACGTGAAGACTATGGAGTGCGAAGACATAGTGATGATGACATCAATACCATTGTTACACCCATAGCCCCCGCTGTGATACACACTGGACTAATTACTAGAGCTCGCGCACGCCAATTGAATTATCAGGTACTTTCGTTTCTTGTTAATGATTCTAATGTTCATGAGAATATGATGCTGCCTAAATTGGATACATTTGTTTTGCTTACAAATGAAGGGCCTAGCTTGGACAAGAAAGATGAACCTTGGAACAAGTTCAAGCATGGAGATGATGGCATGCGCAAGGGGATCAAGAACGGAGTTACAAGTGATGATTTCAGGACTTTGAAGCCACCATAAGGAGTGCATGAAGCCTTGGACGAAATATACAAGATGCCACTTCATAAATTTCGTTCAGAGGCTATTTTAGGTGCTGCGTCACCTTATTATTGGGGCAGGCCCATGTATTTTTGAAATACTTAAGTATAGGCTGTTTTTACAGTCCGTATGTGTGGGGAAACAAGAGTTAGGGTTGGTTTTGGACCCCTCCTCCAAGGGCCACGAAATTCCCCCCTCTTCCTCCATATATATAGCCCTTAGGGCATCGTTTAGACTTTGGGTTTTGTTTAGATTAAAAGTTCGCCATAGCTGCAACTTTGTATACTTCGTTTGTGTCCAACGACCAGACCAAAAGACGTCAGAGAACCCCACCTTGACCAATAAAGCTTTCATCTTATATTCGCAATATCCAGATTGCAATCTCAGTTTCTTGCTTGTTCTTCGTTTTCTCGCAGGAAACAGACCCTCGCGGTCAGGTTGATCGTGCTCCGGCATGGTCAATAACCCCTCGGAAGTTGGTTTAGCGATTGCTAAGGCGCGACGTCTCGCACGTTCGTAGTCGGATCGTCAAGGTCGACTCCCACAGAAACGATACCCACCATCTCATCGAAACATCAGGACACCTTCGCCTCTATCAAGTGGTATCAGATTTCCAGGTTGCTCGGTGAGATTTTATAGTTTTTCGTAGTTTAGATCGAATCTGTTCTTCATACCTACAGTCCACAAAAAAAGCCAAACAAATTAGGGTTAGTTCATCATATCCGAACCAATCTGAGACTTTGCATAGTCTTTTCAGTATTTTGCTTTGTTGAATTTGCGGTTGCATCGTTGTGTCTAGTTGCTGGTCTTAGAGTCTAGTCTTTTAGAGTTTCGAGTTCTAGTCATAAGTTGTCACGCCGCTGCTGCACCATCATCATTGCCCCTGCCATCTACCACCACCGCTTATCCGCCATCGATCCGTCTCCATATACCATCACCAATCCGTATCCATATACCACCACCAATCCGTCTCACCAATCCGTATCCATATACCATCACCACTCTGTATCCATATACCACCACCAATCCGTATCCATATACCACCACCGCTGCCATCTCCTACCATCATATATCCACCACCAATCCGAGCTCCTTTCATATTATGTTTTGTTTTTGAGGTCCGTCTAATTTCCGATTCGTGTTTCCTTGCCTGAGTAGGTTTTGGGAAAAAAAGAGTCTAGAGACCCCCGGGCAGTTTTTAGGCCAAAATTTTCTCAGGCAAAAATACTTTTTCCCTATCTTATTTGTAGGCTTTTCTGAGTCTTTTGAGCCACGTGCCATCATAGTGATTTTTTTGTCACACTTTTTCATCGTCACTGCCCTAATTTCAGAAAAAAAAGTCAAAAAAATTCCGTGCCCATCTTGTCAGTTTGACGAGGGAAGAGTTTTGAGACACTCGCCATTATAGTGATTTTTCGCAAAAAAAGAGGAGCGCAAAAAAAAGAGGAGTGCCAAAAGAAAGAGCAAAAAAAAGTTCCAGAGTGTGCTTTTCCCTTGTTTACATGCAGCGCCGTGATTTTTGTTAGTGTTCTAGGCTCGCGTCTCTAGCACGGTCTAGCCTAGGACCAGCACAGTACCGTCGTTGAGCGTTTATTCAACTTTGCATCTCTGAATTGATTATTGCTGACCCTTTTTGCTACCATATTATAAGCCTTCCCAGCTCCACATACATCTACGTCGTGCGTTTGATTCTCCCTGGTAATCGCTCTATCCAAGCTTTGAGAGTTTTGACTACGACGGTTGCCGATCACTGCCTACTGCTGGGTAAGTACTGGTAAGAATTTGAGATTTGCTTGACGGATTTGTGACATCCACCACCACCTCTTGTTAGTAGTCTGTAGGATCATATTCTTGTGTGTTTCTATTGATGCTAACTATGGCAGGATCACAAGCCGACGAGACTGACTGGGAGAACATGACAAATAAGGAGTTGCATGATAAATTTCAGCAAATGATGAGTGGACAGGTGCAAGATGTGCTAAACAGATTTGAAGAGGCCATGGAGAAGATAGATGGCATGGAGAAGACGTTCGAAACAAAGCTCGATAACAAGTTTAATGAATTGCTCGCGCGTGTTCCACCACCACCACTGGCTGCTCCTAACGCACCTCTACAACAACAACACCAACGTCGCTTTCCAAATCAAGTGGGACGAGCACAGCGCATTCCCATTGACCCTGGGCAAAATTCTGGTGCCGCTGTTGATGCTTTTGCCACTCCTGCTACTTCTGCAGAGGTCGAGGACCATTACGAGGATGAGGTTGACCAAAATCAGAACTACGTGCAACCACCAGCACCACCACCACCAGGTCGTCCTCATGCATATCATCACAACGGTAGGGCTGCACCACCACCTGAGGTACATGACCATCTTCCTAAACTAAAATTGAATATTTCACCATTTGAGGGTAGATATGTTCCTGATATATATCTTACTTGGGAGTTAGAAACTGAACAACGATTTACATGTTTACAATATCCTGAGGAGAGACGTGTTCCTGCTGCTGTTTGTGCTTTCACTAGCTTTGCATGTGTTTGGTGGTCTGAACATTCTAGATTATATCCTATATTCCAGCTACTTGGGCTGCTTTGAAAACTGCTATGCGTACTCGTTGGGTTCCACCATATTATCAACGTGAATTACTTCAAAAATTGCAGCGTTTACAACAAGGAAAAAATTCTGTAGAAGAATATTATCAGGAATTACAAACCAGCATGATTAGATGTGGTATTGTTGAGGAGAATGAAGCTATGCTTGTATGTTTTATGGTTGGATTAAATAGAGAGATTCAGACCATTCTGGAGTATAAGGAGTATAATAGTATCACTCATTTATTCTATCTTGCTTGTAAAGCTGGACGTGAAGTGCAGGATCGACAGGCATTGGCGCGAACTAACTTTTCTGCAGGTCGATCTTCATCATGGACACCACGTGCATTCTCTACTTCCACTCCACCAGTACCTCCAGCCGTGATACAAGAAAGCAGGCACAACCACCACTATCTGCCAAGAGCACACCTACCGGACCTGCGTAGAGCTCTTCTTCTTCCATGGCATCAACAAGGCACACAAGTGATATTATTTGTCGTCGTTGTAAGGGAAGAGGACATTTTGCGAGAGAATGCCAATCTTAGTGTGTGATGATTGCTACTGAGGATGGTGTGTATGAGTCCGCTAGTGACTATGATGAGGAGACTTTGGCTCTTATTACACATGAAGAACATGATGGAGAGGATTCTGATCATGAGACGCAATACATGGCTGCTGAAGATGCTGACAGGTATGAATGTTTAGTTGCTCAACGTGTTTTGAGTGTGCAGGTTACACAAGCTGAGTAAAATCAGAGGCATAATTTGTTCCATACAAAGGGAGTTGTGATGGAATGTTTTGTTCGCGTCATCATAGATGGAGGGAGCTGCAATAACTTGGCTAGCATGGAGATGGTGGAGAAGCTATCTGTCACCACAAGACCACATCCACATCCTTACTACATCCAATGGTTCAACAACAGAATATACTCCTTATACTCAAGTATTTCGAAATTACATGGGCCTGGCCCAATAATAAGGTGACGCAGTACCTAGAATAGCCTTTGGACGAAATTTATGAAGTGACATCTTGTATATTTTGTCCAAGGCTTCATGCACTCATCATGGTGGATTCAAAGTCCTAAAATCATCACTTGAAACTCCATTATTGTTGCCCTTGCGCATGCCATCAACTCCATGCTTGTTCTTGCTCTAATGTTCATCCTTCTCCAAGCTAGGCCCTTCATTCGTAAGAAAAACAAATGTATCCAATTTAGGCAGCTTCATATTCTCATGAACATTAGAATCATTACCAAGAAACAAAAGTACCTGGTAATTTAATTGGCGTGCGCGAGCTCTAGTAATCGGTCCAGTATGTATAGTAGTAGGGGCTGTGGGTGTAACAATGGTATTGATGTCCTGATCAGGTTGCCTCGGCTGGAGTCAATCTGTCTGGTGGAGTGTCCATGCATTGGACGTCCGGCGTCGTCCGGTCGTCCAGTGGCTGAAGCTTCCGAGCAGCTTCTTCTCTTGTTCCTCGCGCTTGGTGTCCTCGCCATCTTGTCCAATGCTCCTAGTTGTTCCATGGCCTTCCTCTTGGTTCCTGGTCATGCATAGCACCTATGTTTGATGTAGTAGCGATGTCTCACATGTGGAAAGTGAAGGTTTGGAGAGGAGCGAGTTCACCTTGTGTCCAATGGCATATAATCAAGGTTTCATCTTATGTGTCCTTGGATCATGGGGAGTGGTCGAAGTGAACATGGGGACGATCGTAGGATGCTCCACATCATCTCCCCCCCTTGGGAAACACTACTAGGAAAAGGGCTAAAGATGAAATTGACACTAATGGAGCACCAGAGAAATGGTGCACCACTACTATTTACTAATAGTGCACCACGTGAAGATACGCCATTAGTGTGTAAGACACTAATGGCGCACCAGGCACAAGGTGCGCCACTAGTAACAAAATGTTTTTTTTTCATTTTTTCAAACATACTAATGGCGCATCCGGGCAAAGTGCGCCATTAGTAGTTAGAACTACTAATGGCGCACCAACCGTTGAGTGCGCCACTACTGTATTCTTTTTTTTACTTTTTTGCAAAACTACTAATGGCGCACCGTCGCATAGTGCGCCATTTCTAGTTCAAACTAGTAATGGCGCACTGTGCCACGGTGCGCCATTAGTATAAAAATTATTTTTAATACTTTTTTGCAAAACTACTAATGGCGCATGTATGTGTGGTGCACCCTCTCCCGCTCCACCGCTGCCGACGAGCACCCCCCGCACCCGCCCCCGCTCCACTGCCGCCGACGAGCACCCCCCGCACCCGCCCCCACTCCAGCGCCGCCGACGAGCACCCCCTTGTATGGCCCCCTGTATGTAAGCTAAGCAGATCTGTGTTGTATGTTATCTCTAATATTTTTTAACCTGTGAAAATATCAGAAATGAAAAAAAAATCCCTAATATTCATACTAGTGGTGCACCACACAAGACACTAATGGCACACTGTTATAATCACACTAATGGCGCATCACCCAACAGTGTGCCATTAGTATGCCAAAGCACATGGTTAAATATGGCCCCCTGGGAGGCATACTAATGGCGCATGGTGTTCTATACTAATGGCGCACTGCTCGGTGCGCCATTAGTATACCAGATACTAATGGCGCACCGGTGGTGCGCCATTAGTAAGAAATACTAGTGGCGTGATACTAATGGCGCACCAGCAGTGCGCCATTAGTGGGCAAAACTGGTGCGCCATTACTAGCCCTTTTCCTAGTAGTGAAAGATCCGACCTCGGATCGTGATCCTCATCACCATGGAAACGGTTGTCGTGGACGGACTTGTAGTTGGATGGAGTTGAAGGCATGGCGCAATCCAAGTACTCCGAGGTGTCTCCGAATTGTGGTACATGCAAAATGAGCAAACACAAAGTACACTCGGAAATACAATGGTTAGCGCACACAAGGTGTCCATAAAGTAAGTATGAGTCCGTTCGGCAAGATTGTTCATGACAAAGCGCATGAAGCTTATCTAGATGATATAGAATGATATGCAAAGCATTCATTGGAATAAAAGCACTTGTAGTATGCACAAAGGTGTGGTGAATGCGATTAATGCGACCATTGTGCAAAATGATGTCATAATGGGATGGTGTATCAAAAGCATGAACATGGTAATTGGTGCTCAATGTGACTATGTTATCATGCAATTGATGTTGGGCAATTTGATGTGAATATGCCGTCAAGGAAGATCAGAACAAATTTGCTAAGGAAATGCACAATATCATATATCATGGATGACATAGGAATACAATATGCAACAAGGCAATCATAATGTGAGTCAATCCATGCATAAGATGCAAATTTTTCATGTGTATGATATGTCCATCGAGCATGACATGTGTGAGCACAATCAATAAATATGGAGGTGTTAGTGCAATGTGTCAAAGGAGTGTTGATGTACCAATGTTCGATGTGGTGGAATGAGTGGAGGTGCGAAGGTGCATCCAATAAGTCCGAGCGCTCCTCAATTTGAAGGTCCATTGAGCCAATCTTCAATGTCTCTCCTCTGTTCGCGAGATGTATCATGTGGACAACAAGAAGAAGACAACAATGAAAGAGTGGCCCATCCAATATGCGTATTGGAGGATGGCTCAAAGGAAGGACTTCACCTTTATGAGAATGTCGAAAATGTTGGTGACGTGCATCGTGTACGCCTTCACATGACCAAGTTGTCTCATGATGGTACCACCTTGTGAATCCTTCAAAATGAAAGAACATGACAAACACTCGGAAAAACAAATGAAGTTAGAGGAAGTGCAAAACATATCATTCATGTGGTAAGATACACAACAAGTGTATGCATCATGGTCATCATAAGAAAGGACAATGGAGCATTTCATATTATGGAGGCATATGATGCGAGAACAACCAAATACAATAGGCTCAATCAAACAAGCATGCATCACAAATAATATGTCCAAGTCTCCACGATCAATAAGCATAGCAAGTTGGCACTCAATACAAGGGGATATGAGAGATGCCACTAATGGAGACAAATCACAATGATCAAGATATATCATGTGAGAGGCATGAACATATATGTCATCAACCCAAGAAAGCGAGTAAGAATGGAACATGGGTGATGCGACAACACAAGCGATCATAGTGATCAAGTCAAGCAAGCGAGTAGTGCGAAGATGCAACATACTAGAAGGAATCATGTCAAGCATGTCATGTGTGTAAATGGTGGGCATACATAATGCACATGACATATCACAAGTATGGAAGCAAGATATGAGCAAAATATCATCAATGTATTAGCGAGATGCCATATGTAAATACCAATGGGACAGCATGACTCTCCCAACACAACAAGGAGTAACATAATGGTGAATCATGGATAGATGCACGAAAGGGTCACAATTGCATGGCAAAATCATGTCAAGAGGCATAGCATGCAAAGTGAACACGATAGTATGGGCATAAGGTAACAAGTGATATATAGCCCATAGCTGTGTGAGAGTTAAGTAGAAAAGATGTGCGTAGTCCTTGCACGAAAGGAATGGTGGTAAGGATTGTCCACGGGATCCCAAGTCATTGTTGCTCTCAAGAGCTTGTTTCGTCAACTCATGGGATTGTGAGGTTGACGAGTGTTCATAAGTACCTACACAAAACAAAGGCAAAGGAAAAATTGTGTGTGCGTGGTATATGTACACATCATCCATCATGATGCGCACGTGCTTGTGTTGGTTAGCACAAAATATCCAATGCTCAAATAAATTAGATGCATGATATAGAAACATGTCATCCATCATGATAGGTTTGTTGTTATGTATGAGATAACGGAGACTCAAATTGTGGTGTACTCTATCATGGGAATCATGCAAAGTATGGAATGCATCAAAATCTCCTAATATGTATGAGGAAATTATGGCGATCTCCTCATTAACATTAATGGAAACATCACATGGAGAATATTGACAACATCCAAAACAAAGCATATTTGGTTCTATGTGATCATGGGATGGTATATTATATGAATTGCGCAAATCATGTAAAGGATATCATCGCATGAAAAACAAAAGCCAAGGACCATCATCTCGTCATCTATGCCATAAGTGCAATGTTGAGATTGAAATGATGCAATATGGGAGATCTCACTCATAGCATATGAAAAGTTTAATGGGTTATCGAACATGACGTGACCGATAGAATTTTCACATGGTATCCTATGGAGCATAGCATCACAACTAGGCAATTCAACATGCTCATCATCATATTCATCATAAATGGGTGGCATATCAAAACATGACATAGTATGCGATGAATCCATAAGGTGATCATCATCATGCAAGCAATCATTTGCAAGATAGTCCACTCGTGGGAGAAGAGAAGCACCATCACCTATGTTACGTTTGGAGCATCGCTCATTTGTTGTAGGTAAGGTGTCAAAGATCAAGTCGTGGTCATCTTCATCTTGATGGAACCATGTGGGGGTGCATCATCGTCCACCATGGCCATCGTCGTCTCCATTGGAGGTATGGGTTCGTCGAGGATAGGCGTGTCGTCATGTAGGAGACCTAGCACCAAAAAGGAAAACCCACTTGGAGTAGAGGGTAAGTCGTTCGAAATCATAGTGGCCTCACATGCGGTGTCAACTACCTCACTAAGTTCTGTGGCTCACTCACTCCATCTTGGTTGCTCTCACTCGTATGGTTGGTGGTGTCACTCAAATGGCTCTCAACCTCACATAAGATGTGTGGCATGCGCTCATGTGTGGGGCTAGTGGTGGTCACACTCATACTCTCATAGGAAATGCACTCAATGTCACATATGGTGGAGTCACTAATCTCACTCATGGGGTGTTGGCTCTCCTCACATGGCATTTGGGGCATTTCGTCATGTATGGGTGTCGGAGAGATGTAGGTGCAAACACTTCCATGCTCAACTCCTATCGCCGCCTTGGTTGAAGGGATAGTCCCATGCTCGACCTCCTCATCCATAACGCCTCCAAAGATGAATGCCGTAGGAAGTGGAAAATCATCACTCTCCTCCAAGATCAAAGGGAAGGTTTCAAGTGCGCTCGCGTAGCTTCGCTTGGAGTATGAGTCTAATATGGGCGCCGTCTTCATGTTGTTGAAGAGGTTCATGCTCGCTGCCATGGTCGAAGGGGATGGCCCTTGCTCGACCTTCTTGTCACCATCTTGCTGTTGGAGGCCCATATGATGTGGCACCTCGTAGCTCATCCTCATGACCAAAGGGAATTTCCCATGCTCGGGCATCTTCCTTGAGGGGCTTCCGAAGATGGAAGTGTCGCCCTCACTTGGAGGTGGTCGCTTCATTGATGAAGATGTCGATGTAGGCGAACTCACGGGAAGTATGCAAAGATTTCGTACGTCCAAAGGCGAAGATGCCTTGATAGCACTTGGCGAAGATGTCGAAGTGGTTGTTGTAGCCGTAGCACCATCTTGGTTGTGGTCGTCTCGCGGTCTTCTCTTATGCTCATGAAGTTTGGCCCTGGCTTGAAGTAGGGCTTGTTGCGACTTGTGCGTTTGTGCATGTGGAGCATCTTCATGGTCATGGTGTTGTTGTCGTGCTTGAGTTCATAGTAGATGTCGTTCGTCATCGTCGTGCACATGTTGCTTGGAGGTGACTTGCCCTTCATGACAATGTGGATCACGAATGTGATGATGGTAGCCGTGCAGATGTGGACGTGGACGAGTGGAACTTGCATTGCTTGGGCACTCCGAAGATGATCGACTTGGTCGCTGCCGCCTTGAAGATGATGAAGGGGGAGTAGACTTGATCCAGGCCCGAATCTCCTCCACCCTTGCATCTTGCTCCTCCTTTTGTGCGGAAATCTTGTTGTATGTAGTCCCTTTTCCTTGCATCAGAGTGACGAATGTCGATGGAGAGGTTCTCGATGCGCTCGCTCAATCTTGATTGTGCGCCTTGCATTTGTTGTTGTAGATTGAAGATTGACGCTTTGGTGATGTAGTTGTTCATGCCATCGTTGTCGTGGAAGACGGAGATGAAATGCCTTTCCTATCCATCACAGGACTCGAGCAAATATGACTGGAGAAAGGAGAGAACTATACCAAATGTACCTTGACCGATGTTGAGAATGGATCAATGATCACTCAATGATGTACCAAGGAAATTGCACAACTGGAACCAATCTCATCAATTCTCACACCTACACAAGTAAGGCTTTTGGTGGAGCTTGGTGAGGATAGTGGCACAAAAATTTGATGCAAGATGTTAGCTAGAGTCAATAATGTTGAAAGAGATTCACAAATTCGCAAGTGAAACAAGTAGACCAATAGCAATATGGGGCATGCGGAAACACACACATGGATAGATAAATGGGGTCATGCAACCAAGGAATGAGCACAAAATTTGGAATCCATGGAAAATGCTCATGTTGCACAACTTAAGAGAGACGCTAGCATGATTGCTCTATAGGCGGATACGACACTTGTGCACAACCTATGATATGCAAATTGTATCAACTTGCTATCCCAAGTATGCTATGTATGATGTTCCAGTGGTATGATCCAAGATGATCAGCTATGACAATCTTATACGCAATGTGGTATGATGCTATGGCTATTGCTTACAAGCTCTTTGCTCTTTCTCTTTTGCTTGAAAGCTTATTCTTCTTCTTTTGTATGGCCACTTTTGCATAATGTACAAACCAAGATAGCAATTGTATAGGTGCGGGAACAAACTTGTGACACAATGGATGATATGATACCAAGATGATACCAATATGATATGGTATGTATGCAATGAAAGGTGTAGATCGATGATCACTAATGTGCACAAGTAATGTTGCCAGCAATACTCAATTGGCTAGTCTCAATAGGCAAGTGACGCAAAATGGGATAGGGGTTATCTGTAACGCCTGGATAATTAAGCTATAGTAATCCCACGTTAATGATACCACGTCACCTCGGTTACTGTTACCAATCTCGCGTTGGATCAAAACTGTTCAAATTCAAATTTGAATTAAAGAAAAACAACCAAAGTTTTCAAACATTAAAACAAAAATGTTCAAGATGTGATTTAATTAAGTTTACTAAATTAGGTACAACCTATGTATTTTTACAAAACTAAAATGTTAGGTAAATAAAGAGAAAGCAGAAAGGAAAATAAAGAAAAAAGGAAAAGATCAAAAAACAAAAAACAAACTAACAAAAAAAGTAAAAGGGCAACCCCTTCCCCCCTCCCTCACCGGGCTTCGGCCCAGCTCATAGCTGGCCAGTCCAACTGGGCAAAGGCCCAACCGGCCACCCCCACTCCTCCATAACCCCCCACGACTGTAACCCTAACCCACCGACACCCCACTCCACCCCACTTGTTTGCTTCTCCCCAGATCCACATCGAGATCGGGGCAACCGCGCCAGGCTCCGCCTGCCGCCGCCCAAGGACCGCCCCTTGCCGCCTC